>NC_087513.1:149730223-150032117 GCF_963921805.1 Phalacrocorax carbo | reverse complement strand
CTATAGCCTGTCTATACCATGATTAGTGGTGTAAGGACTTTCTGAAATGGAAGCTACATTCAGATTTCTTTTTTCTTATTTTCCCTTCACACCCTCCCTAGGGATAGTGAATTTCTACCTTACCATCAGCCTGAGCAGAGATCGTTTAAGCTGTACACACTGATGACTTAACTCCAGTAAGCAACACTGTCATTCATCTGCTTCAGTATTTGCCCCAGGCCCATTTTAGAAACTAATCTGAGATATGTTGACTTGAACAGTTAATTAAATTTGGGAGGCCATGCAATTTGCCCAGCAATACTTTAGGAAGATCTTTTAGCAGTGGTTGTTGAGGGAACAGGCATCTTTATAGAACATAAAGCAGAGATGAAGTCAGAAGTAATCCAAGGTCCCTGGTGTATTACAGCACGGCATATTGGATCAGCAAACAGATATCAGTAACTCATTCTGCAAAAGACACTTCTTTCCTGTGCGGGTGCCAGCGCAGTGGCACAGGCTGCCCAGGGAGGGTGTGGAGTCTCCTTCCCTGGAGACATTCAAACCCCACCTGGACACGTCCCTGTGCCCCCTGCTCTGGGTGTCCCTGCTCAAGTAGGGGGGTTGGACAAGGTGATCTCCAGACATCCCTTCCAACCCCTGCCATTCTGTGATTCTGTGATTGCAAAGGCAATGGCCATGTCTTTCTCAAATTGGGAGAGGGATATGTACCTTTGCCAGTATAACAGAACTGTTATCCCTGGATCAGAAATGCAAAACAAGAAGGAAGCAGGACAACCCTAAGGTTCATTTCATGGATCCACTTTGAGATGCTGGGATTTTTCTCCCTCTATAATCCTGAGAATGTCTTTATTTCAGTGTTGATTGTAATATCCTTCCACAGGAAGGCAGAAGAAGACAGAGGGAAACTAATGCTTTATTCTCAGAGAGTTTTCTGCTGCTTACGCTTCTTGAACAACTTCCTACTGAAATTACCTGAAACCTTCAGATTAATGGAGATTGTCAGTAGTAGCAGAGGTCTTTTTGCACTAAGAGGACGTGCTTTTGTGACAGCTGTGATGCCCCCTGTCTCTGCAGCCAGGACTTATGTCTTTAAAGGGGCAATTTGGCAAAAAGCTGGGGAAGATCTTTAGATGCACTCTTATTGTTCATAACTTTCAAAACTGGTGAAAGGTTGGGTTTCTGTTCTGGTGTATAGACAGTCTTCCTCATAACAGTGAGCTGATGCACAAGATACCTTCAAGGAATCTAAGCTAATATTGCACTCCCAGTCACATTTTTTTCACTTATACTTGTGAAGCATGGATTTTGTTCCTACCTGGCATACTTGAAGTCTGCACTAACAGTCTTCCACTGTGATGTTAGAAGAATGATTTAAAAAAAAACCCTTGAATAAAAACTATAAAAATTGTCAGAAGTACTTTAAATCAGCTACTCACTGTTAGCTAAAATGACTAAATCAAAAGAAATAAAAACTAGAACTCTGTTTTGGTAAGAATAAAAAAAATAACCCAAAATTTTTGCACAGCTGAACAGGGAAAGTGTTTTATTGGATGGAGACAAAAGAAAATACATCACCACTTTGCAGGATGCAGAAAGCTGAACCATCCTAGCTGAACCACTTGAGAGAATCTCACGAGTTCAGCACAATGGCTCAGCAAGATACGTTGCTAGTCCTATCTTGAAAGTGATAGGTATATAAAGCCAAGAGTTGCTTAATCTCCTTTCCCAGAAGTCCATCACGTTACATGGTTCCAAGAAGACTTCCTTTACTGCATGCTAAATAAGTCTTTATTCTGCTTGTACTATTTTGCTTAATTTTTCCATCACTGGAACGTCTTCCATAGTGTCCTGGTTTGGGCTGGGGAAGAGTTAATTTTCTTCCTAGTGGCTGGTACAGTGCTGTGTTTTGGATTTAGTATGAGAATAATGTTGATAACACACTGATGTTTTAGTTGTTGCTAAGTTGTGTTTACACTAAGTCAAGGACGTTTCCAGCTTCCCATGCTCTGCCAGGTGCACAAGGAGCTGGGAGGGGGCACAGCTGGGACAGCTGATCCAAACTGGCCGAGGGGATATTCCCTACCATGTGACATCATGCTCAGTGTATAAACTGGTGGGAGTTGGCCAGGGACACACGCTGCTGCTCGGGAACAGGCTGGGCATTGGTCAGCAGGTGGTGAGCAACTGCGTCGTGCATCACTTATTTTGTACATTCTTTTATCATTATTATACTTTTCCCTTCTTTTTCTGTCCTATTAAACTGTCTTTACCTCAACCCACAAATTTTACTTTTTTACCCAATTCTCTGGGGTAGCGGAGTGAGCAAATGGCTGCGTGGCGTTTAGCTGCCTGCCGGCTAAAACCACAGCACATGCTATGCTTCAGCCAGCATAGGTATGCTTGACATCTGCACGGTGTGATTTTTGGTTCTGTGTACAGACAAGAGGGGAGAGGGAGCCACGAGCTACCTTGTAGCTTCCTCAGACCTGACTTGGGAGAATATGGAGATATAAGAAAGTAAATTTTCAAATCAAATATCCATCTTTGACACTTGGATATTCCTGTGTCACAGCCCTGATAATGTGTCAAGAATATTAATGTTTCTTTACACTCTGAATTTATGTGCCTGGTTTTAGAGATCTGGACTTGGATGCTTTCACTGGGGAAGCTATCTGTGTATTTGCACCATATGTGCTGTGAAATATATTATTTAAGCACTTTATGTAGGAAGTGCTATTACTGAGGAATGTAATCAGGGTATCCTTCTCTTTCATTGGGATAATAACATTCAACAAAATAGACAACGTGTACATATCTTTGTTAGTCCCGTTCCATCACCAGAAAAGCAAAGCAGGCATGCGTATTTAGGGAAGTCTGGCCCTGAATATTCACTTGAATGTCCAATTATGAACAGTGATATCTCTGTATCCATACTGCTCTTCTGTATTTCCCTTTTATCTTTATTGATATTGGTGTTAAATGGGTGGCGTGGGGACATCGGCACTGCAGAACTGATTCATTACAGTGACTTCCCACCTCAGGCAGCAGCAGTTTGAATTGAAAGCCAGTCTCCCCTCCTCCAAAGCAGAATGTATACATGAAGACAGATCAATGTCCACCTCTCCCATTTGCAATAATTCATTTAGTTACGTTAATAAGAGCTATCTATTCAATTTGTCAAATTGCATTACAGAGCCTGCTGGAGCTGACAGAAATTATCTTGGCTCCTGCCCTAGTGCCTGCCTGCCAAATCAGGGGTGTGGAGGTTAAGATCAGTTTTGCCATGGCTCATTTACTCCTGTTGTGCTGGTTTATTCCATTTAGCTCTAAGTAGGATGAAGGGAGACAAGCTGCAGCCGATTTGCCCTGTACTAGAGTATAGCCTTCAGCCCTGTAATGACCAAAGAGCTATAGGTACAAGTAGCAGAGCCATAGTGAACTCCTCCAGGTCATGAATTCTGGCCGAAAGACTACTTCTAAGTCACATGCTGGATTTTGCCTGGTTTATGTGAAATCAGCTCCTGCAGTTGTTAGTCATTGACAGCTCAGGTCCCTAGCTGGAGCATATAGTTAAAATGGTCATAAAAAGCAGTTCGAAAGCTAAAAGAGTAGGAAAGGCTGGTGTAAAACAAAACGGGTTTACATGCAATATTGCTGGAAACCCAAGAAGTCACAAAGAAATTGGCTGGAGAAACAGAGACAACAATGCTACTGTAAAACAACATTTATTCTCTTGGTATTTTTTCTTTCTGCATGTTTCTGCCTACAGTGTTGTTCATGTGCTCGTTTGGTAGATTGCCCCCTCCCATGTATTTTTTTTTCTTCTTTTTTTTTTTAATAATCTGGCTTAGTTCTCTTTGTAGACAGCCTAGTTTGAAATTATACCATACAACTACAGCAATATTATGAAAACCAGTCTGTTTTAGCTCTCTGCAGGACACCTGATCACATCTACAGACCGGCCATCTCTACAGTGCTCCTCCATCACCTAGCATGAAGGTGGGGAGCCAGTGACCATCTGCTTACTTCTAGATGCCTGAAGTGCCTGTGGGATGCTGACTGTATGGTGAGTTAGTGAAGAGATGAGACACCTGCTTTTTTGGCTGATGTCAGCCCCCAGGGAGGGTAGGTATCACACAGTGAGGCTGGGCAGTGGTGAGATGCCTAACTGGGGCTTTACTATGATAAAAGGCCAGTAGACGGCAGGAGAATGTGTAGCATGAAAATAAAAGGAAAAAGATTCTGGTCGCTGAATCTGGGCGTGTGTCCTGTCATTGCTGTGTTACCCACAGGTAAGTGATGCTGAAGAAGAAAAAAAGCCAGGCGTACAGTTAGGCTGTATATTTACCTTGCTGCCAGCCAGAAGAATTGTCATCAAAGACATATTCTGTGCAGTCACATTTCTTTCCTTAATGTACAGCAGCTTGGGGAAAGACAAGCCCCCTTTCTTGCCCGGCCTAAAGGCTACACACAGCTGGGATTTTGCATTGAAGCACCAAGGCCGTACCCTGTTTTCTGTAGGAGACAGTCTTCCCTTTCCCAAGCCAGTTACTAGGAAAAAAAGAATCCTTCCCCCACACCTCAGTTTAACAATTACCCAGGCTTAATGCACCATCTTGAATACTCATGGAGCAAGTGACTCACTGAGCCCCTGAATTGCTGAGCAGAAATTAAAAAGAACACAAAAACAACTCACATCAGACAGGCTAAAATGGCCCTTGGAGGAACTTCTGTCCAGGTCCTTGAAAGATGTTTAGCAGGATGCTCACAGAACAAGCTTTAAAACATATCTCATTTGCGAGGATAACTGGATTTGTATGGAGAACTTGAGGACACTGGAAGTATTTCAGGTTAAAACAGCTTTTGTCATAGATGTTGTCTAACAGAGAGACACACATGCAGGTTTTTACTTTTATGTGTTTAAGTGCTTATAAATACTTCCCAGAAGCCAATACGAAAAAAATAAATCTGTGTTATGTTTTCTTCCACAGGAAAAATCAAGCTCCAAAATGTTAATATTGGGCATTTATAGGGTTTGAGAGGTGATAAAAGTCAGTGGTTTAGTGGATATTGTACTTCTGACCAGTCATGATTAAATTTTATGAACGAAGCTACCCACTTTCTTCGGTCCTGCAGAAGCACCCAAGATTTCAAAAAGCCATATTTGCAGTTAAAGACTAAAGAGGATAAACAACTGCAAAGGAGAAGAAAACCTACTTTGTCTGAGGAGTTTGCAGTCTTCTCCTTTGTAGGAATGACTAGAAAACAAAATGTCACTTTGGGTTAATATAACCTCTGTCTTGCTCAGTCTTGCTTTGGTGCACGTTGCATTGTGCGACAGCAAACATCAGTCGAGCTTAGCTGGATGCTAAGCTTAAAGGGAAACGTAACCGTGTGATTCCTCTACCATTCACATTGTCTGTCCCCAGGCAGGTATTCAGGTTTTGTAAGTGATGAGCTTGTTAAGATTTCTGCTTCTTAAAAGCCCCGCAGGGAGACATTTGTCTGTTTGCCGTTCTGTATTTAAAGTCTGTAACTGCAAATATTGTTGCAATGTCCTCATTCAGCTATCAGCATAGTGTCAATAGCTTGGGTTTATAAAGTGCACATCTTCCCATGGATGGTTAATGTTGGTTAATGAATCAGCTTTGGAAATCAAACAAATAATTACAGATTTTTTAACAATATAATAACGTTTTGTTGCATGACAGTTTTTTTTGCTTTAACAAAATTGCTCTTTAAGTTGTCCATTTGTGAAATTTAATTGCAAGCCAAGGGCGTGCTGAGTCCAGTGTTTGCACTTGCAGATCACTCATGAATAGCAGTTGTAAGGAGGGATGGAGAGTGTCTTATAAAATTGGACCAATGAAAATAAAATCACCAAAATCAGAAACCATCTTCAAAAATTGTTCAACACAAGTGTTCAGCAAGAAATTTTTTAGGAGAAAACCACAATAGCTTTTGGCTGCAATAGAAGTTCTGGGCATAATTCTGCCATCATTTTAAACTAGTGCACAAGACATAAATGCCAAGTATATCTGTCTCATGGTATTACATTTTGATAATTTAACTCCCTGATTAGTGCAGTCTCCTGTATCAGATGACATTTTCAGCTAGAGAATATATGTTTTCCTAAGAAACATAGACAGAAAGGTAACTTAAGAAAAGCCAACTTTATACAAGGAGCATTCCATCTTCCTAGTATTAATAACACAGTACATGCACAGGACTTCTTATGTTAAGGGATTTGAAAGCACAAAGGATTTGAAAGCATCCCACCACAGACTTGGAACAGAGCAGCTGTTTAAAGAGAGCAATATATCCAGGCTTGTAGAGTACCAGAGGGTGTAGATATAGGGACCTATAATAAACAAGGTTGTGAGAGCGTAACTTTTCCCTGGATGTGAATGAAACACTTCGCTAGCATTAAAATGGCCATCCTAAGGTTTTATGCAGCTTGCCTTTGCTCCCTACAGGACCGGCCTGTAGAAAAGTACCTCTGGAGACACACATTGATGAGGAAATGTAAGATGCAGCGTTTACCTGTGCAGACAACAAAGGCCTCAAGTATGTGCCACAAATAATAAATTTTTTTATGCAACATGACAACCCACATCTAAGAACTGGATTCCCGATACCATGCATTCTCAATACCATGTTTTGCAGTTCTGCAGATGTGCTTCAGAGCATCTTCTTCACCAATCTTTCTAACAACTCGCTTTTGCAGCTCTGCCTATGGTGAGATGATGAAATCATTCCATCCCATTTTGCATGACTGTTCATATTGCTCTCTGTCTAATTTTAGTGACTCTTTCAGAAGCCTTTTTTTCAGATCTGTGATTAATCTATGTGCGAGCTATCTAAATGGCAGAGTATGTAAAGTAGCATGGACCTATAAATTGCTTTATTTAGTCTGTGTACGGGTGCCTGGGCCTTGCCTCAGCAATGCTCAGGGTCTTGCTAGTGCCTTAAAAAACCACAGATATTAAATATGCTTCCAACCTGAGCTAACAAGTTGCTGAGAAGCTGTCATAGCTTAGTGTATCTTGGATCAACCAGCCTGGCAAATGGCAAGATTGTAGCAGCATTGAATTTATTTTTTTTTTTTAATAAAACAAGAAAAAGAACTTTAAAATATACTGGAAGCTGTGGGCTGGGAAAAGCTCAAGTGGCTATGGCAACTGTGTTTTGTTCTCTCATGATTTATTACTTCTTTGTTATATGAATGTGATGTGATCTTAGATCTTTTGTTGTCTTACATAAATACTGACATTACAGTACTTTTGTAATCTAGGACCCATAAGGGTGCAGGGTGATGTGATACCTGTGTCATGCCAGGCCTTAACTCTGAAAGCCTCCACCCTCTTTATCCATTTACTGCAGGGCAGCTCCAGAGCAGTAGCATAGCTTCACCTTTCCTCAATGCTTTATTCAGACATTCCCATCTTCATTAAACAAAAGATTGCTGAATTGTTTTAATCTCCTTCTGATCTATTTCAAGTGCCACTGATTTGCTCAGAATTCTTTTGGGATTGTTTTGCAGAAACAAGCTTATCTTAGGCACGCCTGAGATGTTATGGTTTGGCAGAGATGGTTAATATTAACATGGTCAGACAAAAGCACTGCAGAGACTAAACTAACCTTCCTCAAAACCCTTCATGAACCTTTCATGGTGGGAGTAATGTAATATGCCAAGCGTTTCAAGTAACAGTGGAAAGGGACCAATATGCACCTGGGAGTTTTATTTATTGGAAGCAAGACCTTCAACATCTAAAGTTTTTCATTTCCCCCTGCATTGACCTTGCATTGGAGGTTTTGGCTGCAACAAGATCAGAATTGATAGTGGTGATTTACACTTCACTCTCCCTCTTGATTTCAGTTTGATATCCATACAAAATGATTGACTTGCAAAGTATTTCTTCTTCAGTTGGGTCTTGGAGAGTAAAGACTAATGACCCTCTGAGAGCTTTTGCTCCAAGAACTTTCTCTCTAAGAAGAATATCATGTTTATCATCCATCTAATTTTGGAGGAAGAGGATATTGCAATAATGAAATGAAATGTTTTAATTGTGTACATATTTACACACAGTACATTAACTATGGAATTCCTGATGGTTGTTGTGAAGGCTCCTCTGACATTTCACTTACTTACACTTATTGCTTGTTAAATAATTTTAAGAATCTACAAGACACAGAACCATGGTGTGAGAAGGTTATGAATGAAATATTTTTGTTCTGTTATTATAAGTCAATATATTTCAAAGATTCCATGATTCAAGCCTTTTAAAAATGAGATAAAATATATGTAAGTTCTAATTGTTCTAAGTTCTTTCTCTGTATACATACTTACAAGCTTACATGTATGTATAAAATTAATTTTCCACTGTCTCTGCACAGCTCTTAGAATTGCTTCGGTGCTCTAGACATTATCTTGCCATCCATCTGCAAAACTCAAGCCATGGTCTACAATGAGACGACATTAAGTCTTAGCCAGTTGGTACCTAATCTGGGAACCATGTGAAAAATGCTATTGTCTTTAGGTTTTGTTTTAGTTTGGGGTTTGTTTTTTTTTTTAAATACTTGGCCAAGAATGGGAGACAAGTATAAACGTAAGTCCTGGTTTAAAGCTTACAGTTTAAAGGCCTTCAGAAAATTGCTTACATGCATACGAAAAATCCAATTAACATCAAAGTTACGCACTATGAAATCCAAGGAAAGGTTGCTTTCTAACACAGGATTAGTATTAATGTATGATATTGTCAGCATATGTTTGACAGGCTGCCTAGGACGTGTGCTGTTACTCCAGGTTTCTTCAACAGTTGGCTTCAAAGAGACATTTCAGTATTTGAAAGAGAGAACAGTTCTTTATTCTGAAAGTGCCAGCAATGGAACTCAAATATCTACCAGATCAGGTGCACACAGCGCAACCCTGCATCTTAGATAATGATACCACAGATAATTTATAAAAGCAATAACGCAGACCTTAAAAACAGGCTGGGGAAATGAACAACTACAAAGTTCATTACCTGCTAATCCTGCAGGATTCACATTTCATTAAAGAGGGGATCGTCTCAGGCATTGATACAGAGCACTGAATCTATAAGCCTCTAAGATGTTTCTAATTTCCCTATCAAATACAGAAATGTTGGAAAAGGGTAGGCAGCTCATGTGAAATGAAATGCCTCTTTAAACAAAACTATTATCATAACCAATTAGCAATTGCTAATTTAGTGGTGAATATCATGCCAAATACAGTATTTGACTGGAAGGAGGTGTCTTTGTGCAGCAACATGACAGTTTTATAAATCCTTTACTGCAGGAAATTCTTCTGCACATTGAATTGTTAACACCACATTACATTCACAAGGTTATATAAAACCTGCCAGACATTACTCAGAACAAACGAGAGCCAAAGAACAGCCAGCTTTCATATTAATATTGCTTATAGTATTGTACTGGGGAAATGGCTGTCCAAGCAGAAGGCTAGGGATGTATTTCTTCTTTCTATTTTTATTTTTTATTACAAAAGTATGTAGGTGTTCTAGACAAATATAGGCCTCCTTAGGCATATTGCAGACACAGAGGAAGAGCTAATGTGTTAGAGAGCTTAAACCAAAACAAAATAGACAAGATGAGGAAAAGTGAAAGCAAAGAGAGATGCGTTGACTTCTGGCCCAGCAACAAGTGACTGATAGGAGGAAAGGTCAGGTATGTTCCTCCTGTGTTCCCCCACCTTCACCTGCTCCTGCTCTAGCTGCTTGCCCAGCTGGCCTGAACTAGAACAGTAGCATCAAACACCTATTTTGTACAAGTGTCCAAGATGGTCTAAGACACCAAAGAAGACAATTTTGGATGGATCTGCCACCTGCCCTGTTCCCTGGTATTGCAGACAATAACAATTCCTTCCTGGTCCCACTGCTCCTGTTAGGTCTATAAGACAGGACACTTAAGAGGCACGTAGCCTAAGTTGGCATCTGTTATTTTATTTTTAAAAGCAAAAATATAGGCTGAACCTCAGAAGTTGTGTGCTTAGCTAGTTTGTATGAATGTTTGTCTTTGTCCTGCCAATTTATCTCTTTTAGCTTTGCATATATTCTCTTATTAGGGTGTATGTGAATAACTCTCCAGAACGGGGACTTTGTCTCCCTACATATATATCTGTGTTGTTCTTCAGCACAGTGAAACTGCATCCATTTGGCACTTGCAATAATTGTAAGAATCAACATAAAAGCATAAAGAGGAATTATATAAACTATAGAAATGAGACAAAATCACTAGAACAAATCTTCATTATGGTAGAACAAATAAATATGTGATCCAAACCCTTTCATTATCTCCCGTTCTTACTGACAGCTTGGGAGGACAAATATTGGACAGAGGCTGTGTGAAGCCTTGAAAGAAGTCGTACACTTCCAAGGCCTGCTGCAGCCCACTGTAATGCATCTCCTAGTGCAATCCAAATGACACTGGCTATGTGAGTCCTACTCTTCTCTTCCTTGCCACAGACCCTCAGTTGCAGCTACGTATATGTGACCTGGTGGACCTGCATTTAGAAAACCAATTTCCTGATGCTTTAATGACTGTCAGTTACAAGGTCTCAGCTACCTGTCTAGAAGCTGAGTACCTATCCATACAAAATATTTATATACAGGCTCTGCTGACTACTGCATGGGTGAGATGGAGTGCAGGATGAGCACATCTAATGTGTATGTTCCTGTCTTCATTTGTTGGAAGTGCCTTGATTTAGAAATGAAAGTTAGCTTGTTATTAGTGGCTATCATTCTTCCCTCCTTGCTCAAGGTCTCCAGGTACATATTGTTTAGTAAGGCACAATACTTTCTGTTTGTTCTTGGTACAGGTATTTGTTACCCTACAATGTTCTGCATGACTGAAAACCATCCCAGACCATGAATTTCAAATGGGTTGGTAAATCAGACGTTCTGCACTGATAAGATCTGTCACATTGGCTCATTGTGTGATTAACAAGAATCTATTACTCATGTGACTTTTAGTTTTGAATATTCAATTGCAGTTTGTACCTCTTTAATTGCATCCCCACTATTTGTTTTCAGGACTGCTCTGGCATACGGTGACAGCACAGGCAGGACCATTAGCCTTCATTACTAAACTGAGTAATGGAACTACTCAGCGTTGTCCTGATATTGCCATTCAGTGTCATATTGCCAAATGCCTGTTTTCTCTGACATTTCTGCTTGTAACTGCAGATACTGTAATTGCTATGAGACCTCTGCATTTTTTGTGTGTTTATTTTTAAATGACAATGTTGTGAAATAAATCTGTTTACTGACAGTTTCTCTAGTCTCATTAAAAACCTTTTCCGTATTCCTTAGGTTGTTAGAAAACAACATAAATCTACAGGAGATGACATGTTGAGAGGGAAATGGGTGAGCGGTGCAACTGTAAATGCTTTACTAGGTTAGGTAAAAGGGAATGACATGAGAAATCCCTCAGACAAAGCCTTTCTTTCTGAACATATGGGCTATAAGACTTAACTCACTTTTGGTTTTGCCTCGCCAATGGTGCATGTATTTTTCTCATAGTGTATCTGAATAGAAAGTGCTAATGAATGACAATATTTTACAAGAAGGCAGTGCCAAGTATCACAAGTTTTGATGCAAGCACTCATGCAAGATGAGATAAGCATACATTGTAGTCAGTTCACTGGGCATGGGACTGAACTGTTTGTACAGCCTAGATTTTCTTAAGTTTGTATTTCTGCTTTGAAGTAGCTTAAGCAGATTCAGTGTACAAGGAGCTAGAGTTCAACTCTTTTTAAAAATGGGGTCCCCTTGAAATGTTAGCATTGAAATCCTGTGAGAGGTCCTGTTCAGGAACGAAGGCTCCATCTTTCCTTTTTAGAAGGGAAATAAACTCCTTATGAAAATATACCTTATTTTATTTCTTATTCAAATATTATATTATGCTGCTAAAAAGACATTTCCATTATATAATGAGCAATTTTCATCAAGTGAAATCCTTGAGGACACTTCACCAGAATTACAAAAATTAATTTTAGACTGATGGAAAATATAAAAATGTTTTTCAAACCTGAAATTGGGTAACTGCCCTTGCTTCTCAACATGGACTCATTAAGTTGATAGCTGCTGCAGTGAGTGCAGAAACAAATATCAGAGACTGTGCAAATATCACACTAATTTATGCAGTAGAGGAATACCAATCAGCCTTTGGCAGTAACCACTACAACATCTCTGGATGACTGGAGTTTTAACTCACTGAGTCCAAACCTTTCTTCCATTTTCTCCAAATCTTTCTTACATTTTCCCCTGACGTAAGTGTTTCTACATACAGCATAGGACGTAAGTGTTTCTGCCTCCACAGACAGATACCAGGAAGGATGTTCATGGTTGCATGGCTGCACTCCAGAGGCTGTGTAAGATGACTTTCCAGACATCTACATTTTTATTGGCAGTTGCCTTGACAATATTTGGAGTAAAAAAAAGTCTCCCATCTGAACTAGGATTCATAGTTATTTTTCTTTCCTCTTACCATAAGCCAGAACCGGGTGTTCTGTGAAGCTTTATATGGATGGAATAATTAATTTTAATTGCCTACCTTAAAATTTAAAAAGCAGAAGTTGTCCTGTCTAGGCTGGCTGACTTACATATAGTTACTGATGTTTATCACTAATCTGCAATTAGTATATGGTTTTGAGGGTATAATTAAAGTGTACAGTTAACAATATCCTGCAGAACAGCTAACTCATATTGAAGAACATAATTTCTTGAAATATTACTTTCCTGATGTGCAGGAAACAAGAATGAAGCAGAAGAACTTACTAGTTCACTGCTTTGCTGCTGCATAATATTTTTTCACAGTCACACAGAATAATAAAGTTTGCATAGCTCTCTAGTATACTAGCCCTGAACAATTATATTACTCCTGGTATTCAGTTTATTTCTTTGTCATATTTCTGTCACCTCATCTTTGTGTGTAAGAAACATACTGTAGAGGCTAGAAATCATTTTTATTGCTAACCATATGTATACTTCTTACATGCTGAGCAACTAGGCTTGCACTTCGTGCGGTGACAACAGTAGCCGTTGATCATTACTGGAGTGGGAGAACCTCATTGTGAAGGAAGGCAAATTAAGGTACCCTGGAACTGAAAGGTGCTGGTATATAGGACAGAAGAAAAGAAAACCTTAAAATAAACCTTAAAATTTGTTAAAAGAATAGCTTGTGGAACCGCTCAGTATAGCATGCAATTAAACCCAGCAGACCTTCACTGCTTTTTTTGTGATTCTGTGGGATGATATAATCTTTTAAAGATGGCTCTCTCCCATTATTGACTGACCATTGGTATTTAGGCTATATGCAAGTTCATACCCAGACAACCCACTGTGGTGCTGAGGACAGACTTAATCACTATGGCTGACCATGGACCAGAACAACACAGTCACCAAAGGAGTGAGAGACAGAGGCAAGACCTAGAGGCTGGTGGGCAGCAGGCACCATTTCATTGCTCTTACCATGGCCATGCTCCTGCCCAACCTCAAAGGAGGACAAGCCTTTCACAGTCATGGCTCTGCAGTGGTTATTGGTATAGCTAACATAAAGTGGACACCTCTGTTGTCAAAATTTTATCAAAGAAAATCTGTGTCTTACCTAATCAAGCTGAAATCACAAGAAGCCAGATATCTGGAGCCACCCCATTCCTTGAATGGCATGCTCTCAGTGACCCATCATTTTTGGCATCATCTTTCCCTTTAAGTCCTTCTGAAAATTGTGTCCAACGCTTTAATGGATGTGAACTGCTGAGTAACACAAGGTGCAGTGCAGCACTCGGATCTCTGTTATTAATGTGCAGATAGTAATTACATGCCATTAGTGAATTGGCAGAATATATTCAATTCCTTTTGCTTGCAGTGAAATTCATTAGTAGCTTGGCAAAAAAAATGTCCTCGTCCATTTCCAAATCAGTAAATGAATTTTAGTGCTTCAGTCATAGCCACAGGAAAATCTTACTTGGAAGAATTAACAAGTGGCTAAGAGCTGATTTACTACTGCCATTTTACATTGAACACCGCCACTTAAATTTACTTCAGGTGTGCTTAGACTCCTAGGATGATGCATATCAGGATCAGGAGCAATAATGGAATGTAGGACTACAACACACCCAGGACCTGACCATCATTGCTCTGTCGTTCACAGTATCTATTTTAGCACTACTTCTGCTTTTTCTCTACAATATTTCAGAAATTCAATCATGTGGTGAGGAATTTGTCTGTCATTCCCATTCCAAATCTTTTCTATGGTGGTGTAGACCCATTTGTCTTTGAATTTAATATATTTTCAGCTTAAATATCTCCTCTTACTGCTTTTTGTATATGAAGAAAATCTATTCACTCTCAGCTTCCAATATAAGGTTATTTTCTGTCACCAGATACTTTCTAATACTGTATTTATGCACTAGGTTCAAAGTTGAAATAGCACCCCTTTTTGTCTATGCATTGTCTGTTTGGGGAAGTAATCTATTACCCACAGGACTAAAACTACTAATTTTCTGCTAATACAACCACCTTTTTTCCCCAATGTCTACCAAATTTCAAACACTTACATGATCATGCAGTTTGAAGTAGTATTTCTTTCACTATGCTTAATTTTAATAGTATAGTGTGTATTAATTTAATATTTAATAAATTCATATTTAATATTATTTCACTAATAATATTAAAAGTGTGTCTGTCCACATTCAAGTTAAATTCTTTAGGCCTATATAACTCAGCATGTAACATCATCAAATGCTCTTTTCAAATCCTTTTCCATCTTGAGAGCTATTCTATCATCTTTCCCTGAATCTGTATGGGAGCTTTTCACATCTTGCTTCGGTAGTTCTAGTTCTTCCACCTCATTACTCAGGTTTCCTGCATTAGTCCACAAACAACTTCATTATTCCCTTCTGACCTCACAATGTTTCCTAAATCAATTAAATACAGCCAACCTGATAAATTCTTTCATCCATAGAAGTACTTTCTATTTTTTTTTCCCCTGCTGTCCACTACCTCTAGCGTAGAGACTACAGCCTCACATTGTTTTCACCTGTTATTTTTTAACACCAATTGTGGAGATAGCGTGTGTCTTTCCCAGTCACAACACATCCCTTGCAACCTAGATTGATGATTTCCTTTGTCTGTTTTTGTAGTCTAGGTCACAGAAGGTCGGTGTCCCAGTCAGTCAGGTACAAAGCCTTCCCTAAGAACTATGCTTTTTCTGTGAAAGCTTCCTAAAGGTTAACCACCCCAAAGCCCCCCTTCTATGACTAATTCCTCAGCTGTTTGGTGTCATCATATGCATGGCTTCAACCTCCTTCTCAAGGAGAAAGAGGAAGGAGTGGGCCACGTCTCACCAATGTTTAAACACCTGTACGGGCATTTCTATGGTGTGACCCATCTCACAGTAATGCATGCATTAGGATAAGATTAGTCATGTTTGAGAAGTGTCATCTTCTCTCTTTTGATGCCAAAAGAAGCCAAAAGGCCAGGTCAGGAGTGGAGAACTGCTTGGTTTATCTCTGAGGCTGTATCCTCACCACTAAACTGAAGGTGCTCAGGCATGTTTCTGGGCACTGGACTCATACGGCATGAGGCTATACTTGCAGTCTCTGCCAGCCTTGCAAAGGGCAAGCTACTTGCAAAGCTTATTTTGGGAAAGGCCCTCTGCAGCCCTTGGAGCAGTCCAGTCCCCAAGCTGTGCCTGAGCACCTGTTTGGGAGATTGACACTTGGCTTGAGGCAAAAGCAGGCTGGAGACCACCTTAATGGCCTGGGAACAATTCTGTGCATTGTTTCATGTATTAACATTGCTTTCTTTAAACTTCTTTGAAGTGTCTCCCAAGCTTGGTGTAATGGTTCTCCAACCTTTTGGGAGAAGTCTGATACTGTCCCAGCTGGGATAATTTTATACCATTTGGGTCTACCCAGGTTCATTCTTTTCAAGTGGAAAACTACTCAGTATTTGTGGTCTTTTCAGTCCTTTTTGTGGATCTGAAACTGCACTTGGCAACCAAATGTAATTTAAAGAGAGAGAGACTTCATATTTTCATGTAATCGCTTGGTATTCACCTGCCATCAGTCCTTGTGTGGCTGTGGTGGAAAGTGATTTGTTCAATATTCAATATTAATTGACAATGCTTACATCAGGGACCTTAACTTCTTTCTCTACCCATTTACTTCTCCACTGTTTGAATTTATGCCCACTGTCCCTTTTGTGAATTTGACAGAAAAATATGGAAATATTTCCCTAAATTATTCTTTACAAACCCCTAAGCTATTATTGTTTTGTTTTGTTGTTTGTTTTTTTTTAAAAAGTTTCTACTGCTTCCTAAATAGAGTCTCCTCAGTAGGGTTTTGCTGTGGAATTGGCCACAGCTGGCCTGCACGTGGCATTTTACCTGTGATGTCATGTGGCAAAACAGTTCATTTCATGCTTCCAAGGCAATCATCAGCGCACCCTTGTGCTTTTTCTCGCTTTCATCCTGAGATACAAGATATGAGGTCTCTTGCCTTAAAACATCCTTCATTTTTCCAAAGATGTGAGTGGGGATCAAACTCCTGAATTGCAAGGGACACTGGAGCATTACAGCCTCAAGGAAATGTCTATGCTATGTGACATTGTTTGAAAATCCCATCTTGTGCCTCACTCCATGAGTGAGTACCTTAGTGCCCTGGAAAACAAGCCAGTGTGCCTTGGTTCCCCCATCCATGAGGAGACAGTATTGCCTAGATATTTTTGCAAAGCATCTGGGGGGTAAATGCACTGTATATTTGGCATGTGTCATTTTAGTAGCATTTGGATAGACACCCAGTTGTGTCTTTCCTTTGACTTCAATGGATCAAACTCTTAATAGGAGTATGAAAGCACAGAATTAGTTTTCGGTCAGCTAAAATTCTGATTTCTAAATCTTTGTATTTATAACACATGCAATACCAAGGATGACTTTATGTCCCACTGTAAAGGGAAAAACAATCAAACCCTTGCTCCAGACTGCTCACATGAAAGGCGGAACCCAGCTGCAATCTCTAGGCACGTGGATTCCTGCTCCTGTAGCACATTTTGTGCTCCTTGACAACTCTGCAGCAAGAACCGCAGCCCTTGTCCCAGTACAACACCTTGCCAAGGGATCTGCAGGCGGGACTCCCAGTAGGTGTAGATTCCCCTGGAGCTCAGGGTCCTCTGCTTTTCTCTGTGGCTGTGAGGACAAGAAGGAGATGACTGAAATGAGAGCTCTGTTTCCACCATGGGAGCCAGGTTTTGGGGCAGGGCTGTAGCCACAATGGCCCCTCTCACCCACCGGGTGAGGGGCAGCTCCCGCTCTGCCAGGGCCACCTCACCGCTGCAGGCCTGTGCCTGCCACACAAAACTTCAGGTGATGCCGAGTGATAATAAAATAAATGTCTTTATTTTTAATAGATGGACAAACCAGACCCAAAACCAGACAGTATTTTCCTGATTGCATGGGCACATTGAATACAATACAAATGAAGTTAAAACATAGATATCTATATTATGCTTCCTATCTGCTTCATTAGGTATAGTCTTAATATAGGATTTCTGACACAGACAAAAATATACTTTTTTTTTAACAACAGCCACAAATACTGCCCTGATTAATAGCAGACTTACAATAACTTACAGTCTAACTGCACATGGGACTTGATCAAATACACATGAAGGGCAGAAGGAAAAAATGATTAACAGTTTTTTTCCTATTATATTTATACTTGAAATCCTAAATCATTCTACTATATGAAAATAAAAGACTAAATCTTTTACTTTATTTGATCCACTTAATGCTTACATTCAGTTCAGGTTCACAAAAGTATGTTTTATTTATAATACATATACCATCCCAATTGGACAAATATAGATGAAATAATAACTGTTTTTGACATCTCTGCTATGTTATTAACCTTGATTTTATGAACACGTCTCATGCAAAGGAGGTAAAAAACCCTGTCAAATAAGTGCTATTCACAAATGTGATTTACATGAAAGTAAAATGTATGATCTTGATATGAATATTTTATCTAGAAATTGTAGGCTCAGAAACAATAACCTCAGTGTCTGAAAATGAACTGTTTGCTTCACTGATTATAGACACAATTCAGTGCACTGTACTACTGTCTACAAATTTTGAAAGTGGAGAAGGAGCATCTGATGATTCCCACGAAAATAAGGTCTACTTGAAGAATCACATCCTGTTGGCATTTTACTTGTGGAAGTAACTTGTTTGTACTTTGTTATATTTTTTTGGGGGGTGTTGTTTTTGTTTTTGCTCCCCCCCTCCTCCCGCCCCAGCTATCAATTATACATATGGCCTTTGGTTGTATGAATATCTTTGTAGAAATTTAATGGTAGGACAGCTGAACTAAGGCAAGAAAACTTGTAAACAGACTTTGCACAGGGTTGTTTAGTTTGGCTTTTGGAGTTGTCCTTTCCACAACGCAGCCCACCACTGCAACCACTGCAGCTGTTGTTTGACTCACACAATGACACACATAGAGACTTGGTATGTGGAAAGCAGAGTTATGGTCACACGATGAACAGTCTTCAGTGCCACTTCTCTGCTTTGCATGATGAAGCTTCCATGGTGTGCTAGTTGTAAAAGTGCAATAACATTTCAGCTTCCACAGAGAGCACAGGACAGCTTTGTTGGAACCATTTTCCACCAGAGAATGCATAGTTCCATCTAAACAGGAATACTTTGTGAAATCACAGTGATTTCACAAAAATATTCAATAGGATAAACAGTATAAAATACTCTGATAATGTTGAAAGCATCTGGCTTCAAATTTTTGGACTAATGCATTTTAATTTTTCACGTAACTTTTTCATTTTGAGCATTTTAAAAGCCTTTATGCTTTTATGGCAACAAGGGAATACAAGGGAAAAGGAAAGATTTTTATTTTTCAGTCATGGTTTCTTAAATGATTCCAGCTGAATCCCTTCTCCTTTCCTTCTCCTCCCACTATTGGGAATTTTGAAATAAAAGATACAGAAATGCTGCTGTATTCAAAGCATCTGGCCACTATGCAGCCTCTCATAGTGAAATTCTAGCAATTCCTACACAAATCTGAAAATTTTCAGGAAGACCTACAGGTGGCTGTAAAATGGGATCCTCTGACTTACTTTGGAACTGCAGCATTGGCAGTTGGCCTTGGCTATGTAAGCAGGCAAAAAGCTTGTTTGATATTTTCTTGTAAGAAGGGAATCGGGCAGTGGATTTGGGCCAGAAATGGATAATAATTCAGCAGTAGCTCTGTTGTCCCCTCTCTATTCTGTATGATCTCTTTCCTCTATTCTTTTCCATGGTTCATGGGGTAATGAATACTGCTGGGCTCGCACCTGGTTTGCGAGAGCCTCAGCACCTGGAATTTCAGTGGTGGCTCATTCACTCACCCTGCAGGAACTTTTCACTGCTTTGCTATATTGGCTTTTCTGGGTTTTTAGTGCAGATCCTGATTTTGATCCCACAGATCCATAGCACACTCCATATCTGTTAGCACAGTAGTACCGCAGTTCACAATGCATATTCAGAACTGAGATGCAGTGTTATTTTTAAATGTAGTATATGGAGAAAAAAATCAACATCTCTAAAATTAATTTTCTCTATGTATAAAATATATATATATGTTGTTAAAACTCCACAAAAGGAGCAAAAACATATCTAAGGATTCAACCTTGTGAAAGTTTATGTCAACATTGAATGCACAAGTTGATGGCTTCTTCCTTTAGCAGCAAAACCTATTCTTACCTCTCCCGTCTTCCAGTATAGCTTCTCCTGTTTGAACATTAAAGAATTTTCACCAGTGACCAGCAACAGGAGGAGATCTGGATTTCAGCTGAACATTTTGTGTCATGTGTAGATATCAAAAAGAATTACTGAGCATAACTCTTAATTGTACAGAAATCTAGCTATTAGATCTCCCACTGTGAAAGGCACGTACCAACGGGGACAGACACAATTGTCTCAGCCATGGGCAGATGGAAACGACATTGTGTGTTCCTTCCTGGCCAGGGCAAGTCAGAAGAAGCCTCACCTCCCTGCTTTGCTGCTTCTGGCCAGCATTCCATTCATGAGTGAAGTCTCCCCTGTGCCTGGCTGCTGCTGGTGCCCTGCAGAGTCACCGTGATGGCCCAGGAGGATGGCTGTTAACGAAGGACTCCAGAATTTAGCAGAAGACACCGTTGTGCCTTTCTCTATGTTTGTGGGTTCATCTTGCCTTTCAGTTCCCCTCCAAGCTGCTGCTGCTTTCAGAGGTAGACACTTACAGACATGGAAAGCTGCCCAGCAAACCTGTTTTTCCCATGGGAAATCAGATTTTTGAGAAAATGTGATTTCCCATGGAAATGCTACACTTTCCAGAGTAATCTCAATGAGTCCAACCTGAAAGACTTTGACAATACTTTTTTTATTATGTGAAAAATGGGAATTTTCCTCATGGAAAACCCTCTCATCTGTTTTTTTCCAAGCCTTCCTGACTCTCCCTATTTGTTAATATTTGTTCCATTGATGAAGTTGCTTGGTGTCAGACTGCTTTGCTAAGTGTTCATTTTGATGCTAAGTCAAGATAAGGCTTCTTTTCTCAACATTGAAAAGTTCTATTTAGTTTATAAGAGTTCTGTCATTTCTCACAAGCTGAGTTTCAACTCCAATTATTGCTTTAAAAATTTTGTTATCCTCCATTGGTGACATCCACTAACCACAGGAAAAAAAGAATACCTATGGTAACATATTTGGCTTAAGGTCATCTTGCATTGGGTATAATGTAATTTTACACTGGTGACTTCGTTATAAGTTTTTTAATTAATATATGGTGTTCAGGACTCCTATAAGGAATTATTACTATTTGTACATTTTGCTGTCTTATACAAATAATAAAATACTAGATTTGTATTATTTCAATTTCTTTATGAGGAAAAAACCAATGAGACCAAAAACCCAGGTAAGTTATGTATCTGTCTTTGCTCAAGCAACTAGCTCTTTAGTAATAAATCACTTATAGCTGTGACAATATATTTTCACTTAATGCCAATAAAATGTTGACTGATAGTATTTCAGAGTGACTGCATTACAATCTCTTCGTACGATGTCCTAGCTAAATAACCATTGTACTTTTTCTGTTATGTATATTTTCAATTGTAAATATTTCTTTAATTACACAGTATATAGTTCTGGGTGGAAAGAATGGGATCTGAGTGTATCTTTTGGTAAACACTCTATGATCTAATGCAACATGTTAGATAATAACAGAAAAGAGTTCCTCCCATAGGATGCTCCCGCTCCTGGAAACAACTTAAAGAATTGTGCAGCGGCATTTTATTCCCAGTTCTTGCTTTTTTTTTTTTTCTGATAAAATGCCTCTTACTATTCTCTGTAGAATATCCTGCTTCACATTGCTTTGCCTGTGGCTACCAGATTTTTTAATTATCTTCAGTGTTGGATAGCTCTGGACTTGAATCAACATAATTGAAGGCTTCCTTGTTTGTAAAAGTTGAGCTCAAAGTTAGACTGTGCCGTGGATTCACCGGTGCAAGTTCATTTAATACAATATTGTCACTTTTTACAAGAGTTGCTTTGTCCATGTGTTCTCTACTGTACCTGGCAACAACAGCATCAAGGAAGTCCAGCTTTGGTGGCAAAGTCCCACTCTCAAATAAGTATTTGGCTAAGTAGGAGACTATAATGTTAGTAAAGAAGGAGGTAAGCATAGCAAGTGTTTTAAATGGGAATCGCTGGATATAGATGTTATTTTCATCTGGATAGCAGCCAGGATAGTAGATCAAGGGCTGAAGGTAGAGGTACGGTTCTCCTCCGGTTATTCTGAGAACAAGGCCAAATAAGTATCCTGCAATGGCACCGTAGGTGTTGGTTCCTTTAATAAACAACACACACAGGAGCTGGGGGAATATGATGATATAAACAAGGTCAGAGCTGAGGTACCACAGGCCGTACACTGACGAAGCCAACAGTGCCATTGCTGTTGCTGATGCTCCAAACAGAAAAACAGTGATTCTCATGACCCACACGATTTCCCTGTCTGAAGCCTGCAAAAAAGGGGCAGTGTTAGGTGTTTTCTTCAAGGCAATAGATGTATGCCGACATTTATACACATAGTCAATATAAAATACTGCATGACATATTCAATAATATTTACAAACAAACATCTCTGTCTCAAGTGCAGTGAAAAAAACCCAAGGGTTATGGTTGCCATTCCCAAAGTCATTAATCTTTGAGCATAAAGAAAAGTTTGACAAAGCATCAACGAATAAAACAGTAGTGTTAGAAGTAACTTTTAAATATAAGCACAATATGGCTCAACCTGAAAAAACTGTCAGCATCAGAATTTCTTCTCCATTCCTTAAGAAAATCTCTGACTCACTAGCCAATTCTGTTGTCAAACGATTTCCTGATAAATCCATCATTCAGAAAGATGTCCCATTTTGTTAAGGATTTAAGTAAAACTTATGGTTGCAGCGATAGTTAGGAGCTGCTTGGATAAACTGCAGTGCCACGAGAACTCTTGATACCACCTCCCCTGAGCTAGCTTTTTCATCTCTGTTGTCAGTCACAACCATAAATATTTTTATTACTTTCAGTTTATTCAATATTCTGTTAGGAATGAAATGCTATACTTTTTCTAGTCATAGGCAGGAATGTGAAAGGGGTGTAAAGGGGTGTTTCATTATGACATTACAGTCTATGCATCACCTAGTTAAGGTCTCACCTAAAATTTTCTGTAAAAGTAAGAGTAAAAATGTAATCTCACATTTTGCCGGAAGGAAAGCTGGTAAATGTTCCGAGCAAACATAGAACTTGCTGATAAAATTGAAGAGTCAGCTGACGACATCACAGCAGCAGATACAGCGCCAAGGCCAAAGAATGAGATATAGACTGGGCAAAGGTACTGGAGCACAATGGGTAAAATCATATCTGCTTCTTTTTTAGTCATGGGGTCAGGGACACCATACTCAGTCTCGTTCCAGGCTGCAATATGGACACCAGTATGTTATTAGTAACATTAGTAGTCATCAGCTATGGCATCTCTTGACTTCATGTGTAGTGAGCTATTCATATTGCCACATTTTCATTCACGTTCAATGACCAAACTGTTTTTAGGGCCAGAGCAATGGCATTTCAGAGAGGCAGTGTCCCACTAGTTTCTCTTAGGCAGATTTAATTCTGCTCGGCATTTTAACTTGTCTCTAAGCTAAGTCTGACCACAGCCTGTGCTTAACCAGTAGGAAGTTTAATATTAAAACTTTGCATTGCTCATAAATTTCATTTTCCTCAGTAAAACAAGTCTGGGATCCATGTTTGTTTATGACAAATGAGCTTTGAGTCTGTAATCCAAGCCACACGTTAAAAATTTCTAATAAAGCATTTGTCTCACTGTGGCAAAGGCCTTGACAAGGATGTTTTGGTCAAGATAAGAAATTCCTGATCTATCGTAAAATCTTTTAGAATCATTTAGGTTGAACAAGACCTTTGAGATCATTGAGTCCAACCGTTAACCTAACACTACCAAGTCCACCACTAAACCATGCCCCTAAGTGCCACATCTACATGTCTTTTAAATACCTCCAGGGATGATGACTCAACCAGACTTCCCTGGGCAGCCTGTTCTAATGCTTGACAACCCTTTTGGTGAAGAAATTTTTCCTAATATCCAACCTAAACCTCCTCTGGCACAACTTGAGGCCATTTCTTCTTGTCCTATCACTTGTTACTTGGAAGAAGAGGCGGACACCCACCTCGCTACAACCTCCTTTGAGGCAGCTGTAGAGAGCGATAAGGTCTCCCCTCCGCCTCGTTTTCTCCAGGCTAAACAACCCCAGTTCCCTCAGCTGCTCCTCATTATTACTGTTAGGACCAAATAAAAGTACCAGAATCTAACTCAAACGTTAAATAGAAATATTACATCTGTAGGTACCTAGAATGTGCAAAATGAATTAGTCTCCACCTCTGGGGTAGGAGCAATTCCCCCTGGGAGAAATATTCTACAGTATTATTTTTCAGTGTAGTCTCCTGTTGAAGTCATGAATTGATTAATGATGTCACCAGCCTAGATTATATCTAGCATAAGCTTTGTAGGGTTTTCATACATTTATTGTACTATTAACTTTACTTTTTTTGTACTATTCATTTTTAATCATTTACCTGTAGATGCTCCAATTGCACCAATGAGTACTGCAGGAAGAGCCATCACAAGACAGCCAAAAGCAGCCAGAAATGACAGAACTTGAGCATATGTGGCAGAAGATGAGGAAAGAACTCGCTGGAAATATGCTTGCCATGGAATTCCTCCCAATGTCTGCAAACACAATGGCATCCGGTCATTGGGGGCTAACTCTGGATTTTCTTTTGCTATCACAGTAGAGGGAGCATGTTGCTGCTCTTTATTTATTGAATATCAGTCAGTCAGTAACAGCTGTAACTTTCATTCTCACAAGTAATGTCACTGTTGTAAATCCACTTAAATCCCGTTCTTTTAGACAAGTTATTCCTCTGTACAATTAGCAACAACACTTCACGCTTACATAGTCTCTCTGATCCCCAGATATTGAGCTGTATAAATACTTGATAAAGCCATATGAAAGGTTATAAAATACTATTGTCATATTTCATATTTTAAGAACTTGGCCTCCAGTACCCTCCTGCAGCCAAAATGAGATTAAACTCTTACAGAATTCGAAAGCAAGATTTTATCTTCCTTTATGAATGCGTGTGGTCATCAAAACAAGGCAACATGTTCTGTATACACTGAACTCAAGAATCCGAAAAGTTATGCTCACACTGCCTTGAGCAAATATGACACCAATAGAAATTACAGATAAAGCAGCAGACGAAAATTTTCTTTTATGGTGGCAACGCTTCTCTGTTTTTGGGTATATAACAATGAAGATCCTGATTAGACTTAAATTATATCTGCAAAATATGACACAAAAGAGTATTATCAAAGGCTGAAAAACCAAGTGCTAAAAATTCTGTCTTGAGAGCAGGGTTTGAATAGCCTCCACTAAGTAAGTAAGTGCCTATGACTAGACAGTGTGGAAAGAAAACAAAGCAAATTGCTCACTGAATGTGCACAGGCCAGTTCTACACACTAAATGAGGCAGGAGGAATTTGGACCAAATAGTGTGTATACAGGTGTTTCATATATGTTTCATACACACACAGGGACCAAACGAATGTTTCACAGGCAACTCCGATTTTGACTTGCTCTTTATGACTGTTCTCCTTTGCAGCCTTGATAATGTTCCTTTAACAAAGCTTTCCAAGCATGTATAAATTTCTTGAGTGATAATGAAAAAAACAAGATGAAAAGAAAATGTGTCACATTTTGGCAGCATCAGAGCTTTCCTTTGGTCATCATCAGAGACGAAACCTTCAGGCTTACACAGAATACAGGCACTTGAGCTAATGTCATACTTTGGCTTTCTGAGAATCTCTGAATGATTTAAACTGGATAAATCAATATATTTTAATAGCCAAATTATCAGAAAACTCTGAAGATATTTGGTTTAGATTATTAAAAAAAAAAAAAAGACCAACCATTCAGAGAAAGGAATCCCAAAGTACAATATGATAATAAAAACAGTGTAGAGTTGCTCAGGGACACTGAGAATGGAAAATGTTAGCATGTGTTGCTAGATCTTCTAATGGAAAGTACTTAATAACCACCAATCCCAGGTGTAATACATGGGTATTAAATAACGAAAGCCCCCAGTTCATTCTGGCATGTGTGCATGTACGAATTCATCCATCCATCCATCCATCTCTGCGAAGCTTTTTCTACATCACCTATACCTAAGGCATATTTAATCATTTGTACAACATATTTATTGCCTTCTGCAATATATAAATTCCTTTGCCAAGAATGACATCAGTTAAGTATTAGCTGCATAAGTTTAATTAATTTTAGCATAAGTCAACTCTTTTAGCCTGATGATATTTAAACTGCATTCCTGGCAATGCTGACTTTGACAGCTGTGCTACAATATTCTACTGATATTTCATTGCAATCATTCAAATGTGCAGAAATATTGAACAGAAGTCAAGAGGGTAAAAGTTTTCAGTTTGCTGGAAACTCTTAACTAGACTCTCTATTATTTGCAGCTGTCACAGTAACGGTGTGAGTGCCTAAATGTTTCATTCCTTCATACAAGCTGTCACTTACCAGTAAAAGGAAATTGTCCAGCCATGTGTAAATGTCAAGTGAGTTGATAGATCCAAGCCATGGTGCTTGGTGCACCTGGTGCACAGCCGTGAGCCCAATGTCTGTCACTGCAGGATGGGACATCGCAAAAGGTACGCTGATCCACTGAAACCAAAGAGTAGCACTTTGTTCAGGTCTAAAGAAGGCATTCTAAACCCAGGAAATTTTAATATTAATATTGGTCTGTTTTTTTTTTCTTCTCACATGCTACAGATCAAAAGCCAAGTTGCTGAGCTGACTTGCAGAAAAGTCAGGTTATGTGCTGGTGGAGCATCTCCGAAATCCAGAGAGCTTAGTAGTGGATAGCTTACCTCTATTCGGGAGAGTGTGAGTATAAGCAGAGAATTAACCAGTGTAAATCACAAAATCAGCAGGAAAGACACGTTTCCTGTGTCTACACACAGGAATGATATATCTTCATTTTATTTTCCCTAAACTCCACATATATTCTTTATATACTTTCCTGGACCACGCTGTAGAGAAATATTTGGTCCTAACAGTAATAATGAGGAGTGGCTGAGGGAGCTGGGGTTGTTTAGCCTGGAGAAGAGGAGGCTGAGGGGAGACCTTGTCGCTCTCTACAACTGCCTGAAAGGAGGTTGTAGCGAGGTGGGTGTCCACCTCTTCTCCCAAGTAACAAGTGATAGGACAAGAAGAAATGGCCTCAAGTTATGCCAGAGGAAGATTACCTCTATATTAGTAAATAAAACAAGTCAAGACACTTTCTCTGGCCTTGCAGTTCACTGACATGTCATGGTTTACATCCATACATCTAGACTCCTTTCCCTGCCTAAAAGGACAGCTCTCAGTGTTCCTGGGAACTATCTGGGAAAGTACTAGTTGGTGCGGGCCAAAACAGTGCCAGGACTGTTTTGCACTACAGATGATCCTGTGTTTTCACCTTGATACTGTTTAACTTGCTTAATATAAACATAGACGGACTTTCTTTATTGAGCCCTTTCTAACCGGAGTAGGAAATTCACTGTTTTGAATGGAGGGCAAATAAAACCAAGGCTTGTGGAAGTGAAGCACAAACTGTGACTTTATGTTGGGAATTGAAGCTTGTGGGTGGAACTAGCAGGTAGCTAAAAGGACCTGGACCTCATGGGATTGGAAAGCAGAAAAAAAGAACTTCTACGTGGTGACAAAGAGTTTATGATGGGGAAATAATAATACAGCTGAGATGAAGAGTCAGTAAATAGGGGGGATACAGTGTAGGATCAGGGAATGACTCACCGGGCAAAATAGCGACAAGGAGATGAGAATTCCAGATATGAATACAGGTGAGTGAGGAGGGAAGGACAGAGACTACATGGGATTGTGAGGGGAAAACCAGGGAAGTACGTGGATTGGCTGGGGTAGAGGTTATGGAAGCCTAAGGAAGGAGCTGTGGCTGAAATGAGGAGCTGTGATAGGGAACAGAAGTGATTACAAGAAGCACCTCCTCTTGGGTAAGGGGCAGGAGAGGAACAGACATTAGAGGAATGAGCAGTAAAGCTCTGTGCCAGTGGGAACACAAACTGCTCCAGCTCCTGGAGGGGAAGCTGGGATACCTGAGCTTGTGACGCCTTCTGCTGTGACACCTACTGTGAACGTGTCCCATCTCACCTAAAACTGCCTCACCTAGAGCATGACCATTTAGATGCTCTCTGAGGATTCCAGGCCCACTGATGACTCTTGAGGTTATGAATATGGTTCCTTCTAAATGACATTATTGCTGTTTATTTTAAATGGGAAATTACATAAAAAGCCTACTCTGAGTTAAAGGAACACTATTAAAGCTACGGATGCAACCATTTAGAAGACTGCTATACAACCTTCATTTGCTTTCCCCTCCCTGTCAGGCTCATGCTGCCTTTAATACTGGATCACAGGTTGTTATTCCTATAGGATCAGGGTCTTTAGCGGTGCATGAGTTGTTCTTATTGGAAAAGCATTTCTGTATTTGGATTTATCTACAATTTGGGGAATTTCTTTAATGCACACCATCTGTAGAAACTGAATCGTTCACAAATATTAACATGCATGTTAGGGAAGTAGACAGTATTTTCCCCACTGTGCAGGTGAAGAACAAAATTATGAGAGAAGATCTGGAATAACTTCATTTGAGGTGGTCAGCTGGAACTTGGATTTGCTTTTTCAAGGTAATTACCACCATTCCCATGAAGTCTGTTACAACAGGGAATGCTAAGCACTTCTGCAATTAAGGCCATAGGCCTCACAGCATGATGCCACAGAAGGGAGGACACACACAGGGTTGGTTAGTGACCACCTGTGTAAGCTCTGGCTGAAGCAATTTCCTTAGAGCTGCACAAGAATGCCGGTAAAAGCAGGGAAACAACTTTGGGTCCCCAATGTACCATTCAGTTCCTTCACCTTGAGCCACCCCATTTATTTCAGCCCGTCTCAGATCTCTGCACACCTGTGACCATCTATTACTGCCACTGGCAAACGAAGACAGCAGCTTCTTTGATTGCACCCCTGTGATCTGAGCCCTGTTGCACTGATGCTTTTCAGAGTAGGGCTTAAAGAACAGCAGTAAATAAAAGAAAAGGCTACCCACTAGCATGTCATTGAGAGCTGGTGAAGGGGTATTCATACCACCATATTCAAACAGCAAGGTTATCTGGTGAGACTTCTTATGCTATGGTCTCCAAGCACAATGGAGGGAAATGAGGGAAAACCCAAGAAGGTAATTTAAAACAGGAGGTTTAACTAAGCTGCGTGAGTAGGTGACAGCTACAGGAGAATTAGGAGAGCATCCATTCTGCAGGTCCAATGCAGTGTTTCTGGACTGCTCTACTGACTCTTTCCTACGTCTGATGCCTCCTTCCAGTGCCTATGTCACAGTCCTATGGACAGATAGAGAAAGAGTCAGCTCCAGTCCTATCCTGAGTTAGATACATACTCAGCAAGAAAATTGCAAGAGTGTTCGCACTATCAGACTGGATGGAAAAAAGCCAAAGAATTGGGCCTCTTGGTCAGCATTATTGTCAAAGTCCAGGCTATACATGGATGTAAATGCAGACTCTAAAGAGTCAGGGATCTGTGACATCATCAAAATGCTCAGGACAAAATCCTCAACAAAGAAGGGAAGAAAAGCCAAACTTACCAGTCCCAGGAAGATGCAGAAGAGCTGAACTACATCGGTGTAGGCCACAGAATAAAGTCCACCCACAAGTGTGTACAAAGTTGCAATCAGGGCAGAAATAATGACTGAAATATTGACGTTGATGTCAATGATCACACTTATAGTGGCACCTAGGGGGAAAAACAAAACACTCTGTGTTAGTGTATGTTCCAGTTTGTCTGATAAGAAGGCTCACCTTCATTAAGTTGCATGTACAGGTGCTGGTCTGACACTTAGCAACAGCATGAAAATATTCCCCCCTGTATCTTCTGCAAACCCCTTCTGTACCTTTGAGAGAGTGGGAGAATAAAGGCTCCTGTTGGTCTAAGCTTAACATGTGTCATTTCGCAGGTTCTTACGAAATGGAGGAGGGAAGTGTCCCAACTGCCTTTCCGTACATTGCTCAAGCTCTGGAAGGACTACATTCTCTTGTTCTGTCTGGGGACAAGCAGCCACGCACAGACAGCTGAAGCCTCCCTGGGTGAGTTGCAGCCACATGGGAGCAAGCGTATCATTGCAGAAATGGCTGTGCTTCAGCGAGGTCTGCTGCAACACATCACACCCTTTCGTATCACTTATGTTCTGCATAAGCCCCTTTTGACCAAGGACAGAACAGTAGAGGAGGCATCAGCGATAGAGACGATTGTCCACTGAGCCTTCTAAAGTGCCCTTGAATTTTTTACATGGGACAAAAGTGGGTTTCTTTGCAAACTGGAGAATCCATCCTCCATTGTTAACCTAGAAACCAAGAACTTTTCCGAGCACCATCAATCAGGTTTCATTTGTAGAAAACAAACCACGATGTTGAGCTGACCAGTCAGTCTCCACAAAACAGCTCATAGAATCAGAGTTGCTGAGACTGACAGGTATCTCTAGAGATTGTCTAGCCCAAGCCCCAGCTCAAGCAGTGTCAGCTGGAGCAGGTTGCTCAGGATCACGTTCAGTCAGGTCTTATATATCTGCAGCGGTGGAGACTCCACAACTTCTCTGGACAACCTGTGCCAGTGTTTGACCTCTCCCACTGTGAAAAAAAAAAAGTTTTTTCCTGAGTTTAAATGGGTTTTTCTGTAGTTCTGCTTGTGCCCATTGCCTCTCGTCCTGTCACTGGGTAGCACAGAGATGAGTCTGGCCCTGCCTTCTTTATTGTGCTCGCCCCACTGCCAAATCAGGTATTTATGCACATGGATAAGAACCTCCTGAGCCTTGTCTTCTCCAGGCTGAACAGTCCCAACTATCTCGCCTCTCCAGATACCCCAGTCCCTTACTTGTCTTTGTGGCTTTTCACTGGACTCTCTCCAGCGTGTCCATGTCTCTTGCATTGGGGAGCACTGGATCCAGCACTCCAAATGTGTCTCACCAGTGCTGAGTAGAGGGTCCCCTCCTTTGACTTGCTGGCAGTGGTTCTTCTAATGCAGTCCAGGATAAGAAAGCCAATGGGCTTTCTTTGCCACAAAGGCACAGTGCTGGATCATAGTCACTTCATTGCCTTCTAATACTCCCAGGTTCTTTTCTGCAAAGTTGCTTTCTAGCTGGTTATGCCCCAGCCTGTACTGGGACATCAGATTATACACCACCCCCACCCACCCCGGTGCAGGGTTTGGCATTTCCCTTTGTTGAACTTCATGAATTTCCTGTCGGTTCATTTCTGCAACTTGTTGAGGTCCTTCTGAATGGCAATACAACCATCTGGTCTATCAGCAACTCCTCACAGTTTTTATTTTCTTCAAACTAGCTGAAGGTGCACTTGGTCCCGTCAGCCAGGTCATTAATTAAGACGTTACACAATATAGGGCTCAGTATTGACTCCAGGGGTACACAGCCAGTGACTGGCCACCTGGTGGCTTCCATGCTACTGATCACAGCCCTCTGAGCCGAGAAGTTTAGACAGTTTTCAATCCTTCTCACTGTCCACTTATCTAGTCTATATTTTATCTGTTTGTCTGCGAGAGTGTTATGGGAAAAGGTGTAAAAAACCCTTTCTGAAATCCACAACATGACCTGCTCTCCCTTTGTGAACCAAGTCAGTCATGGAAGATGTCAGGTTGTTCAGGAATCATTTCCTCTCAATAAATCCATGGTGACTCCTCCTAATCCCCTTCTTGACCTTTCTTTATTTGGAAATAGTTTCCAGGAGTATTTGCTGTGTCGCCTTCCCAGGGACTGAGGTGAGGCAGACCAGCCTTTAGTTCCTGGTATCCTCCTACTTGCCCTTCTTGAAGATGGGAGTGACATTTTTTTTCTTCCAGTCTTCAGGAACATCCCTGATCACCACAGCCTTCAGAAGATTACTTGAGAGTGTTTTTGTAATGTTATCAGCCAGCTCCCACAGCACTCACAGGATGCATCCTATGAGGTCCCATGAAATTGTGATTCTCCAGTCTGTTTAAATGTTTCCTAACCTGATCCTCCTCTAGCAAGCCTTCCTTGTTGTGGACTTTCCTAGGGTTCTCAAGGTCCTGGGATTCCTGAAGGCTGGTCCCACCAGCAAAGAATGAAGCAGAGAAGGCACTGAGTACCTCAGCCTTTTCCATACACTTTCTTACCAGGTCCCCTGTCCCATTCAACAGCAGTCCACATTTTCCCTAGTTTATGTACTCATAGAAGCCTTTCTTGCTGCTCTTCATGGCCAGATTCAAATCCAGATGGACTTTGGTTTTTCTAAACCCTTCTCTGCATGCTTGGCCAGTGTCTCTGTATTCCTTCCAGGTCACCTGTCCCTGCTTCCACCTCTTGAATACTTCATTTTTATGTCTGAGCCTAGTCAGGAGCCCCTTTTTCATCCATGCAGGTCTACTGCCAGCTTTGCTGGTTTTCCTAGTTGTCACAGTAGACTGTTCTTGAACCTGGAGGAGGTGATTCCTGAATATCAACCAGATCTCCTGGACTCCTCTCCAGGGCTGTCTCCCATGGGATTCCTCCAAGCAGATCCCTGGAGAAGCCAAACTCTACTCTCCTGAAGTCCATTGCTGTGGTCTTGATTTTTGTCTTGTTCCCTCCTCTCACAACCCTGAACTCCACCATCTCATGAACACTGCAGCCAAGCCTGCCTCCAGCCTTCACATCCCTAACTAGTTCTTCCTTGCTTGTAACTAACAGGTTCAACAGAGCACCTCCCTCCATCAACTCCTGGATCATTTGTTTCAGGAAGTTGTTGTCAGTGAACTCAATAAACCTCCTGAATTGCTTGTGCCTCCTGCACTGCTCTTCCAGCAGCTATCAGGATGGTTGCACATTTCCCTTAGATGTATTAGCTATTTAAAGTGATTGCAGTTTTTTAAAACCATGGTTTGTCTTTTTTTTTGTCTTTTCTTTTTAAATTCCTCTCCTTCTAATTAGGATAATTGAAATGAAGCATGGTGCAATAACCTTTAGCGCTTGCAGGTCTGTAGATGCGTAATTCTTGACCACACAGGTGAAAATGTTCTGGCAGTAGAACACAACATAGTGTGTGGTATACAAGAGCTGCTGGGAGCTGCCAGGTGGCTTTTTGTTGGGCAGTGAGCCTTTAAAGTTCACGTGCTTAAGGATTACAAGCTCAGACCACTTTCACAGGCTGGAAGCCTGTCTTTCCCTTCTGTAACCCTGCCAAGCAAGAAATCATTAGGAAGATCAAGAATTGAAGAGTACTGGGATTAAATATTCATCAGTGAGGACAAGTGTGCAAATTAGGAGGTAAAATATAACCAGAGAATTCACAGAATAGTTAAAATAAAAACCCTCAATGACCTTTATAGTTATTGACAGTCTTTAACTGTCAGCTGTTAATATAAACCTATTAGAAAGCTATTCACACTGCTTGCTTTGAAATATCACAGATTAGTTTGTCCTCAATCAAAAAGAAAGTATATTCCAAATACTCAGAGTGTTCTTCAAGTTACTCAACTCCTATCACCTCAGCATGTAGTTTATACTTAGTCCTTTAAGGATTTTGTGATGAAATGGTGGTAAACAAGCTCCCCATTGCTTTGCAGTTCATCAGAGCACAGTTGGAGAGTGCCTTCAAAGTTTATTTTCTGTTTAAAATAGCTTGTGCTAGAAAGCATTACCACATGCATGTGCACTATGAGTATGATTAGCTGGTAAAAGTCAACTACTGGTGCTTCAACTCAAGTGCTTTCTTAATTCTTGAAGGGATTGCTAAATTCAGGCCTGAAATATAATTAAAAACCCTAGAAACTTTTTTTTTTTCAGGACTGGATGAGTAGTTGGGTGATTTTTCTATTGAGTCATAGTTCCACTAATTCTCTGAATCCTTTCTTGATTCCTAAGTATTTTCTTCATTTTGTTGAGTAGAAACCCATTTAGAATTGAATAATACTTCAACCTATTGGTCGGCATCTGTTTTATTATTTGTGCTATGGCAAGTTCTGTATTCGTAGGTCTCCTATATGCAAAGGGTTATTTTGTTTAGATGCATTGACGATAATCTTTCATAACTTCAAGGGAAATTTTGATTCACTTCTGTGATCTCAGTGGCATAAAAGAGAAGCTGGGTCAGCCTTAACACAAAAGGGACGCTTGCAATCGCTCACGGCACCCTCAAAATGAAAGGAAATTTGTTGCTAAATCTTTTCATGCTCTTTGAAAAGGGACGACTTAAAGGTACCTGAAAATTAATAGATACCTTGTGTGTTTTTCCGTTACTAAAATAATTAAGGAGGTACCATTACCAGGTTTAATTACTAGTTAGAACGGCTCTGAGACCTGTCATACTCTGAATCATTTGGCTAGGATAGTTAGCAGTTGAGGCCAGAGTTTTCATGCATTTCTGATTTTCTTAATTCTTTATATTAATTTTATATTATATTAAAGAAAATTATTTTCTTTCTACTGCTTATTCCTTACCTAAGGCAGAGAAGATGGCAGCAGCCCAAAACATTTCTCCCATTAAAGCTGGAATAAACAGTAGTCCTCCCATCCTTTTTCCATAAAGCTGCTGAAAAGGGTCTAGCATTGTCACGTAGCCTTTGGATCGCATGGGTTTTGCAAAAAAAAGGCCACCTACAAAGAAAAGTAGCATAAGATACCAGCTGCAGTGGAGGAATGCATTGCCATCAAGGAGTAAAATATTGATTGACAGTTATGGGAACAAAAATATCAGTATTACTGGGTTTTTTTCTTTTTAAAGAAATAAGTACAGTTGAAATATCCTCTAAGAACTCTTACCTTACATCTGTCCACAGAATTACCTAAACATATCCACACCATTAATATCTATGGTCTGATAACGCAAAATAAGTTTGTCTCATTTTGTCTGGTTCAGTTTACTTAATCTGGCATTATGAAGTTTATCAGAGTTTTGTCTTATTTTGGATCAGTCTAAAGGAAAGGCTTTTCTGCCTAATCCTGTTCATTCTTAGAGCAGGATCCAGCATGAATTATCACTTGGTTCTGTTCTAAAAATAAAGCTGTCTGGGATTCCTGGATCAGAAATTTGAGTTCACACATGGTGTAGTGCACACACCGCAAATATGAGTCTTTCAGGACAATTCAGATTTATTATGTATGCTTAAATCAACCTTACTACACCTGTGGGGTAGATCAGATGCCTTCTTAGCTCTGCAGGTGTCAGGCCCCCCAGACGTTTGTCATACACATATTTCACTTATGTTTGGTCAGGAATTTTGATATATTATAATTCTGCTCTGCTTGACTGGGATATGGGCTGGATATGTACATAAATGTGCAAAGGCCTCACCTTTCTAATGTACAGTCAAATTCTTTCTGGCTGGGGAAAAAACAGGACATATCTCAGGAAAGCTGAAAGAGGCTTTTTATGGAAACCTGTGTAGTTGAGACCTGCACATGACTATAACTGAGTAGACACCTACCATGGTAAAATTGCTCAAATGAAATTTATAGGGTACAATAAAAAAACTGGAAAACCAGTCAGTTCCCAATAAAATCTACTGTACAGTATTTGGCATCCCTTAGTTAAGTTCTTCATCACAAGATATGTAATGCATGCATCATATTGTACAGGAGATTTTCCACGTTTCTATGTATTGCCTTATTTCTTCATTTCATTAAGTTACCTAAACAGAAGATACTGGCTTACCAATCACAATTTATTTATACTATTTTTGTTAATCCTGTCTTTAGGCACGTTGTTTGGATGCAGAAACCCTCCAGCATTTTCTTATTATTCTTGTATTAGTCATGGATCTTGTTCCTATTCTACTTATTATGTCATCATTACATCCTTACATCATTACAAAAGACAAATAAAAGAATTAAAAAAGAGTCATTAGTATGTTCAAATGTCTGTCAAAGGAAATAGGACATATTCTAACCTTTAAAACTAAACTGCATGAAAAATTAGGAGAAGTGGTATGCAGCACAACATTGAACTAACAGGGAGATTATATTGATATTAAATCCTTCCAGCCTAAAAGCAATAATATTTGTCCTAGACTCGTATTTATAATTTTGATTTTTTTAAAAAAAAAGAAGGATAAACAACCCCTCCCCCCAAACCCGCATATACAGATACGCCTACAGAAATGCTTTCCTCTCTGTGCTCTGCAGAGAGATATATGGTCACATGATACAGACTTTCTTTCTCTGCAGTGCCCATTATAATTCCCAGGAAAAAAATCCTGGATATCTAAAAACAGCTGGAAATGAGAGGAGAGGGTAGGTCAACCTGTGCTGGGCTATTATTAACTTGTGTCTCCAGATCTCCAAGCAGACATCTGCTGTTATTGTTTTCCTTACAAGAAATAGAGATGCTTTCAGGGATGGGAACTACTAATGGAACTGGAGATGGCCTACACATTCCAGAGAGGAGCATCTATGATGGGGAAGGTTTCTGCCTGGGAAGAGAGGAGAACCAGGACAGGTCATAGGAAAACATTTCCAAGGGAAAAAAAAGAGTCAGGAGGGAAACCGAGTTGTGCAGGAAGAAATAAAAGGGACAAGAAAACCTGGATAATCAGCCAAGGAAACAAAGGGACAGACTAGGTGGGAGGATGATGAGAAAAGACTCAAAACTGGCTGAGAGGTCAAGTATCATTAGAAAGGCTAATACACCAGTCACAATAAAAGATTAAAAACACGGTATCTTTTTTGTTGCGATAGGGACACGATCTATTCATAAACTGAGAGGACGCAGTTGACAACCTTGTGGTGTCTCCAACATGGCTCACAAGGCAATACTTTTGTTGCGAGCTGCTCCACGTGGTTCAGACATGGAGAGAAATTTTTAATTGCTATTATTTTTAAGAAAAGTAAGGAAGTTCTGAGATTACATTTCAGGAATTAGAGGCCACAGCATTCAAAAGTATAATACTGTCTGTATTATACACCCTGACCCTGCATATAGCAGGACTGTGTATTTGCATTTTGACGTGTGATTTGGAGTTTTGTACAGCATCTAAGAAGATGCTTGGTCCAATTTTAAGGAAATAGATTGGTTCTACTACAGACGTCCTACACAAAAGTAGACAAGTTACTTAGATTCTTGGTGAAGATCTGTAAGGTATAAGCAATTCCCTGACTTGAAAGGTTGTTTGCCATTCTTGAACTCCAGGATTTATAAGTACCCTGATACTATCATGTTCCAGGTCATATAGGCACTTAAAGAAAACCTGAATATATAAAACTTAGTATATATAATTAAAAAAAAAAACCACAACAAAGCCTTTCTTGTTGTGACCTCCATAGATCACTATGGTTGTAATAATCAAATAGGTCTTGCCAAGGCATGCCAGGAGACTTAAGGTATCAAACTATTAATAGTGGTTTTCTGTTTTTCTTTTTAATAGCCAAACCTATCAGCAGAAGGGATCCAGTTTACCCCAGTATCCTTTTATCAGACCCTAGTTGTTTCATTTCAGATGATGGACTTGTTATCAGAACTGTTTAAAATGACAGACTATTAACTTTAGTTCTTTGCTTACCTAAAACCAGACTAAGGGAATATCCAATAGGTGCCTGAGCCCAAGCTAAACCATAGCCTGGGACATACACAGCTTCTGCTGTCCCGTTGATGTAACCTCCTCCAACCCATGTGGCTGAAAAAGAAGAGGTGGAAAAGTCAGAGAAATGTACAGAGAAAGAAAACCTCCCATGTTATGGAATGAAATTGTCATCACTTACAATATTGTTATTTTTTACTATATGTAGAGAAGTGCCAGGCATGACATCCTTCTATACAAGGATGTCCTAATTTGAAAAACTCACAACCTCAGCATATGAAAAATAAATCAGATGGACTGACACAATCTTCAAGGTGTCTAAGCATCTGTATAGTCAGTGAAGATGTGAGAGCTGAGTCCCCCACAACTTGTTTACAATGAATGAAGCACATCAACTCATTAATCATTACCACTTTCTTTGTGTTAGTCCAAATGAAGGAGAGATGTAGGGGGGGATCTGAAGAAGAACAATAAACATACAGTTATAAAGTCGTTCCAGCTGGGAAAACTCAAAGCATTTAAATTAGACAAGAGTTTAGTGAATGCATCTTTTAATAGGGCCTTCATGAAAAAAATTGCCCTTAAAACCTTGCTAAATTTTAACTTGTGGCTACACAAAGAATATTGAGTAAACTCTGACTTCTCTAAATACTCTATTTCCATACAGGACCGCCGTGGTTTTGTGTTGCTATTTAAGTTCTAAACTTGGACTCATTTATTTTTGTGCTTCCTGAAGACATATTCTAGAAGTGAATTGTGCTATCCATAATATTTCTGTTTTTATCTCTCTAAAAACCAGCAGTATTTTTAATATACCAACCTCAGACCCTTAATGAATTGATTCTTTGCCTTGAAGGGAAGTTTCTACATTTGAGAACTTGGGACTTTTAGTATGTATGAAAGAAAATCTCCAGCACAGAAATGTATTGTGATCACATCTGCAAAAATAATTCATAACAAATTATGTAATAAAGTTTATCTCTTCTTATTTGCAGATTCCATGCAAAAAGTTCTTGATTTTATCTAATGTATAATGAGTAAGTTTTATGAATCTGGGTCTGTAGTTTGAGGAAGGGTAGGCAGATCATTATAAGTACTAGATTTTTGTAATGCTATTTTGATTTGCCTTAGCAGCTTTTGCATTCTCATAAAAGAGTAGTTCAGGCTTTCTGTGTAAAAATCCACAACTGTAAGAAATTCCTTTTCCTTAAGCCTTCTTCAGAATTTTCCCAGCATCCACTATCTTACAAGCAAACTCGATTTTGTGTTTAGGACAAACAATTGGAGATAAACACAAATGAAGAAAATGTCATTAAAATTCCTAAAGAAATCTAATTAAAATCTATATGACCACTCTTTTCTGCTTAAATGTGATGTCTTGCAAATACTACCTGTGGGTATTTTTTTAAACTCAGTGCCAAATTACACCACAGATTTAGAATCAAAGATCTTCAGCAATCAGAGCATTACAGTTGTCCCCCTTTTAGCATTTTGAAGCACAGGAATGGACAATTCTGATGTTGGAAATAGTATAATGGGCTTGTATGAGTAATGTGCACACAGAGAAACTCTGCAACAAAAGTGACCCAAGGAGCCCTGTTATTGATAGACTTTTGGGCGAGTGATGCCCGTGTGGGACCACGTGGAGAAGATGGGTGAGCACTGATCCTTGATGGGAAGGGCAGGGATACAGAATCTAGATAAAAAGTTGTCAGATATTTGGGATTTTGTGCTTCTTGACAGTGTGAATTAATGTGGGTAGAAGTATGATACTTTGGTTACCAGAGTCCTAGAATCATAGAATCATGGAATGGTTTGGATTAGAGGGGACCTTAAAGACCATCTAGTTCCAAGCGCCCTGCTCATGCAGAGGCACCTTCCACTAGACCAGGTTGTTCAAAGTCTCATCCAACCTGTCCTTAAACAATTCCACAATTTCTCTGGGCAACCTGTTTCTGTGTCTCGCTGTCCTCACAGTAAAGGATTTCTTCCTAATATGTAATCTCAATCTACCCTCTTTCAGTTTAAAACCATTACCTCTTGATCTTTCACTGCACTCCCTGATAAAGAGTCCCTCCCCATCTTTCCTGTAGGCCCCCTTTAAGTACTGGAAGGCAGCTGTAAGATCTCCCTGGAGCCTTCTCTTCTCTGGGCGAAACAACTCCAGCTCTCTCAGCCTGTCCTCGTAGGGGACGTACTCCAGCCCCCTGATCACTTTCGTGGCCCTCCTCTGGACCTGCCTGAGCAGGTCCATGTCTGTATTACGCTGGGGGCCACAGAGCTGGACACAGTACTCCAGGTGGGGTCTCAAAAAAGTGGGGTAGAGGGTGAGCATCACATCCCACATTTATTTTCATGCAGCCTAGGATGCGATTGTCTTTCTGGGCTTCTAGCGCATGTTGCTGGCTCATTTTCAATTTTTCATCCACCTCTACCCTCAAGTCCTTCTCCACAGGGCTGCTCTCAATCTACTCACTGCCCAGCCTGTATCCATGTTTAGGATTGCCCTGACCCAGGTGCAGGACCTTGCACTAGGTCTTTTTGAACTTCATAAGATTCACAGCGGCCCACCTCTCTAGCCTGTCAAGGTCCTTCTGGATGGCACCCTTTCCCTCTAGAGTATCAACCACAACACTCAGCTTGCTGTCATCTGCAAACTTGCTGAGGATCCACTCAACCCCACTGTCTATGTCCCTGACAAAGATGTTAAATAATACTGGTCCCAATATGGACCCCTGAAGGACACCTCATCACCGATCTCTCCCAGACATTGAGCCATTGACCGCTGAGTCCATGACTACGTGGGATGTATGTTGCCTATTGTGTCTCAAGCAGCATAGACTTATGGAATAGGTTGTAAGCACCTGCATGCAATTAACAAAAGCAAATATTTAGAAAGGGAATTGTATTTGTCTCCTTCCCTGTAAAAAGCATGAGCATGGATTCTGCATGAACGATACCCGCTTCCAGATGGAGAATAATATCCCATATTCGAGGACAGACATCTAGCATTGTAGCTGTTGTGCAAGGAAGCTTCAACATCAAGCACCAGTTTGCCTGGGGTTGCTACTGAGGTGGTGGGTGTTCCCCAAGGGACCCTTGGACGCTATGCCTAGCTGCCTTATTTTCTTCTGGAGAGGGGCAAGTCACTTCCCTCCTGTGTGATGTTGCAGGGGCCATTTCCCTTCCCTGGCTGGGGACAGGAGCAGTGCCCTATGGGCAGGTATTGCTGGGTAGGGTGGCATGGAGAATTTCGCACTTACTTTCAATTTTATTTCTTGATTTCTGTATTGGGGATTGAAAAATAGCTGCTGATCATTTTTTCTGTGCACGCGACTGTTCTGGAACATCTGCCAAGGGCCCCAGAGCTCTAGGAAGGTGCTTTATGGCTTTTTCTGAGGGGGTGAATGTGTAGTCAGCACGTACAATGACATGAGTAAATATACTTCTTAATAATGGGATATGATAGGACGGGATTTCAACCCTAGATATTAATTTTCTGATTCTCAGTTTGCTAAGCCATAATTTTAAAGTTAGTTTAATACCTTTTTTTGGTGAAATTCTTTTTTTTCCCCTAAATCAGACAAAAGGAATATAAAATTTAATACTCTACGGAAACACTCGCGTAGTAATCTATTTTAATCCTCTCTTTGCCTGCCATCTGAAGGACCAAAAAATGCAGCAAATACCAATATCCATTTAAACCATGCACCCTAAAAAATAATCAGACAAATACTGAGGATACAGAGAGCAGTTCTGCCTCTACATCATACGAGGAACACAGAAATTAATCTTTGTATACATTTATACATATTAGAAAATCAGATTTTTTGGCACTTCTTTGTGAACTATCCCTTGTCTGACCACTCAAATTATTGAATCAGCTCATCAGGTTCTGTAAAATTAAAATCCTGACCTAAGGATGAAAAAAAAAAAAAAATAGAGCTTTGTAATATTTCTTTTTTTCTTGTGGAAAGATACATAGCTCGATCCAACTAAAATGAAAAAAAATGACATCAATAGATTATTAACTTTTTCAACACGTTTGTAAGCATTTGATTATATCATCTCAAATATTTCCTTTAGGGTTTAAACTCAATCACCGAAATCAAAATAGACTCAAGTTTGTTGCAGGTACCACTTCTTAAGAATTTCACCCACAAATTAGGGAACGCTAATATCTAATGCAACATTTTACCTATAATTACATAAGAATGATACACAAATTAAAGCCGTGTCTACTACGGTACAATGTTAGCTCATTTTAATATGAGCTGCTGTGATCCATCCCCAGTTCTCACTCTTTCTAGTTTGATAACCGCAGGCACACTCAGCCTTCAACAGGCTTTGTGTTTAGGCGTTTCGGTAGCTAGTTCATACAGCTGTTTCTTCAGGATCACAGTATACAACCAAATATGTCCACAGCCATTATTCATAGGTAGTGCATTTGATTTAAGGCCTTTAAATTACATTTAGAAAATCAATTATAATTACTCAGGAATCTTGGGTCCATCCCATTCCATCCACCAGGAATCTTAAGTCACAATCCTTATGCTCTGAATCTGATTTTAGATTTATAGGATAAATTCCGACCTCCTCCCTACCAAGCAGCCATAAAAGCTGCTACCTTTTTTTAGCCAATATCCATGGAAGATGGTAGTGTTCGTCTCAGGCAAGAAAGACAGAATTAGGCCTTATCCCGTAACCCTAAGTACTTCATGTCCGTATTAACATCCTTTCTGGAGATCTTAAAAAATGTCGTGTTTTTCTTCTATGGGATAGGCTTTGCTTTTTAATTCATATTTAGATATTAAAGCTGTAAAACATAAAGACTATATTGGAATAGCCATATATCTCTGGAGTCATGGTTATGAGGTGCAAAATCTGCATCTAACATTTTTAAAGGAGCAAATACACCCTTGAAAAGTGTGACCGTTTAGTAAAAACTATTGTGGATTTTGATAAGCTTACTTTCAGAATTATTTTGTTATGGTTTTACCAACTAAGTGCCCCAGTCCCCCTCACTGAGAAAAAAACTTGGACTAACCCCTGATTCAATAGACTTGTGCCCACGCCTAACTCTGTGTGCCAGGCATGGTACCCCAAAACGGAAAGTGTAATTTACTTGCCATCTCAAGCTTTAATTGCTGTATTTATGGAAGGCAGAGGTGAGAAAGCATGTGAACCCTGATAGTATAAAATCCATGATGATTTTAGCTGCGCAAAGGCTTTAGGGTCAGCTTGATATTCTACCTCAGCAATGATATACTACACCATCTCTATAGCTTGCATGAAACGCGATGAGCATACGTGGGTGTGAATTGTGGCGGTTATAGAGATTGCCTGCAATATAGGATGCCCCAGTTCAAGTCTTATCTCTGCTTCAGCTGTTATGAAAAATATTCTGTAAAACAGGATTAAGGAGACCAGAATTTGTGTCTTCTTCCACAGGCAAAGCTATTCATCATAACCACTTGTGCGGGGGATGTCTTGTTTTGTCTCCACTCCCCCAATCTAATGATTACAGTTTTGTGGCAAGCAATAGCTCTGCAGAATATTCTGTTTTCAGTGTTCTTGAAAACATTTCCTTCAGCAGAATGCAGTCAAACCAGCTCTTGCTATGAGCAGAATCTTATCATAGCTGATGCGTCAGTGGCCAATGGATACGTGATACAGTAAGTGATAGCAAAGTGTGAAAAGTAGAATAACTGCCTGTATTCAAATTTTACTGACTTTTATAAACATTCTTTATGCAATATCCAAATAGTCAATCTTTGAATGAGCAAAATACCCCTGAAAGGTGATAGGAATTTCTCTTGATTAAAAAACACAGAATTTTGGCCCAAGTTTTTATGTGTCTCTTCCTTATTAGAGAATTATGAAATCAGAACAGGGCAAAACAGCAAAAGATAAATATAACCTGATAAATCCAATTTGGCAGTTGAAAGGGCTTTGCCTGAATAGGATTTAGAATAAATAAATATTTTTTTTAAAATGAAGCATGCTTAAAAAATAAATTGCTTAAATAAAAATGGTGGGCCAATTCACTCTTCTTATAATGCCCTTTTGTTCCGATCCCATATGTTGGCTGTAAGACCTGAGATTTTGGATCATATTGTGAATACCTTGTTTACCCAGGTAGGACACCTTGTTCAACTGGCTCTGGGAGACAGCACTGCTTACAAAATTACTGAAGAACTCTTCCTTCACCCAGGCTTTTCCTACTGATATTGCTACCAACAGTAGTGTATTATTCTGCCAAACTGTTGCAAAAGACGCTAAAAGAATCCACGAAATACGTTTGCTGAAATCAGTGGAGTTACAAGTTTGGATTTATGCCATTTTTCTTTTAGAAACTTATTCTTAACTGATGCTTTGATGCTGCACACCCCACCCTGTATCTTTTATGCATATAAACTTTGCTTTACTCAGATTAAACAAAATATAACTCACCAATTTGGATGGCTTTAACAACAACAACTGTTATTTTAAAAGTAGAATTCTTATTAATCTCTATAAATTCTATACTTCTGTCCCAAACATGTCTGATCTACAGATGAATATAAAAGCAATGAATAAGAAATAGAAGATATTCTTCATGTATGATATTAAAATATTTGGTTTTATACAGATGCTACATTTGGCTGTTCAATAAACAATGTTAGCAGCAATTGTTTTATTCAACATGCAGATCACACTTCATTATTCAGCCAGAAAACTGACAAATTATATGCTGATTAGGAAAAAAAATAAAAGGTGATTTTTTTTTACGTACCGGTCATTGTAAATCCACCAACTAGCAAGCCAATGTCTCTTCCACCAACTATAATAGCTTCGCTGCGGTCTCCTTCGCTGCTGGTGTTCTTGGTTTTCCAAGCAGCCCATATCCCAACTGCCAGGATAGCCAGGTAGAATACAACTATGGCCACCAGCCCCTCCACATGGAAAGCCATGCTGAAGTCCCGACTGTTTCTTTGATCGCTATTTCCTTAAGACCTCTGGAGAGAATGCAATAATACATCTGCTTTTAACAAACCTGGTAAGATGCTTTTTAGAATCAGTGTACAAAGAAAACTCAGATGGTTATTAAAGAGACTATTCTGGTGAATTTATGAAATGAGTATTTGAGATGTCATTCAATTTAAGTTTACACGCCAGTTGAAATGCCTGTGGAGCAACAACCAACAACTGCAACCTGCGATTGCAATAGAAAACAAATGTTGTGGCTGAAAGCTACGCAATCCTTAGAAATCAGTTACTGAGCGCCGAGTTATCTTAGCATCCCCAGTGTCTGGGAACTCTTCAGTCAAGAAACAGTTTGGTGCATGGAATAAGACAGAAGATCTTTGCCATGTGGGCTATTATGAAAGTCCCTATTTAGTTAGAAGACAAGCCACAAAACTATTTAAAGTTACAGAAGAACTGTTGATAAGTACTAGCTACAACAACAAAACACATCTTTTGAGTCTTTGTGTTGGAATGCGGCGTCTTTTCCCCTGTATTTAAAAATCTGCGCTTTCTTTTCTGTATCATTTAATTGCCCAGCATTAAAGTCTCAGTCTATTCTCGTTCGCCATCTGAGAAGCAAACGGAAAGCTTAAAAGCTGTAGAAGGGTAGAAATAGTTAAGGTATAGGAACTACGGGGCGGCGGTGGTGGTGGGGAAACTCCCGGGCGACATAAGCCGCGGCTGCCCCGTACCCAGCCGTTCCCGGAGCCCCTTCCCAGCTCTCGCCCCGCCGCTCCGCGATGGCCGAGCCGGCACGACCCGTCCGCGCTCCCGACGGCTCCGCGGAGCCCTGCGCGGATCCTTGCGCGGAGCCCCTGCGCGGATCCTTGCGCGGAGCCCTGCGCGGATCCTTGCGCGGATCCTTGCGCGGAGCCCTGCGCGGATCCTTGCGCGGAGCCCGCCCGACCTACCGCGCTCCGCCGCGGGGGCGGGGGGGGGGGGGGGGCTCGGCACGGCCGCGCTCCGCGGAGGCTCCGCGCCGCCCTGCGCGGCCGCGCACCCCCGCCCCAGTCCCGGTCCCACGGCGGGGCTCCCCGCCCGGCGCCCCACCTGCGCTCCGCCGCCGCGCTGCCCCGCAGCCCGCGGGGCACGGCCGCCCATCCCGCGGGGCGGTGGCGGGGCTGAGCCGAGGGGGGCTTTGCCCCCGGCGGGGGTTTTCCCGCTTTTGCGGGGGTGGGCGGAGGGGGGCGAAGGCTCAAAGGCAGGATCCTCTCTTCCCCCGCGGTGCCGGCGGTGCGCGAGTGCTGAGGCTGCGACGGGGGGCTCGTGGATTAAAAAGAGGAAAATCCCTTTATAAAGGAGGAGGGTTGAGTGGGGTGAGAGGACCGTGTCCGTCAGAGCTGGGGGGAGGAAGGGGGAAAGACGTCAGAGTGCTAGGGGACGTTGGGGGGAAGTAAGGATGACTCAAGGGGGAGTGATTGTCGTGTCATGGCAGGGAAACGGGGTTGGGAAGTAAAACTGGGGTGAGAAAACAAAAGGGAACGAGGGGGAGAAGGGAAGGAACAGGTTCATGCCATACCAACGGGAAAGAGAAAGGAAATGAAGAAAGAGCTGATCAAAAGAGACGTGCTGAAAGGAGGGCTGGAGGGAGGGGAGAGAGCTGAGGTAGGGAGAGGGAAGGTGGGCTCTGTGCTCTCGTCGCCCTCCCTGGCACCCTTCCTGTGCTACCCTTGGGCCTAACACTGGGCAAACAGCAAGCCAAGGCACGGCTGCGTGGGGCTGGTCAGGACCATCTTTCCCCACAGCTCCCTTCCAAACCTGGTTGAACATGCAGCCCTGTTTCCCAGCTGCAGGGCAGCTAATTCTTGGGGGTATCCCTTTTTGCCATGCCACTTATAAACCTCACCCACAGGGCTATGGTAGTATCAGCTTTCCCGTGAAAGGACTTTTGCTCTCTGTCTCCAAATGATGCTTGTCAACGAGCCTCCAAGTGTTGAGAATAAGGGTACATGTGAAAAGATGACCAACACCTGCCCTTGCCCCAGTTTTTACAAAAGGAAGATCGTGCTGAGCTGTAGCAGTTATTGTCAGCTCCTGAGAGGCAGGTAACGTGGGCCATTGGCCATTGTGCAGGATGGAAAAGTAAAAATAAAAAGCCCACAGGAGTGCAGAACTGAGATTGGTAATAGAACTAATTTAAAGCAGAAAATACAAAATCATCCCAGACTTAAGAGGAAAATGCAATGTGGGAAGATGTAAAACCGGAGAGGATGAAGGCAGCAAATCAGCAAAGTTCAGCCCACTGCAAGGAATGACCCAAGGGCTGGCACCTTCCTACCTGTTTGCCAACTGCCTGGCCAGCAGAGCGGCTTCAGCTGCCTGCTCACGGACTGCTGAGTGTGTCACGCCAAGCAGCACGTTAGGCCCAGCCATTTATTATGTACATTATATGCAACAAATTATGATTGCATACTCATAAATTGTGTGCATAATACTGCTTTCCAGTCCCTGGGCTCGGTTGAAGACGTCCAAATAAAGGTGGCCAAAAAATTAAAGGTTATAGATGTTACTATTTTCGTCAGCCAGTCTCATGGGTTGCTGAACGACGCTAGTGATGCAATGTTTGCTTTGGGAGTCTGCAGTAAAAAGCCCCTCCCAGTAAAAGGCAACGGAGACACATTTTAGACACAGGGGAGCATCAAGGCACCCTCTAAACAGAAATCCTGTCATAAATAAACACAATATAAATAATAAATAGAAGTCAGAGACCTTGGAAACAATGCTGAGGATGCCTCAATTAGGAATGAATAAAGACGTTCCAGCAATTAAAATGTGATAGAAAATGCTTGGAAGCTAAAATGGATGTCATATTAAATTCCCAGAAAGTTTTACTTACATTTTAGTCTGTTTTTCTCCAGCCTAATGCAGAGAAAGAAGTCATGACAACACAAAGTATGGAAAATTCTGGGAAAAAAGTGTTGACCAAAGTCTGTCTTAGGCAAACTAAAAAAAATGCTAACCAACAGGGAAAAAAATTCTTTCTTAGATTAAATCCCAACTTCGGTCTTCACTGAAGACTATAAGAAATTCCTGTTGTCCTTAATGGGCCTAATTAACACCTGTTTATTGCACTGGAGTGGGGAAATGATTATTTTCATTTCTAGAAATTAATTAATTCTAAATTAATGATATTTTAATGAAGTAATTAAAATGAACCCTGAGCATCTATTTTTTTTTATTTATGTAGAGTCTTTTGACAAGTTTTGTCTCCAATACTCAGGAATGGCTTGCAACCTTCCACCCAATGAATCAATTACATTGGCCAAGTTTTACCTTAACGTGTAACTACTCCTGTAGTTACTTAACCACAGGTTATTTAAGTCATACATTCTCTCACAAGATGTTAATTTAAGCTATAGGTTCCTTGAGCTGATACAGCTTTGGGTTTGAAGCTGCCTTCACCTGGATGTAGCTGGGAAAGACTGAGACGATAATTTTAATGAGGTGTAAATGTTAGTTGATTTAATAATTTATTATCCTTTTTTTGCTCATGCACTATTAACTATTTCAGGTAATTTTCAGGTGCTTTCTCTTGGGAAAGGACCCAAGAGAAAGCTGCTACACTGGATCCCTGTGTGCATTCTGCCAGCTGCACCCCAACAGCATCCATCAACCACAGCCATACACAAAGCTCTTTTCTCATGATATCTGAGGGTGTGCACAAATGAGTACCAGTAATTATGGCTCTTGGGAAAAGATGTGCTATGGTGCCAGAGATACTAACTGCAACTGCAAGGTGGATTCCATACTAGGCCTGACCACATTTCCAAAGAGAATTACTTCTATTGAAACACTTAGTACAGGACATCTTTTCCAAGAAAGAAGCAGTCCATTTTCAGTTTGTGGCTTCTAAACCAATTATTCTTTGTTTGAACATAATTTTCTTTTCTTTTTTTTTTTTTTTATTTTTTTAAGAACATCACTATAAAACACGCTGTTCAAAAAAGAGATTTTAAAACTTAGTTTTCATATTTAAGAAAGATGGCACAGAAGCCTGCAATTACTCACCTTGACTCACGTTCAAGATGTTCTGTCCTTGGTGGTGGTGGTTCATGGCTGCCCATCACCATGGGCTGCCTGTGACCCTTGTAGAAGTCTTGCTCTGAACAGTGACAGTAGTAGACTTGATAACCCCATAGTGGGGCAGTCCAAAGTTGACAGGTAGGGTGGGTTGACAGAAGATCCCTTACGGCTCTTTCACTTTAGGTTGTTAGCTGAATTGGTATGAAGCACTAAAGAGTAATCTGATAAATGCTGGTACCTTGGTAAATAACCCTGAATCCTCACGCCTGCCTGCTCCGAGCTTCCAAGGGCTCATCCTGCACTGGGCTGTCCAGCTCTAAATTCTAAATACAGGCTTTATGAAACACTGATGAAGGGCCACGTTTCACGTTAATTAGCCACAGTCTAAACCTGGAAGAATTCAAACTAAGCTACTGAATGCACTTGAGATTTACTCCACTAATAGAAACTGGCCTCAAGTCCTCCTTTTACTTTTTTTTTTTTGTGGCAATTTTTCAAATATGAATGTTTACTTCAGTGACAGTCACGTTCTTTGAATATTCTTGTGGAGAGTTTGTGCAGAGGCAGGATGCCAATCAAGGAGCAGAAGGCTAAAGGTACAGGTCTCTACTCAGATTGTTTCAGAACACAGTTTCTCATCCCAAATTAGATGTCATAACTTGAGCTTTTACTTTTCAAGCCAGTTCTTGCTATCCAGCTGTATTTGCTACTCTTTCCTCCTTCACTTCTTTACACAGCTATTGAGGAATGTTTTGTGGAAACAATGGAAATCAGCTTTCATGTACAACATCTGTCATTTTTTAAGCAAAGATGTTACAATATTTCCAAAGATTTCTTAAGCCTACAGGCAGTTATTTGGATTCTCTCTTGGTAACAGTAAAGACTCTGCATTTTAAACCTATGTCTGTCACTGAGACTTTGCTTAGGAAAAGGTGGCCCAGGATGCAACTCATGGATCTAATCAAAACAAAAACATTTCTTTAGAGCCAGTCAGGCTAAACTGCCACCCAGTTTCTTTTCCTTAATGCTCCCTGCTAGTTGGTCTTTCAGATGAGTCTGAACAACAGGAAATGCGAGGGACAGAAACTGAAGTCTAACCCCAGTGAACATCTGTGTTAAGGACTGTAACTCACAATATTTGAGAAGCCACAGGTTTAAGTCATGATATAAAACCACTAAGGAATTAATATCTATCTGGCCAAATATAACTTTTGAGGTAAAATTCTGTTTTCTGATAGACTTCTATGTATAAAATTTGCATGGTGTAATTATGCATTTTATAAGATTGGATTACAGAGTTACTTAAAAAACCACTAGTTCCTTTAAAAAAAAAACAAACAACAGGGTTTTGATGAGCTTTCCCTTAGTAAGAAAGCTTTTACTACAGCTTAGTTTAAGGCCTGTAATAAAGGCTTTCCTGAGACAGATGCTACAGAAATGTTTATGGTAGAATTATTCTAAAAAAGGGCCTCTTGATCGGTTTGTGGTTTTTGGGGCAGTATCCATCTTAGGTTCCCTCTGCAGTTTCTATATTAACCATGGAGTCCCCAAAGAAATTATGCATCCATTTGCTCAACAGCTCAGAAAAACCACCTGGACAAGAACCATTTTGGAAGATATATTTGAAAGGCATTAACAGTCCCTGGTTACCTTGCGAGAAGATACACATACAGCTGCGGTTTTGAGCTCTCAGGATTCCAGACAGTGTAGATCACTGGTGTGACACTTTTGATAGTAAACCAGATAAAATGTCAGGGAAACAGCTCTTTTCTCCTACTGTGGCGAATGCTACACATGACATTTTGTTTAATACTGTGTGGCATTGTTTCTGTCAGTCTGTAGTTTAAAAAAAACCCAGTAAAGAATGATAAGACTGTAAAGTTTAGTACTTGAAAACATAAGAAAAGCAGAGTTAAAACCATGTGTGAGATCTTAATACAGTCCTCTTGTCTGTGTACTTTTTATGATAGTCTTTAACTGCATGATCACGTACTACTTGTTCCCTGAGATGCCTGTCTCTTTCAATAAGAGTAAATCTTCGCTATTTCTATTTATCTTCCTCATTAACCACGTGGCCTTGCACACTACGCTTCATTCAAAGTTTGCAATGAAAACAAAACTGGTGCTTCACAAATACAGATAATTTTATGTGTAGAACACACTTAGAAAATGGGTAACATTTTTGTACAGATTTAAATACTTAAAGTGTAGCTCCAAAGAATTTGTGTTCCTGCTTTATTCAATGTTTGCACAAATCTCAGAAGAAACTAATATTGTTTTTGCTGAAATGCTGAAGAAAAGAAAATCAATATTCAATCTAAGTCAGACATCTGGTGTGAAAAATTTCAGCTGGTAGCCTCATGCCTGGCAAAGTTGTATGCAATTAAAAGTAAGGCTTTTATTGTGAGAAATTTCAGGCAACCTGAACTGAGCTAGCTTTTCAACACCTGTTGTAAGAAAGCTGTCATAAAAAGTTTGAAATTAAAGGATTGAAAGAAAAAATAGAACGTGTTTGGTTTTTTCCATTCTCCTACACCAGCTGTGTTGCATTATTCCTGTTGTACTTGAGTGTAAATAAGAGTGAATCAGATCAAGACATATGCTGCCTTATGGTGAACTGTGATACTTGAACTGTACTGAGCATATGACTAAAATGAAACAAGCGAGGAAGTAGCATATTATCATTATTTAATATTGATATTGCTAGTCATTCCCAGAAGCCAGTCACATCAAAGCTCCGTTGCAATAAGTGCTATATAAATGTATTGTAAAGTGAAGACCCTGATGCAGAAGTGACATTTTTTCCTTTAGGCTTTTCTGCATTGCTGAGCAGCATCACTGAACAACATGAGGGTTAAGCAAAATAAAATAACTGTAACAAAATAATTTATAATGCAAATTAGTGATTCTTAATATAGGACATAACACAAAATAGCTATTTGGCAAGCTACTTGGAAATAATGTTTGTCTTTCTCCTTTTGATTTTTGAAAAAGACGGCAAGTTAGGACCAGCAAAGGGGATGGATAGATAAATAGATAAACCAAGGATCCACCTCTCTTTGGCGTGCCTTGAACTAGACAAGATCAAGCAGACTGAAATGCTTATTGGATTTCTGGGGAAATCTATCCCTGAGCAATAAATGTGTCTGAATGGAGACCCACCGTTTATCAAGCTTACAGCAAAAGGCTGTTGAACTGGTGGACAGTTGGCATAGGAACACCCTCAGCTAGGTTAGCATCTCTGCCGTTTATAATTTGCATTGTGTGATGACTTACAGTGTGTCAGTGACCAACCACATACCCAAGAAGGCGAGGAGCATGCCTGTGTGGGCATTATGATCTTGAAAATACATTAGTACCTCACATCCACATGGGAAACAGAAATCCAAAACCAACAGAAACTGAAAAAAGGGGCATGGTAAATGGGGGATGCAAGGGCTCTACCCCGGTGAATAAAGTCACAGAGTCATGTGTGAACTGATGCAGAAGTGGGCCACAGATCTGTTTGCAAACCTTGATGACAATCAAATGCCATATCACAGCGAAGAGAGAGCCTGGAGCAAAGAGGGAGCAAAGGAGGGAAAGCAGCTTCTGAAACGCTTTTGGAGCTATGACTGACTATATGAATATTCTTAACCCGTACTGCAGATGCCTTGTAGTCCCGAAGTTGGCTTTGAACTGCAAGCAATGCAAGAAAAAAAAGCTACTTCGTCCTACAGTGCCAGTCATGAGGGCTTTACGTTAATCTCTCTGAATTCAAAATGTCCATTACTTACTATCCAATTTTCTGTTGCTGCCTTGGAAGAAAGAAGTAGGAATTGAGAAAGGATTTTAAGAACATTAAGCTTTTGCATTTCATTTCAGGAAGGATTTTTTTTTTTTTTTTTTTTTTGGTGATAGCATGGGGATCTTTACAAAAGCAGTTTTAGGAGAATTTAGAAGACAGCGCTTCTGTACCTTCACTGAAAAGAACAACAACCCAGCTTCATGTAGCTTCAATCTTTGTTCCGATAGGACTTAAGTAATTAGAGGAAATCTGTGAAAAGTTTTGGTAAAGTCTCTGTTGACTGGTTCTTTCTCATTATGAACTTCACATGAATATGCCTTTTATAGATCCATGGATATCACCTTCTACTAAGAGATCAGAAGGAAAACTGAATTAAAAAAATATAATGGAGATGTTAAACATTAAATGAAACCACACAGCTATTATATTTTGTTAACTATGATCCAAAGATACTGTATAAACTTTACTTCAAATGCTACTATTATTAGTAGGCATGGTGCTCATGTTCTTAAACTAGACATGTCTAAATAAACCCTCTGATCACTTTCAGCACATAATTTTGACCAAGTAGGAACCGCCAAAAAATCGGAAGAAAAATCCCACTGACATTTAACCATGGGAAGGCATTACTACCCATAACTTATCCTAAACAGTATAAAATCATTGTCTCTATGCCACTGGCTAGACTAGTACATCAAAAACTGGTGCTGTTTGGACTAATTTTCTTTTGACTCATGTCCATACATTTTGGCTAAAGAATCAATGATTTCTTGAGAGAAAAACTGAAAATATTGATTGGATTCTGTGAGGATTTTCGGATTAGATAAATCAACTCACGCCCCTCCCCTTTTTTTTTTTAAAAAAAAACAGTAGCTTTTGAGTAGTGTAGCTGAAATATCTACACAGCCTAAGTCAGATGACCCTATCTGGGCAATGATTTCATCTGTTGCTATGTGCATGGTCTGTAATAATGAAAAAGTTGAAACTAGTGTCAGCCAATTTCAAAATATTGAGAGAGAAAAAACATGTATCAGCTTTAAATTAGTTTTTAATGAAACCCTTGCCAGAACAATTTATGGATCTCCTGTATAATAGTTACAGAAATCTAATTAAAGTCTATACCTGCTTAGCTTGTTGTGAAAGTCACATAAAATGTGATTTAAGCTAGCATGTTTTGTTTCACAATTAAAGTGAGGCATATGTAGGCGGTCAGTCATTGACAGTGGTAACCCATTAAACCATGATATCTCCATGCCTGTTCACACTACTGAGTCTAACACAGTAAACATGAGACCTGTCTTCTGCAGAGGTTTGAAATTTATTCTGTCTTTAAAGTTACACAGTATCTCTTCAAACATCCTTACCTGTGCACTTGCTCCACCGCTCCATTGCTTCAGGAAGATTGAAGTATGTACTGACTTACTGATCTCTTAAAAAGCACACATAAGACAAAGTGCATGGGCAAACAGAGGAGAACCAAAAAGGTAACCCTTACTGTAAAAAGCCACTTACACTAAAAAAACAAAGTGTCAGCGTCTCAGTGGCCAACGAGCTGCATACGGCCATCAGGGCACAATTCAGAGCTATTTTCTGCATTCTGTGATCTAATTTATAAGTGATGTATGAGAAATGTAATTTGGTCTTTTCAAATTAAATCATCTGTCTAAACAAAAATGGAAAATGTATCATTTCACTGCTGTTGAGACAGAGAATTTAAAACAGTATTTGCAGCCAAAATGAAAACAAAACATAAAATTATTCTGATTTTATCCCTTTTGAAGTAATTTTTCTCATCAACTTCAACTGATAAGAGATGATTTTATAAGCAAATCTTATTCTACCAGGAATTTGTAAACAGGGTTCTTAATTAGTTTGGGAAAAGAATATCACAGTAGGATATCCTTGGAGGAATGTGAAGGAAATGAATGTGGAGACTTTTGGGTAGCAATAATCTCAGACAGAATACATAGGAGTTTATAGAGATGCTGTGTAACTACAAGCTCTACAGTAGTTAAATCTCATTAAAAATGTCCTGAATTTATGTAGAATTGTCAATACTTGTCAAATACTTGGGCATTTAATGACAAGGGTCGCAAACTCAATACTTCTGGCCTGAAATACTGTGTAGCTTCACCAGGACACTGCTTTTTAGCCACAAGTTATTATTTTATGACTGCTGAGTGACCTCAAGCTTCTCAAGAGAAGTACATTGGTTTGCATTTCATTCGTTTACTAATGCGCCTTCATAAATGTTGTCTGAGAGAGTACCACAACTCTTGGTTGAAGTTGACTGGAGTATTTCTACTTGTTTTAGAACAAGTTGGTTGAAATGGATGCAACTAAAAACGCACCTCTAACTTCAAGTAAAAACTCTTCCTTTTGAAATCATACTGTAATTTCAAAGGCTTTGGAACAGAATGGGAAGACAACTGGATTAACAAGATAAACTTGCCTTTTTCAAAGGTTCAATATGAAAATAGTTATCTCAGTTTAAGGGCTTCAGTAAAATTTAGACACTGCCGAGGCATTGTGTAGGACTTTGTACACAGATGTATTTGACACAAGACACGGTTCTTTCTTTTGCTTATCAATTTGTCATTTGTTTCAGTCAGTCCTGGTTACATACAAATATCTTCCTTATTGTATCCATGATGAAATCTATTTAAGAAGAATATTATTTATGTGTTTTGATGTCCTTTGCCACTATTTATTAACTGGGTTCTGCTTTCAGCAATTCAGGTCTTCCTATGGACAGCTAACTGTTAATCAGACTAATCCTGTAGATTTCAGTGGTTCCACTACTGGGTTTACAAACTTCTTTAAATCGGAACCTCAGTATCTGCATGTATCTTTAAATTGATAAGTCAAAGCTAAAAATAATTTCAGCAAAAAGTTCTTAACCCTGGACAAAAATGTCTGAGCTCCTCTTTGTTGTGAGAATGCTGTCATCCAAAAAGCACTGTTTATTTCTGTGTTTCTCTGATCTATGTGTTAATACTTTAAATGCAGTCAGAAAGCATTTGACACACAAATCCGTATTGATAAAATTCTGGATAATGTCTCAGTGTAGCTCCTATGTATCAGTAAGTGCATAATCCCAATTTAAGGGGACTGCTCCAGTGCCTGGCAGAAATACTGTAACTGACTCCAGTAAAATTTGGATCAGAACATAAAAGAATGTTGAATTAGGGAAATAAAACTGAGTCCCAAAATGCCATAGATTCATTACAGGAGTCTTGGTCAGCAAAGCAGAGTGTAAATGACAAAAAATACCCCAAGCTGTGAGACAGAGATACTTGCTAAAAGAGCATCTGATCACAGCAAGGATTTGGGGAGAAGACTTTGAGACTGGAATGGCCTATGTTGGCCAGAAAACTTTGTGCCTAGAGCTACTTATCTTCTTGGGCTCTTGGTGCTGTTTGCAAGGCATTCTGGGTTCTCTGTGTGTCAAAAAACACACTTCATAGTCATGATTGCTGTCAGTTGCTAATTTTGATGTACTCAAGGAAAGGAACAAGTAACCTTTAAAGAAATCTATGATTCCTGCAGACCTTGGTCATAAGCAGAACAAGAAAGAAGGAAGCTTGCATAGCATTGCTAAATTTGTTTGCGGATCTGTAAGAAGCTTACATATCTAGTTTAAAATATGTAATTGTTACTAAAGCAGTGGTGGAACCGACACTGTCAGAACAACCTTCTGTGGCAGTTCTGATAAGTCAATTTTTAATTAGCATAATTATTTCTATTGCTTTATTTATTAAAAAATAGAAATAACTGACTTCACGTTTGAGAACTAATCCTTAAGGTATGAGTGCTTTGACACACCTGGGAGTCAAATGCAAATAGCAGAAAAGCCAGTATTTTTCTATGATTTGGTGTTCACTGAACTCGAAGCTGGGAAAAATTTTATTAAAAAATGAAGTGAACCTAGTGACAATTCCACAGGTGCATTTCAGTTGGGGAATTTGCTAAAAATGTGCTTTGGAGCATGATATTTGAAAGGGCTCGTAAATTAACTGAGGTGAAAAATTAAAAAATAAGAAAAGAAAAGAAGCTAGGCTCCATTACCCAGTACTCTAGCAGATTTATTGTGAAGTCACCCTTTCAGCTAGTGTTTTTATAACTTAAACAAATTACAAGTAAACATCATATTTGTATGTGACTTTTCATGAAAGCAATGCTTCAAAGTGATTCATTATTTATTACATGCTCCGTGGTATACAGGCTATCCATCCTGCAGCTCTTAGACATAATGAGAACAAGAAAAAGACCTTGTGTGCTTTATTGGGAAAGAGGAAACCTGAAGTAACGCTTAAACAGTAGAAAAGGAAGTTTTTTACAACCAAAACTCATTAAACTTGTCTCAGCAAATAAGAGGTTCTTCTGAAACCCAGTGTCCCTTCCCACTTGCCTCCTGACTCTGACTTAGTGCTTCATTATATGTGCTTTATGGTTATACACTGGTTTAAAGTGCATTTGCATATAGGTACTTAAAAGGCAATCTCTCCCTCTCTGCTTAGGGTAATCAAAAATAACAGTGTAGGGAAGAAAACTGCAAGGTGTATATTTGTATTTGGTTATGAATTTTGTTGATTTTGTTAACTTCTTTGTGTAATTTGTAGGTGGGGTTTGTGCTGTAATTTCAAGACATAAATTGACACGAGGAATTATGTTAATATTTATGCAACTAAATTAATTGCTATATTTAAAATCTAACGAATATAAGTTATTTTAAAATTAATTTAGACATTTTAAAACCTCATAATGTCACTGACTTCCCGGTAAAAGTACAATTTTCACTTCCCCACCTCCCCCGGTTAGTTGCTCCCTGGGGCAGCGGTTCGAGGCGGGCTTGCGGGAGATCAGCACCATGGACAGAAACGGCGGTGCCGGGCGGCGCTCACAAGCCTCCCGAAGGACTGACCGCCTTGAACAAATCTTGTATGAATTTATACATGTTCGATAAACAGCCTATCGCTGGCATCATAGATCAGCTTCAGTCACCCAAATAACCCGTGTGTTGGGAGTGAAGAGAGAATGATTACTGCGTATGAAGGTCTCACGTGTTCTAAGACCTCAGAATATACACTGCAATGAAAAATGGAGTAAATCATGCTTTACTGGATAAATAAGCTACTTGGACACTGTTAACACTTTGAAGTAAGCGCTGTATTTTCCTTTATTTTTTAGAAAACAGTTACTCTAGATATATGATAGCAAGCCATCTCTGAAAATAGTTGTCTGAGCAAGTAATACTAGTTATGACACCATCCCCACCCCCACCCCCACTTGTTAAGTAACAACCATTAAATTATTACAGACTGGATAGCTACTAGGTGACTGAACTGCGAAGTTTTCTGAGCGACATCAGACAACAATATTAGTCAAATTAACAGACTATTTTGTTCTCTTCCTCCCTTGCCATGGAGAAGAACAACACTGGACGGTCTCACTGGGAGGTGGGCTAGATTCCCACACAACAGAAACATCGAAGCATATGTGGTATGTGACACTGCATTTATTAAAAAAAAAACCCAACCAACCAACCCACCCAACAAAATCCTGTCAATGTCATTAATTTCTCATTATTCTGATCCAAGAATGACTTGGGAAATAATTACATTTTCCATTAGGTGAATTGAAAACCTGTATCAAAACCAGGTACTATGGTGGCAGTAGATAGTGTCTGTGGTTCATCTGTGACAATCTTAATGAAAAAAGAAGCCTTCCTACCTAACTTCAGACCCAAACATCATAGATATCTTCATGTGAGCCAGTAAGTCCAGACTGTATGGTCGGTGAAGTGTGTGTTCAACAGAAGTAAAGGGTGCAGGTCACCTGAATCTTTAAAGGCATCTGTTAAGGACAAGACAAACTGCACTCTGATTCCTTCTACTGGTTAAAAATGGACACTGAGGTAACTGCTTCAGAAGTAGATACATCCACTGCAGATGCCTGTTTTTATCCAGACAGACTCCTTGAACACTGACACTAAGCAGTATGCAAGTAACTGGGCAAGCATCCAGAATAGCCAATGTCTTTGGGAGGATTAAGTTTCAAGGGGTGGGGAGGCTGTTGGGAAACCCCACACAACCCCACACTCAACTGGAGGATGTGCCATCGAGTGACAGATAGCATCTGACTTGTTCAGATACTTCCAGTCATACTGAAACACAAGCAATGACAAAAGTCCACAAATGGCTGCACATTAAACTTCCTCTATATGCGTTTTATACTTCAAATATCAGCCTCTGACAAGAGTATTATATATGAGACAATAACTAATTTAGCTTCACATTCCCCCCACCATCTTGGATGCTGGTTATACTTCACTAGTTTATTTGATTTTTCAACTTCTCTCCCACTAAAAACTTCAACCAAAACAAGTGAAATGACTCAAGAGACACTGGAAGCTGAAAAATATGTCTCAATTCAAATACCTTTTTTTTGGTATTTATTATTGATACAGAAAAATAGAGTGAAAAGGCAGATAAATTTACATTATAGGATAGAGGTGATTAAAGGAAAAGTGTTTAAAACTCCCTGTTTTGGATTCAGGGTATACTTTGAATGAAACCTCTTCTTCCTATTAGTCTAATGAAAATCAAATGCAGAAAAAATTAATGCAGTATCGGAGTCTGCAGACAGCATGAAGCAACAGTTCTGCCTCAGGGAATAGGAAGGATGTTCTAAACTCATCCATTGAAATGGACGAATGATAAAGACTGGAGGTGAAGGCTGAAAATATGCTACCCAATTTTAGGCGTCTGATAGAACTACCTGAGCCAATAGTTGAGTTTTCCCTAGGCCATGTATACAACTAAGGAAGACAGATTATTTCCTCTCGAGACGGACTGGAGTGTCCACTGAGATCTCTCTGTCTCCCTCACTTTTCTGGGAAATTTTACATGATTAAGCTCTTTCTATATGCACTGCCATTCACTGCCAGAAGTTATATGATATGCGCCCTTTTTCACCCTTCTCTCTGCCACTCTCCATTCAAATTAGTGAACTAAAAATTATCCCAGTAGACTAAGGTGAGGTGCTTATCCCACAGGTCAAAGCTGTTGACTAAACTCCTTATATGCCAGAAAGGAGGTCATGCAATTGCCATAACTTTCCACTTTTCCTCTAGCACAAGGGCAATTTCAGTGATGCCATCAATCAGCTTTTCTGATGCCATCAAGTAATGATTGCCCACCCGCTATCAAAACCTTGCTGTGTAAACCCAATACAAGCAAATTTCTTGGTGTAGAAAGGATTGAATCATATGTTGCCTTAAGTAGGTTTTGCCGTATTTGCCAAAGTCAGGAACACTTGTTTATAGTGCCAGAGTGCTGGGCGTTTTACTAATATCTATGGTACACTTAGACCTGGAAATCTGATGATGTCCCAAAGTACAAGAAATATTGATTTTTTTTTAAAAAGGAAAAACCCTACTGTTTAACTTGATCTGTCCATAAATCTAATGTTTAATACTGGAAAAGTATCACTTCTGTATCATAAGGAATTTCCTGTGGCATTTCAGGTCTGTTACCCAGACCACTTCTGCAATTCTTGCCACAGAATTTAAACCCACCTGGGGACATCATGGAGCAGGTTTCATCCCCTCCCCTCCCCTCCCCTCCCCTCCCCTCCCCTCCCCTCCCCTCCTCTCCCCTCCTCTCCTCTCCTCTCCTCTCCTCTCCTCTCCTCTCCTCTCCTCTCCTCTCCTCTCCTCTCCTCTCCTCTCCTCTCCTCTCCTCTCCTCTCCTCTCCTCTCCTCTCCTCTCCTCTCCTCTCCTCTCCTCTCCTCTCCTCTCCTCTCCTCTCCTCTCCTCCTCTTTATGTGATTCTCCTCCTAACAATATTATTTCCTCTCATTACAGAGTAGGGCATAGCTGTGCTGTAATAACAGCATATCAGGAAAAAGCAATGGCCACATTGTGGTTCCCTGCTTCTACATTGCTTCAGGGGAAATTGTTTGTGACAATCTTATTTTATGTCTAGACTGCATCCCACTCTTCAACAGCCAGCCTATGCTGATGGGCCATTCCCCCTCTTACTTTGCTGCTCACTCTATTATTCCTAGTTCACTCGCACAGAGGGAAGAGTCACAGACCACAGAAATATTCTTATTTTATGTACCAGGGCCTGCAACACTGGAAGCTAATTTGATGAAATAAATGGTATTACACTGCCTTATACCCATGCGCCATGTAGGTGACATGTATTTAAAAAAAAATTCAGCTGTTTATTGATGCTTTCCCTAAATACTACCCACAGCACAATGCACTGTTCAGTTATCATTTACAGTTTAGTGTCATAGATAATGTACAGACTAACATGTTATCACTTAGCGTGCTGAATACTTATCATTTGTTTAAGCCTGTGGAACTCAGTTATGTCTCAGGCACGTCAGACTGTGAGCATGCAAGCTGCCTTGGGTCAGGGCAGACGCACAGGTGCCATTGAGGGGCACAGTGAGAGGAAGGAATCCCTCCTCAGACAGGCAACCTTCCACTTTGTCTCTGGCTTTGCTCCCGTATGCTATTGGGCTGGACAAAGAGCAGAAATAACATGCCTGGATAGTTGGTGTGAGGTACGTGCCAATCCCTTACCCATTTTCTTGCTCAGTAGGAGGGGTAATCAGCAACTACTGGCCCTGGCACCCCAACCTTGAGGTATGTGGAGGTAATGCCAAACTATGAGTGTCCCCTGAGCAGGCGTGTGGTCTGGGCTACAGTCCAGCAGACCCAGTAGCAGAGTTCAAGAAGGCGCTCACTGCATTGTATTGCACACAGTTATGGTTATTCAGGAATAAGGTGGCAATATTACTGTAAATAGTATTTAAAAAAAGGTTAAAGAAATGGGAGTTGAATGTTTTCATCACTTTTGTAATTTTCACTGCATATTAATGGTAAGTACAATAAAAATACAGGGTTTTTTGTTAGTTTTTTTTTTTGTGTGTTTTTTTTTTAAGAGAAATACAATATCAGAATTTCCAGATTGAAATAAAGCTAAACTGTAGTAATGAATCACTGAAATATGACCCCATAGAAACAATGATTTTTGGAAGAACTGAGCAAAATCACTGTCAGCAAGGAAATTACTTCATATGGATCTGATGCTGACTTTTCTGTTTTCTGTCCCTCCACCATACTTTTCCTCTTTTCCATCTCATTTGAAAGGGCTACATGGAAAGCATGGCTCATTGTTAAATGAGCTGAGAAAACAGGCAGAAAGGAGAAAGGGGCAAGATGATTTCACATGTATAGACGAGAAGACAGAAAAACAATAACAAGGCAATCAAATGAGCGAACGGAGGCTGTGGCAGTAACACGAATGGTTACGTACATGCCATTCTCAAAATCTGAGATGCAAGCAAATCTTTAGGGGAGATGTTAATCAAGAGATTACTCTTATCAAATAAGTTTGCTATAGGAGGACTATTATCTCTGCCTATAAACCACTAAAATACTAAACAAATATAGTAATCCTATTCCTCTATGCAAGATTTGTAAGTCTTAGCAGAGCCCTTTTTCCCGGTTCAACTACAGTTTTAGTTCCACTGCTCTGAATTACCATGCTTCCATAGGATTTGTGGTACTTTGTTGATATGCATTACCTGAAGTTTGGGTTCTTTGTACACAGTTTAGTGATGGCCAAGATATCAAAATAAAGTTTGGAGATGAAGCCCTATCTCTGTTCAAGATGCGAACACAGCCTGGGAAATGCAAATTTTCCTGCATCACCTGAAGTTATCAGGAACAAGCAGCCAGCAGTAGAAGCAAGCATATAAAGATTATAGTGTATTCTTATTTGTAAAGGTATGTTTACAAGAAGACCATTTTGTCTGTTTTCCATTCTGGTTTAGCCTTTAGCTTCTGGATTGGTGGGAATTTATCTTAAAAAAAAAAATCTTCAGATGTGTTTAAGTACCTCTTAGATCCGTTTTGTTCAGAGGATGTTCAATACACAGATCTGGTCAAATTTAGTAGCATCTGATCACCTAATTCCTTTAGTGCCACCTGAAAACTATATTGATTAAGAAATCTTCACTAATGCTCTTCGATAATGAATGCCTGGCATCCATAGGTTTAAAAATTAATTTAGCCTTTCAAGGTTTTCTCAATTCAGGAAACCATTTTAGTACAAACTGAAGACCCACTGAAGCTATCAAATGTTAAGATTATGTTTCAAATTAAGAACATAGAATCATAGGAAAATGTGACCAAAATTAAAAAAAAATTTCCATGCCTTTCTGCAAGGTAGGATTAATTATACCTAGATCTCCGCTGGAAAATGTCTGCCCAAAGATCTGCCGATGATTTGACATTGCCTCCATGCAACCTATTCCAGGGATTGACTCTACTGTTAGAATCTGTTCTCTAATGTCTAACCATATCTTAATTTTTGTTATTTAAGCGCATTGCTGCCTACCAGTGAAGAGGAGGTTCTTACTACTTTTTAAATACTGTGATCTGGTCATCTCATTCTTCTTTTATAATTATTTTAATTTATGCTTGTTTTCCTTATAGGTAAAGTTGTATGGCCTTTGGTCATTCTCTGCTTTTCTCTCTTCGATGAGTTCTTATCCTCCTCAAAATTTTGTAGCTGAAGCAAAATGCAGTTTTTTCAGTAGGCTGACTATCTGAGCTGAGTATATCAGGTGGATTACTTCAACGTTCAGAGTCTGTAATCTTGTCTTAATATTTGTCAGAATGGGTCTTGTCCTTTGGCAGCTGTACTGAATATCTATATGACTTGCAGTTTGTTTATACTTTTAATTCCTTTTTTCTCTCCCTTTCTTTCTTTTTTTTCTAAGTATAGACAGCTAAAAATTAAAGATTGATATATCTTCTCTACTGAGTTCAGTGTCAATTTTGCCATTGTTTTCAGTGGAACCTAGAATTTGTTTCAAGATAGCCCAATAGAGGTGTTAATCATAAGAACACTATCTTGAAACTAGACAAATTTAAAGCTCTTTTCCAATTAAACTATTTGTTAGCAGCCATAAAATACCATATATATTTTTTACTGCACTTTCTACTAAATGCTTGAGAATGGTGTTTATTAGTAGCACATACATACATTTCAAAGAAAGCTACTCATTTATATTTAGTAGCTAGATATTGTTATTCTAGAAACACTTTCTAAGCCTTGAAAGTATTACAGATGTCAAAAGAAGTAGGAGTAGCCTCATTTCACTGAAAAAAAAAGTGAAAGGGAGATTTAGAGGACCGAGCACAAGAACAGGAGTGCATGTCCTTTAGACTCAAGTCTGTGATAAAAGCAGATTTGTGGATGATGGGAGAAGCAGCCTGCATGTTGATAACACACATGACAAAGTACAAAGAAGGCAGCTGGCAAAGGAGCTCTTGTTAGTAATGCTGTGTCAATAATAGCAATTCCAACTATGTTGAAAATACCTCTTTAGCACATAATATTGTAAGTATTTCTCAGTCAAGAAAACTAACGTGGTGATTGTGGCAAGAAGGCTCAAGTGACTGAGGATCACAAACATACTGACGAGTTACAATTGTTCAACCACATGGAAATGTGAAAGTGGCCCATGTCTAAAGTGGACTGTCAAGAAAGTGGTTAAGATCTACTTGGTGACTCTCAAATTCTTTGAGATACCTTATTCTTCACAACAAAATATGCTTCCTTCATTTCAGTGAGACTAAGAACCAAGAGGAACATGCATCAAGTTATATATCCAGGCACTGATTGCGGTAATCTGTTTAATTCAAATTTAAGAAAGCATTATACGAAGATGCATCTCACAACAAATGGTCTGACTCCCTGGCATCTATTAACACTTCTCAGTAAAAAGAGACACAAATGGAAATAGCCTTATGGACATTTAATGAGAAGGCTCATATAATCTTGAAATAAATAGAGCAAAGTTTTCATCCAACACCTGAGTGTTAGAACTTGTGATGTTTAATATTTGACTCACCTTCCAGCCCGTTAGCAGGGCTTATATTCAACTGTTAGCATACAAGATGCCTGCTCATATGGTGTGGCATTGCTTGCTTTCCGTTACTGTGCTGCACCCACCGCTGCTAATATGACACATCTCCTATGGGTAATGCCATGTTTAAGAACGTGTTGTTTAATGCCAGCCAGGAACTAAGACCCACACAGCTGCTCACTCACTCCTGCCCTGTGAATCAGAAAAGTAAAACTGAGAAGACTCATGGGTCGAGATAAAGACAGTTTAAAAGGTAAAGCAAAAGCTGTCCGTGCAAGCAGAGCAAGATAAGGAACTTGTTCACTACTTCCCAAGGGCAGGCAGGTGTTCAGCCATCTCCAGGAAAGCAGGTCTCCATCATGCATGATGGCTTATCATATGTAATATCCCTTTGGGCAGCTGGGGTCAGCTGTCCCAGCTGTGCCCCCTCCCAGCTCCTTGTGCACCCCCAGCCCACTCACTGGTGGGGTGGGGTGAGGAGCAGAAAAGGCCTTGGCTCTGTGTAAGCCCTGCTCAGCAGTAACGAAAACATCCCTGTGTCATCGACACTGTTTTCAGCACAGATCCAAAACGCAGCCCCACAGCAGCTACTATGGAGAAAATTAACTCTATCCCAGTCAGAACCAGCACAAAGAAGAAGGAGCTAATGAGCAATATTATAATGCAGATTTTAGAGCAGCTGTGAGAAGAAAGAATCACAGATGCAGTCAAAAGCTTGTTTTACTTTTTAAAAGTCACCTTTGATTCTTGAGCTTTTTATTATTTTCTCTCCTTTCTAAAGGCATTTTATTCTGGAAAGCTGAACACGCTCCCATTAGCAACATGTTCAGTCAAGAGCATCTGGGGAAATATATTAGTTGTATTAAAAAAACGTATAAATATTCCCACATTTGCTTTGCGGGGGATAACACATAGCAGCTGTATTGTAAAACCTCATGCTTTGCAGAACACAGTCCATCAGAAAAGACATGTGTTTTGGTTCATCTGAGAGAGACAGCTATAAATCACCAGGCGGTAATAGGAATTGTCTGGGAAAGCTGCGCTCAGCAGCAGAGGGATGGAGGCGCAGAGGGGAGCTCGGTGGGAGAGTGGCTTCCCTGCCTGCCTGTCACACTGCTGTGGCTCCAGCACTGTCACTCCTTCCCTGTGCCCCTACTGCCATATGCTCCCGATTTTAATTTCCTGCCTCAGGCAGGGCAGCTTCCCCCTGCCCTTGGCACAGCTCCCACCTCCTGAAGCAGAGGTGCGTTTGCCTCATTTCACCCACCTTTGCCTCAAGCAGAAGAGCTCCCCATCCCTTTCCTACCACCCGCTTCCCTGAGTGGGCTGTGGAGTTACTTTATTTACTGACACCCCATTAGAGAGCTGCCTGCCTGTTAATAGGTGTGATCTCATCAGCAGAGTACCCCCAAAAATCACTGCTGCTTTTCTGTCAGGATGTGCGATGCTCAACGTTGGTGAGAATGAGTGCCTCAGTATCATAAAATGATTTCCTAATGGAGGTTCAGACCTTGGAGGAGGTGAAAAGCATAAGTGGTTAGTGTGTGACACTGGATCTGATTGCATAGCTGCTTTATAGTAACGGAGGTGGGAAGCCGCAAAGAGAGCTGTGATCAGCTCCCAGCAGGCTAAATGTGGACACCGTCCAAACTCCTCTGGGATAATACTGCTGCTTTGAAAATTCCCCAAATTTGTGGAAAATTCAGGCTTTTTTTGTAGCCACGTGCTGATTTATTCAGCTTTTATTTGGCATGGGAAGGCAAAGCTGTTTTAGAATATTTATTCTTTTCCCCAGGTGGGAATCTTGTCTATCTAATCAGTCAATGGTATCCAGTTTTGCAAAATGTTTCACTTCTTCATGTTTCTTAGAAAAGTTTGTTTCTGAACAAATACCCTGTTGTCCAGACTATTTTGTCTTATATTCATTACGAAGGGCCAAATTTTGGCCCAAGAAGCCTGATGTTGTGGTGTTTTTTAAGATAGAGCATTGGGTGTTAGATGTTTTTAGAAATGCCAGTCTCCTGCAGTAACAGTATGGAGTAATAAGAATCATTTGATGTTTGTTTTGAGGTACCAAAGTTTAATTAAAGGAGGGGTAAAAGGATTGTAGTGACATGATTACTTTTATGTCTGTCCATTTTATTTAAGAATATTTCTGTGCTTCAGGCATACTCTTTCAGAATTATACTGTGGGTTATGAAATACTATATTTCCGTACAATCTCTGAGATAATTCCTTAGTTTTGCCACAAATACTTGCAGATAAAGGCCTGCGCGGTGCAGCAGTGAAGTACTAGAGGCACTGGAAGTAAGCAGATGCAACTGGAGGTGTTATCACAGATCCTTTCATCCTGCTGGTGGTTTGCATTTTGGACCCCAAAGAAGATTTCTTTCAGTGACAGGCTTGACAGGCTTTTGTATGCTATATTATTTGGAAGTGATGTTGCAGGATGACATCTACAGTGTTGAGCCTAGGGTCAAGGTGGGTCCCTTACTGAGGAACACAAGGCACCACTGCATCTGGCTGCATCTCAAACTCCTCTAGGAGTAGAAGAAGAAAGTAGTAGTTTAAACGTACTGTGATTCCAGACCTTTTGTGTGAGAAGAGCCACCTGAGACTAGTAAAGATTACAGCCAAGTGTATGATTTCTGCTGGAGTGTGAAAAGCCAGAAATTAGCAAAGGCAATTACTCACCAAGCGCGCCCACAGCTCAGGGAAGGGAGGCTGCTCCTGCAGTGTCACACAGTGATAACCTCCAAGAGAGCCGGTGGGCAGACAAAACACTTGTCACTTCTCCTCAGCATTTGGCGGGAACAGGGCTTCCTCTCCCTGAGTGGGTGCAAGGGGGCACAGATGGGAGGTTCACCCTTTAATTCTCTTAACAGAGATCAGAGATACCCTGCCACGGCTTCTATTCCTTGGCTCGTTCAAGGAGAGCAAAGAGAAGACAGAGATAGTTCTCACTCCTTCCTCGGGCCTTTTATTTAGAAGAAGCACTGTGACAAATAGGACCAGGTTTTTAAGCCCATTATCCCATCTGGTACTGGGATAACAAGGTCATACAGACGTGTCACATTGTATCTTTCTTGTGGGAAAAATGGAGGAGACTATTGGAAAAATCACGGTTGTGATATATAAAGATTGTAGGGTTTTTCTCATAGGCAACTCTTGTTGCACTTTTACCATGGTTGTTAAATGGAAAGCATGAAACTAATTGGTGGCTCGCTTTTGTAAAACGTTATGAAGCTTAGGACATGATTAGCTTTATGGATAGTGCACTCAACCTAGCTAGTGAAGGGAAATTAATCTATACTAGGTTACATGCATCCTTCTATTAATCTGCATTGGAGAGGATAGAAATGTCTATTTGGCTGGACAGAAATAAGAGATGTAGACCAGCCTGGTGACTTCAACAAGTTACCGCACAAGGTCACCAGCACAGTCCTTTTAGTTATTCAATAGTAGTCACTGGGCAAGGGCCATGGCAGGAACAGCACTATAAAAGCACAACAAACCTGTCCACACCTGAAAGTGTGCAATCCAGGGAGGCTGCCATCTCCCTCAGACCTGTATTTCCTTCACTAGTCCTTACTATGTTAAATGTGCTTCCAAGTAGCAGAACACTGATGCCTTATGGAGCTGCAGCCCAGCTATTCCCAACAGTCCTTGCAGGCTGCTGCAGCTGGGTCCAGCAGCCGCAGGGTCTGGACCTGCTTTGGTCTCCATTCACTTCTGGGAGTGGGTGTTCGTTGTAATGGCTGCAATAAGAATGAACACTCTTTCCAAGGGATGTTTTTGCTAGAACACAGAGTGAAATCTTTGGTGGTGAGGTCATTATTATGTGTGCAGACATGGCACAGAAAGTAGATCAGCTTCCTCCCAGGCCTGATCAGCAGCCGTCAATACTGCTAATGTTTCTGCAGCCGTTACATCAGTGCCCAGACCTCTTTGCTGTGCACAAACACCTTGAGTGAGATGTCTAGCTTTACTCACCACAGACCCAGCTTTTTACTGCCTCCATGAATAACAGTTTTGGATTTCATTAAATATATTTTATATCCACAGGTGGAAAGGCAAGAAGGAGAAAACAACAGTGTTTACTTTGTTCCCTGCCTCCAAACCTAACCACGGGGAAAAAAAACCTATTTACAGAAAAATAAGCCAGTAAAGAGCCAGGGATAATCCAGGAAAATTATTTGTCTTTCAATTCACAATTGAAACCTAACATGCGAAGAAGTTGTTAACATACTGCAAACACTGGGTGGCTGCTATGAATGAGCTGATGCTCTCAGTGTGACCGCAGAACAAATCTACGTCCAGAACCGGCTATTGAACATGGGCACTTGCTTCCAGTTCAGGTTAGACTCTCACACATCGTAATCATCAAGGATTTTGTACACATCTCAGAAGGTTTTTACAGGCATGGATGCCACATTCAGGAGGGAATTGATTTACTATTAGCTATTCCACTGCTATTGCTTATTGACATATTCTGCCTCATTGGCAAAGGTGGGGCAGCTTTATCTCACATTCGCTTTGGGGTACTGCCTCTCAATTATCTTGTGGTAAACACAAGCAGTTATCACAGTGGAGCTGTCATGTTACAAATCAATATTTTACTTTATGCAGTGGTACCTTATTCTTGTGCTCAATAACCAAAATTTTGTACCTGCCATCTGTAATGCATGGTTCTCCCTTTCCCCTGCAAGTGACTTCAGTTTCAGCAGACACACCATTACTTTAATGACATATTCTAAGGATACATTTAGCTTTTGTGACAGTGGGCTCTGCTTTTTGTTTGTTTACATGGTGCATCTCTCTCTGTAGTTGAGATGATTTATATGTTGGAATAGAAGGGAGGGACTGGACCTCTTTTTTCTGTGGCAGAGCCAGCAGCAGAGCAGCACTGGTGCTGCTACTCGTGCTAGGCTTGTTATGTGAATAAATACAGATGTACCATTTCCAATGTTGCCAGTTAGAGACCTTTTACAAGTTCAAAACTCACAGAAATGCCAAAAGGAAAAAATATAGATGGAGGGCCAGAGCTGGCTGCATCAACAGTTGTGGTTGAAAACTAAAAAAATGCTTCTCCTTTCTAAAAAAGAAAAAAAGTGGGCAGCAGACCTGGCTATAGTCATGTTCAGAGACCTGTGGTCATTTGGACCAGAGGATAGTGGATGTTTTCTAGCTCCCCAGAATTTAATAATTTCAGATGAATGATGATACAGCTCTTGTATGTCTTGAATATACGTTTTTTCCTTCATGGAATACACATCATATTTCATTGAATATACAAATGTAAGTATACATTTTTCCACAAAAAATACCTTTGCACTTGAGTAATATTGGTAACATGAGTTTCTTAAGACTCTCTCTTGGAATACAGTGGGAATTTAGGGCCAGCCATTAGTCAGTCAGAAAAGATTGGAGATTGCAAGTGAAAAATCTTAGCTGTAACCCCTTCCTCACCACATGATGAACATGTAGCACTATTATTTCAGATTTTAAGAAAAAAAGCTTGGGAGTGAAAAAAGGAAGGTCATCAGAGTAGTATAAATACCTTATAGCAAGGTATAAACAATGACCTACTGTAATAAAACACAATATAATTTTCAGTGATGAAGTAAAAAAAAATAATGGTAAACTAAACATTTTAAAAGGAACCAAGAATTTTGATATAAGACTATATATAGGATACTTCTATATGGTATGTCGTTAAGTGTAGCTGTAGAAGGAATCTGAACTTTAACAACTAAAATTAAAGTGTTTGCTGGGAAAGGACAATGAATAATGAAGTAAAATTTCCAAAAGAGCTTAAAACTTATGTGTCTCATTCTTTACATGATCTATTCTTTCGAGACAAGCCAGGAAATGACAGATCTGCCTTAGGAAAGAAAAGATAAACAGAAACAGAAGAGTAGGAGTGTTGAACAGTGAAGCCCTCAGGAGTGACAGAGCTTCACAGAAAGGAGTCCAGGGAGCAGTTTTAAGTACTCTTGGGGAAGGAGTGATGCTGAACTTGGAAACATGAAGCTAATCCATCTGGACAAAAATTAAGCTGACACACTTCTATGCAATGGGAAGGAAAACCCTCTGGTGCAGTAATGCTAAAAGCAAAGAGGATATACAGGTAAGTATTTGTAATGTAATACAGCTTAGAAAGAAAAGGTTGGTAGAACTTGCAACTGGATGGAGGGGAAAGGGGATCTAAGGACATATATCAGGTGCTGGGAAGCAGCAGCTCTCTTCCCACATGACTTTGTTGGCTCTAGGCCTTGTTGGTTACACATGATTAAAATTACTCCAGAGGTAAGAGGGACTGATTTCTACAAAAAGTAAAAATAACAAAATTTTTACCTTTTCTAAAAAAAGCGCTCATTAGAGATACCAAATAACAATTAATTGACAGGTAAAACCACCAAGGGTTAGAATTTATTATTATTTTATATTACCAACCAAATAATTTTTAGTGACAAGCAGATTGAATATTCTGATAAGGTGATGTGTTCAAAGGGAGGAGAGTTAACCAATCCTTGTGTGGAACATGGAAGAGGAGAGTGAGAAGGCAAAGTAATAATAAAGGAACAATATTGAAAAAAATGTTGTCTAAGGCTGTTCTTAGATAAGAAGCTGTGTGTGAAAGATGTTGAATGCTCAGGCTTTAAAGGATAATGCTTTGATCAGTGGCCTAGAGCTTTTGGCCAGACACTTATTGAATCTTGATAAATTTTGGGGGGAAGTGAACAGGGATGGCAGTACAGAACAAAGTTCACTCTCCATTGGTGAATAAGGGGCTGCAGGAAAGGCAAGGTAGGTGGCGATGGTTCAGGTCCCACTGTGGTTCCTGCCTTGTGTTCCTCCTCAGCCAGGCCTTAACGTCCTATATCCCTCACCCCTCTTCTGATGTGCAATCCCACATTTCAGAAATACCCCCTCAGCCTCACCCTCTGGCTGTAACCAGCACCTCATCTTGCAGAGCAGGAAACACCATGCTTGTGGATGGGGACGTGATGTTTGGCGGGGGCCCTGTGCTCAGAGGTCTGCTTCCCAGCTGCTGGGCATGATTATGGCCCCTGCAGCATCTCCTGATTTGACAAGCCAAAGCATCCTCTGCCGTGCAGCCTAAGGAGGCTCTGTCTTGCTTGTTGGAAAAGAAGATGCCTGCAAGGCATGTAGCTAAGCTGGGAGAACACTGATGTGGTCAGTGTGAATCCTTTCTGGCTAATAACATACGGCTTCATAAATGACCTCCTTACCTGCAGACAGGAGGGAAAACAAACACACATTTGCCAAGAGAGCTTAATGGCTTGTTCAATTTTCATAGCATTTCAGAGTTTCATTTGCAGTCGGGCAATGAAACACAGGCCACAGGAAACTTTATCTCCCTAGGTCCAATAAACCTCTTGGGGACAGTGACAGTGGGGGCAGAGATGAGGAGTGAGCAGGGCACTGGGGGAGCCTGGGCTGCCCCACTAGCAAAGCTGAACCGGCACAAGGACGGTGGCGGCCTTCCTTTTGCTCTTAAGTGGCTCTGAAGAAGAACAAGAAGTAGGAGGGTTCCACCTGCCGGACAAATGATTAAACCGCTTGCTCCTGAAACATGGGTGGAATCGGTTTCCATCTGAGAGTCTGTGCTTTCACCCATGCAAGGCAGAGAGAGACTAGCATCGCAGGTCTAACTGCTTTGCTATCCATATCCAACAACAGTGGTAGTTCGGTATAGATTACTGTAATGTCTTCTCTTGCAATCATTTCCTCTTGAGGTTAGTAGATTAGTATCAGAGGTTTCCAGATTTCCTAATCAGCTACTGACCTAAAAGCAATGAGCTGAGCTCTGTTTACATGCAAAAGACAAACTGTCCTGTCTATGCTACTGCTGGTTCCTGAAATAAGTAATACAACTGTTCAGGAGCCCTCTCCCTTGTGACTAATAGGTGCTGAGAGTTGCGGGACACAATGTTCATTACGAAATAGGAGGATTTTTCTTTTCTTGTGAGTCAGAGCTAACCCGATGCCCCAGCACGGAAAACTGAGACACGGTGTTTATTATTCAAGTGTCACAGAAAACAGAAACTTGTCACTTTTAGAAGCTGAAATTTGAAACAAGATACTAAATTACTGCTTTTCTGTCTCCTTTCAAGCATTATCCAAAATACCACTGCGGCTGATTGAACTTCTTGCAGATCCCGCCTGATCTGACTCATGACCTTGTCTGTTGACACAGTTGGGAAGTCCAAGGAGCACCATTTTGCCTCTTCATGACTTTATCTCAAGCTGTGTCCTTTGTCTTTGGAAATCCTGGAGCATGTGCCGCCTCATACTGGGCTTTTGAGCTGTTCCAAGCCCCACTACAACACTGGGAAACTCAGTTGCAGGGGTTTGCCACCATGACAGGATTCTCCTGGAAGAAAGAGGACCTAAGTATATAGATATATAAAACTCTATCTATATACATATTATATGCACATAATATATGTAACATACAGAATTGCAGTTAGTAATGTTATTTGCACTTATTTTTCATCCAGTTTCTTGCCTCCTCTGGGATGTTGAGTTGGATGTAAGGCAGAAGGTATTTGAAAATGGTGTACAGACTGCTAAAAAGTCATTGATTTCCTTTTTCTCTCTAAAACGTACATCCTCACAGTACACCCTGCAGCAGAGCAAACCAGTAACACCAATTAGTGAGCGTGTTTCTAACAAATCTTGTGCATGTCAGGAATACACAAAGCAGAGAGCAACAGTAAAAATAAAAAGAAGAAAAAGAAAAAGATCACTAACGCTGGCAGATGAGTCTTCTGCTTCTATAGTGCCATAACAGTACCAGAAGAAAAAAGCAACAGAGATCCGTGGAATGCAAATCTGCAGAAGTCAAGGATGCCTGCAGTTATAGTATGTAAACAGTAACTAGTTTTGTGGTGGAACTGATAAGAAGCACCACTTGTCCTCGAAAGAGCCAGCTAACATATTTTAAAATCAATCTGTGGCTGAATAAATGTACAATTGAAAAGGCTCATCTAATCTCCAGGCTTAAATGGATTCTTGTTACAGGTTAACCATGATGTAAAGGTAGCATTAGTCTTCCCTCATCACCCTCGTGGGACTCACTTTCTCACCTGCTATGTATTAATCGCACATTTGATCAGGGAGAGAGATACCACCTTGAGGAACTGGTTAAGTGTTCCCTCTTGGTTTCAAATTTATTGTCTTAGAAAAATACTATGCTTCTGTAGGAGGTTAAGATAAAACCAAATGCCCTCTGCGTAGGACTGTCGAAATGTAACTGACAGGTATGCTCATTAGAGTGAGCAACTGGCACCTCAGTGCATGAAGGAAAGACCAGTCCAAAGTAGAGATCTGGACTTCGCCGCAGCTGGGGAATTTGCAAGTTGGCTTCTTACTTTCCTGCTCCAGCAAGAACATTTGTCAAATGCAAGAAGTCAGATTCTGCCTTTGGCTTTGCGGTAAGAAAAGAATATGGACCTGGAGAATATAGTGAGTGTTTTATTGGTGGAGGATAGAAAATGTCTCATGTGCTGTACTTGCTGGTCAGATACGAAGCTTTAAATTACTTTTAAAGTAACCTTGGCTTTAAACCAGTAGGACTGCAGTACTCTGTTTTAGGGTGCTGCATGGCCGTATACATACACTGTCTTCATTTTAAAGGGAAGGCATATGAGTCATCTACCGTGAATTACTAATTTTGAGATGCTGTTGCACCAGACAATTGTGTCAGGAGGATGTAAATAATTGCATTGGCTGCCGGTCTCCATACTGCTACTTTCTATAATACGAAATTAATTGAGCTGCAGCTGACAGAGAGACCTGATCCAAACATCCTGCAAGATACTCTTTAAAGTGGAATAAGCATACCCCATTTACTAGTCAGATTTAATACAGGACTGACAACAGCTGCCTAGATGCTGTCATCAGAATTTATTGATTCATTCATCTTCTTACGTTTTGTTTAGGAGAACTAACTATGGAGTGATTTTTCTTTTTCAAACACCTAGAATTTTTGCAATTGCTGGGGAAGGCTTAGTCACCCCCTGCTTCTGTGCACTGAAAGAAAAGAGGACAAGAAGAACTACAGACAAACCCCGTACAACAGAAGTTCTGTGTGCCGTGCAGCTCCTGTTCCTTCAGAGGAGTATGGCGGTCTGTGTAAGGAGGCTAAAAAAAGAGAAAGAAAACCAGCTGTGGCCAGCAGATTCATTCCTGAAGACGCAGGAAAGGGGATAGGAGGTGGCCAGGGGTGCCCATCCCAGGGGGTGCCCATCCCTAGGGGTGCCTCTCTGCCCCAGGAGTGCCCGTCCCGGGGGTGTCCGTCCCGGGGGGTGCTCATCCCTTGGGGGTGCCAGTCCTCCCCGTGGGGTGCTCTTCCCGGCGGGGGGTCTGTCCTGGGGGGTCCCCCTCCCGGGGGTGTCCGTCGCGAGGGAGTGCTCGTCCCGGTGGGTGCCCGTCCTCCCCGTGGGGTGCCCGTTGCTGTGGCGTGCCCGTCCCGGGGGGTGTCCGCCCGTCCCAGTGGTGCCCGTCCTGGGGGTGCCCGTGCAGGGGGTGTCTGTCCCGGGGGGTGCTCGTCCCGGGGGTGTCCGTCCCGGGGGTGCCCGTCCCGGGGGTGCCCGTCCCGGGGGGTGCCCGTCCCGGGGGTGCCCGCCCGTGCCGGGGGGTGCCCGTGCCGGGGGGTGCCCGCCCGTCCCGGGGGGTGCCCGCCCGTCCCGGGGGGTGCCCGCCCGTGCCGGGGGGTGCCCGTCCCGGGGGTGCCCGTGCCGGGGGGTGCCCGCCCGTGCCGGGGGTGCCCGCCCGTCCCGGGGGGTGCCCGCCCGTCCCGGGGGTGCCCGCCCGTGCCGGGGGCCGGCGCCCCGCTAGAGGGCGGCCGAGGAGCGGCGTTGAGGGGCGCTGCCCGCCCCCTCCGCGGCTGGCGCTTGGCGAGGCAAAGTTTGATTTCAGCCGGTTTTAGCCCCTGGAAAGGTTTCCTTCTGCGGGAAGGCCTCTTGTTAACCTTCCCTTTTGCAAGGTCCCACGGCCGATTAAAAAGACCCAGCGGTGGCTCTCGCAGAAACGTTTGGGAGTCAAAATATACAAAATGCAGCACTGCTACGTATAGTATATGAATCCTTGCGGTACGCTGGCAACGTGCCAGATGCCGGGATAATTTCTCCCTTATTCCTGCTAGGGAACGGATGACTGGGCATTTGTACAGCGCTCGTGAAAGGAGAAGGTTTCTCTTCAGCCCAGGCAGGGAGCTGGCATGTGCAGTTCGCCTTTCCTTGTGTTGCTTTGCCAATGCCATCAATCTACACCCCCTCTTTATAAGAGCAAAAGGCAATCTGAGAACAGTAGAGTAGCTACCTTAAATCAAAATAAACCCACAATGACAGATGAAGCTCATGGCACAAACCCCACTTGTTCCAGACACAGCGTAACAATCGTCTCTTTAGACTGTCCTGCCCAAAGGGGTCCGGGCAAAGAAGGGCACGTGGATTTATGGAGGGGGCTCCTGGTTTCTGAATAACACCCCTGTTCAGGGAGTGAAAGTGTGGAGGAGTCCAGCACAGATGGCCGAGACAAGTGTTGATATGGAAAATCTGTTCCAGCCTCCCTGGACGTGGAGGCAACACCCCCTGGGAAGTGCTGCGGGAACCCCTGGGCAGTCCAGGAGGAAGGAGGAATAGTCCTGGGATGGTACCTGTGGAAAAGGGGTGGGAGAAGGGGGGGTAAGAAGGAGGAGGAAGGATAAGTGAGGGGGTGCATAGTGATCTTTGGGGAAGGGGGGAAATGAGCCGACAGAACTGACCTACAAGGGAAATGAGCGATCAAGTGTGTCTTTGCAGCCAGGAGCAGTGAGAGATTTCTTTTTCCTTCTTTTTTTTTCTTTAAATTACAGAACAATCGGTATTTCATTCCATTTCGAAATGGAAAGCCGTTCCTTATTCATTAAAAATGTAAGTTCCATAAAATATGGATCAGCAGCAGGCCCCTCTGGTGAACAGTGAGTTACAGTCCTCCCAATTTGAACTAAATTATTTGTGTTGGTTTTACGATCTGGAATGCAAAGTCCTCTGCTCCAGTGCTTCTTTCCAATGATTTTAAGCAGTTTTATTACAATACTTGCAGCTTTTTAATGTCTGAACAAGGTAATACATTCAGGGGTTATGAGAGGAAAAAGGGAAAGGAGACCAGAAAAGCACTGCTTATAATGGAAAATAATAATAAAAAAGTCGTAAAGCACTCCTGTGTGGAGGAAGGGGGGAAGGAAGAAGGATTTAGTAATGGAACCTCGAAGTATAACCTCTTCAAATTTTTAAGTGCTTCATTCATTGACTTGAATCTGAACCTAGTTATAATTACAGGTCAGCTCTGGAACATGAAGGACCTTGTTGCCTTGTGCAGACACAGATAATTTTGCCTAAGGATCCTCCTTTCAAGCCCAGTCTCAGTTCAGCACAGTCTTGTATTGAAACTCAACTGAACTTACATGAGAAACATCATTAGTTATAGCCACAAAAGAACATCAGAAGAACATGAAGAAATGGTATGTTTTGTCACTACGCAACAGAATCAAGCCCAATCTTGCCTCGATCTCAGATCTGTACTTGAAATGCTTTTCTTATAAGTTCGCTCAAAACCAAAACTAATAAAGCTCTTGGGCTGTCCCAAATAGAAAGCAATTATAACCTCTGAATCTTAAATTAGAACCAGGAAGTAAAATGTACATATATTTTTCTTTCTAAATAGTTTTGTTATAAAGGAATGTGCAAAATCTCTGTTTCTTCATTGTAGGGGTTCTGGGAAAGAAATCTCACTTTAATTCTCTACCTAAGATGTGTAGTATTTCTTTTCTTTTTTTCCTGCAAAAATTTAAAACATGCTGGAAAGAACTCCTTCTCTTCTGATTAATGAAGCTATAAGCTTGCAATCCATCTGAAGATTAAGGGCACTGTCTTCTCTATGGAGTCACACTAAATTGAATGTTATTTATAATTTATAGGAAAGCTGAGTAGGAGGAGACTCCTGCAATATATAAGCTTTCATCCATTAATTTAATGAATATAATTATTCCCTAAATCTTATACATAATTCTTGCCATGTTGAAAGAGTAGCCTGTACAGATTTTTTCGGGGTATTAACACTAAACCTCCTTACCTTATTTGAGATGCACTGAAAATTACCTCATTCTTCTGGGTACCACATTATTAAACATTTTAGAGGTTCCTACCACATATATTAATAAACACTGTAGTGCAAAATATACATTATATAGAATTATTCACCAGCCAGATGTAAATGCATTTACTCCTAAGGCCCAAGCTGTGTCTTGCTAAGCACACATTCTCTAGCTGAAAAATTGATGAAATGTCTTTGAACTTTAGAGCTGGTCACCAGTGTCTGATGCAGCTCCCACTGAATTCAGTGTGTGGGTGTCTCTATTGATTTCAGGGAGAGCTGGTTTTGTTCTTCGAAGCATATACTGCGTCTCCTACTGAAGGAGAGGACCTGCTGGGCACCTGTCAGAGCTGTTCATGAGCAACGACGCAGGGCTCAGACCCACTGCCTTTCTGCCAGCTTGATTTGACTTCAATATATATTTTTTCATATTGTGACATGAGGTTGTAGTACCCCCTGAAAAGACACATTCTTAGTTGGTAGAGACCAGCATAACAGTGGGGTTTCTGTTAACGAACCTGTCTCCAAAATTCAGGGCCAAAAGCTGCCTATTTCAGTAAGCACACTATAATTCAAAACCTCTGGCAGATCCCTGAAGATATTAAGGACAGCAAAACTTCTATTAGACTCTTACCTTTGAATGTCACAGATACCTGAGAACAAACCTGTTTCATAATTTTGTTGTACATTTTAAGTCCAATCATTACTATGTCCTCTCCAATACACAGTTAAAACTGTCTTCTAATATTTGAGCCGTTGTCTCTGAGATCATTAGAGTTTCATAGCCATAATACTCTTAGTATAAACCAGTTATTATAAACAATGTACTTTCAATAGGCAAAACCTCTCGTCCATCAACAGGACTAATTATGGTTTAAACTTTTCTCCATTCACAGGAATTTGTAAGTTCCCTCTTCAGAATAACACCTTTTACATAGTATCCCTAATTTTTACTGCACAGACTTCTGTTGCTGTCTCTTTGAAATGCCTCTTATTTACACATTTAATCTCCTTTTCAAGGTTTTAACACTTGGTTGTATATACGTTCAGAGCTGCAACAAATTTCATCTCTAAGTCTTTGAGCTTTTTTTTCCCCACCATTATTTCACAGAAACCTATACAGTTGTCCTTAATTTGAAGGAGCACAGAATAAGCAGCTTATGAAATCCAGATATTACCCCGCATTTCTGCAACCCACAACAGAGACCTAGGTGATTACAGTTGGGACCTATTCCAAGTGAAGGCACAGAGACAGAAATTTCAGTAGTAGCTCCCTGCCAGCGCTGTGGAAAGTTACTGAGGCTGAACTTGTTTGGTACTTCTGAAGGCGGGGAAGGGAATTTTCTACTGTATTTCCTAATTTTCCCACATCAGCAGCATGTGCAATGATCAGCCACTGAATATGGAGTTGGAAAGGTCAGAGCCTGTGAATCCCTTCCTTACAGTGATTGGAGAGGTATGTAATTAGTGCATCACTGACAGAAAATGCTCCTTACTCCTCATATGCATTTGAGAAGTAGCAAGCCCAGTAAGAGAAGCCACAGGCTTTTTGCTAACCCTGCCTTATGCTGCCAGGCCCCTCTCCTGTCCTGCTAGGCTTGTTATCAACTCACTGTTGGAGTCTACTGTCTGAACTGGAGTTTGGCACGTGCGTCCCTGCTGTCTGACATGTGGTTTAATTGTGGGATAATGGTGAAGGACTTGAAAGTTCGGCACATGTTGTAAACAGTGGCCACACACCTATGAACAACTCTGATGGACAATTCCTGGCTATTGAAGAACAGCAACCTTGAGAGCTGAGAAGAAATTGCTGTATATCAAAGTATATAAGTATAACAAAGAAGGGAAGCAAAGGCAAAGTATGGAAACTCCCCAGGTGATCATACGGGTGCCATCCCTGCCACAGCCTGGGAAAATCATGCCTTCTGGTGTCACCCAGTGCTTTGCCCAAAGCAAAGGCCAAACCATCCAAAAATGCAAACATTTTGCAAAAGCTCCATGCCCTGAGCCCGGGGAGAGGAGTGGGATTGCTGCCTGCTCCTCTTGTATATCACTGAACTCAGCAGGAACCACATGCTACAGAGCAAACAGGTAGAGATGTTTGTGGAACTGCCCAAATTACATATAAAGGATTAACATGAAATAATTACAGATCAAGAGTTAGGCTTAGGATTTTGCTACTAAACACTGCTGCTCAAGCACTTCCATGAGACTAGCTGGTAGGTGGACGACATGTATTCAAATGGAATTTACTATTTATAATACCTATATAATTGTCCTGTCAAGATTTTAATGGTAGAAAATTGAGGCTGAGGTATGAGCAAACAGGAAAAAATAAGTTTATGACTGTAAAGCAATTGGAAAAAAATGGAAGAAAGAACAGCTGTGATCAAAAGCCCCAAACAGATCTTTTGACAGACAACTCAATCCAGTATATGCAACTATTCTGTGTGTGTTGACTATGCTTAAAACCCTTCCAAGTTATAAACAGCTGCTAGAATAGATGTCGATATTCTATGGAGAAATTAACTGTAGGGCTGGGCACCAGAGGCATGCAAAGCAGACACAGGCTAAATTGTCTGAAACTCAGAATGGGAAGGGTCAGGTCGCAGTATATTCCTCCCATAGACTTGGCCCAATAATTCACACCTTTCAATTTTTCCTGCTTGGGGAAGGAAATCAGGCTGGGATGATTTGAGGAGAGGGATGTAGTGATCTACTTGACACCAGAACAGAGCAGCTGTGCCCTTTGGCTCAGAGTCTTCCCAGCCTAAGTCTTGCAAAAGAGAACTAAACTCACTCAGCTGTATAGACAGTTATACACGCAATTTGTTGGGGCTACTCAGTTTTTATCTGTCTAAAAAGATGGGAACCCAGAAGAGCCAGGCTCATACTGTGGTTCAGTTTTAAATCAGCCTCTGGATCCATTTCCTGGACTTGCCTCATCTGCCTCATGGTTTTGGTGAATAATTTTACCAAACTTTTGTCTTGTCGCAATGCCAATACATAAACAGCGCTGACATCCTCCAGCAGTTGAATCACACCTGTCTTGGTGAAGTAAAGCATCAGGACTGTTGATATAAGAATGTTAATAATAAATTGCCCTAGTTTGAAACCTGGAACAGGCACCTGCAACAGCAGACACCCTGACAGTGTGACTACTTTAAGAGGTGAAGATACTTGGAAAAACAAAGCCACAGTAGCAAAAATGCACAGCAGCATCTTTAGCAAATAACTATGTGCTGAAGTCAGTGGGAGCAGCAGGAGAGCAGCACCTCCAGAAAAAAAAAAGAAATTGCTCCATATATTTTGAATTGGAGGCCAGTACGTAAAAGAGTGGAACGTGAATCTTCCTAATGCTTAAAGAATACAGAAAGAGTGGTGCTTACTAATTATCTTTTAAATTGGCTAATATGTCACCTGATGAGTATGTGCCTCTGCTGGGCCGTCTGGGAGTTTAATAGCTGTATGAGGCATTAGGTTACATTACAAAACACGTATGAATTCATTATCTGGGGCAATTCTCTTTCAGCCATCAAGCTATTCCCCCTACTTGGAGCCAATGAGTTTATTTTCCCATGAAACCTACTCTGTATTCACTCCCTAAAATAAGTACTAATTAGCTAAAGATAACAGTCAAATAAAGCACTTTAATTGGGAAACAGAAACTGGCAGTTAAACATAAAAGTGTGTATGTAAATATGCTGATTTTCTTCAGAGTCTGATAAATCATCTGTTTTCTCTGCAGAATGCAGGTATTTCTTCCCAAACCGTGAGAACAGTGCTATCATCTCAGTGCCTTATTTATATAAATTAAAGAGGACTCCAAAATAATTAAATTGACACCTTTTTGCCTATCCAGGAGATGCTGGTCTGTCTTTTGCCTTGGTAATACACTTCTTTAAGTACCTCTAGGTAAAAAATGAAAAACTTTCTGCCTTTCATTCCTTCTTCATGTTGGAAGTGAAAAGTAAACAAATTTTCACAGAGCAAATTAAAAAGCGTCAGAAACATTGACATTACTTTGTTGCAAGTCCTCATTCTTAGTTTCTTTCTTTGAATTTTATATTGTACTGTATGCATTTCAAATCCTGATGCACTAGTTTAAACAGAGCTTTGTGATCACATTAAGCTGTGAGCTGCTGAAGTATTCAAACAAATGACATCGACAATTTTGTGTCACAATCTTCAGGACAATGTGTATGTTCTTGTGCAATGTCCCAGTTCTGGGATCATTCTTTAATGGAAAAACTTTCTACTAGAACTTTTTCAACCACTTCTACTCTCCAATCTTACAAGGTCATTCACCGTGAAGCAGCAAGGTCATAGAGTAATTATCTTCTCTAGGCACCTTGGTTTTATTAGCATGAGTGTAGTTATTACTGAGATGCTCCTCTCCATTCTGTGACAGAATTAACATATGTAAATATGACAATAGGTTACATCTACTTGGATGAGCTTAATCTGATGTGGGGCCTGATTTCTGAGGTCTTTGAGCACGCATTAAATTTTAAATAGCAAAGAATTGTCACAGCTGAGCAGGTGTTTTGCTGTTTGCAGGACTGATGCCATTCGCAAAGCTAGTGGGGCTGGATTTTTCTGAAACCAGCATGGGATCAGCATGGACCCTCCAGGTTTCCCAACGGGGAACAAAGTTAACCTCAAACTGTACTGTTCAAAATATGGATTTTGTTTAATTGTTTGTTTTGAAAGGGGAAATCTAAGGCAGATACCAAGATTAATGACATAAATTCGTTACAGAGTAAGAGTTATCTTAAACCACGCCTGTGAACATGGCCAGATGACTATCAAGGCTACTTTAATTTGAGTAGCCTTGTCTGGTAACCTCATGTCTGTCTTGCAATAACCCAGAAGACTGTAGAGATATCTTGGGACCTTTATATCCCCTATTTGGGATAGACTTTGGCCTTTTCAAGAACTTCATTGGAAGAGTCCCGTGGGATATGGCCCTGGAGAGAAGTGGGATCCAGGACAGTTGGTTGATTTTCAAGGATCATCTCATCAATCTCAAACATGGTCCATCCTGAAATGAAGACCGTCAAGTAAGGGTGGCAGGAGGCCTGCTAGGTGAACAGGAGATCCTGACAAAACTTAGACATAAAACCACCGTATACAAAAGGTGGAAACAGGGACAGGAACCTTAGGAGAAATATAGAGACACTGTCTGAATGGGGTTGGGTTTGCCCTTGGTTACACCAGTTCTGAGCTGGCTGTGAGCCCCTGCAGCCAAATCCCGAGGAGGGGCAATGCTCCCAAGATCCTTACACAGGAATGGGATTTGGAAAGTCAAAGCCCATCTGGAGTTGAATCTGGCTGTGAAAGGCAACAAGAAGGGGTCCTACAGGTATATCACATATCAGGTTAAAGAACATGTCCTATTCAGCAGAGACTATTATTTTTGCATGCGCCTAAGACAAGGAAATGGTCATATGAATATGAAAAAAGGAAATAAGAAACACTTTCTTGCCCTTCCTGTTCTCTCCCCTTATTCCTTTCCTTTAGCTTCTTCCCTCTTTATGCTTAACAGCCAAGACACACACCTGATTTGGGGAAACCTATACTCGTACATGCTTTCTTCTGTGCAAGGAAGACAGTAGACTTCACAGAATCACAGAACGGCAGGGGTTGGAAGGCACCTCTGGAGATCAACTCATCCAACCCCCCTGCTTGCACAGGCGCAGCCAGAGTAGGGGGCACAGGAACGCGTCCAGGTGGGGTTTGAATGTCTCCAGGGAAGGAGACTCCACACCCTCCCTGGGCAGCCTGTGCCACTGCACTGGCACCCTCACAGGGAAGGAGTTTTTCCTCATATTGAGGTAGAACTTCCTGTGTTCCAACTTGTGCCCATTGCCCCTTGGCCTGTCGTTGGGCACTACTGAAAAAAGCCTAGTCCCATCATCCTGACACTCACCCTTTTGATATTTATAGGTATTGATGAGATCCCCCCTCAGTCTTCTCTTCTCCAAGCTGAACAAACCCAGGTATCTCAGCCTTTCCTCATAAAGGAGATGCTCCAGCCCCCTGATCATCTTGGTAGCTCTCTGCTGGACTTGCTCAAGCGGTTCCACATCCTTCTTAAACTGGGGGGGCCCAAAACTGGACACAATACTCCAGGTGTGGTCTCAATTAGTCTTCACAGAACCACAGAATCACAGAATCACAGGTTGGAAGGGACCTCAGGGATCATCTAGTCCAACCTTTCTAGGAATAGCAGAGTCTAAACAAGATGGCCCAGCACCCTGTCCAGACGACTCTTGAAGGTCTTCCTCCTTTCTGTGAATTGTTAACTGCCACTAGCCAGCAAAGACCTTCATGTGGCAGAACCAGGAGGAGAAAGGGCCTTCACTTCTGTGTGCAAATGTGAGCAGGTGGAAAGGCCTACGGAACACTAAAAATGGATTGTGTGGCCCTTCAAAACCTCTCCAGGTCACTGTAGGCTGGGACAGAGGGCTGAGTATGTGGGCTTTAACTTTTAAATAAAAAATCTGTAGATTAAGATGAGATCTTCTTCCCTCACTTAGCAACGTGCTTACTTCAAGTCTGTAGTGTCTAAATCCATATACAAACTTTTATTTCCAAATTCCTTAAACCTTTATTTGCCTATTTCAAAAAAATAGCAAAACCCCAGCTTGTTTAAAAAAAGGGCAACTGTGGCAGCAGGAAGACAGCATAGAAACAACACCTGGTGCAGGAGATTATGAACTTGTTGAAAATAATTAGTAATAGTAAAAGACATTGTCCCTGTACCGGCTTTCAGAGAAGGTGCAGACCTTGGGCTACTTGCTCATAACTGTCCCTAGAAAAATATCCATAGGAAACTGCAAAGCACCGGATATGAAATGCCTTGAGATATTTTTGCCAGAATACCAGTTGCGTAAGAGGTTAAAAATACTTGGAAAGCTACATACCCTGCAGTGTACATTCTGTGGTGAGGAAGCACTGCTGGAATGAATGTGGCTATATTTTCAACTGGGTAAACTGTTTTCCATAGACTTGCACCATTATATGGGGTCTGCAGTCCTGTTTCCAATTATGGCTTGCTATTTTTCTCATTCCAGTGAGGGAAATGTGTTCCCAACATCAATACACAACCAGAGTTGACCGAAAAGCTCAAAAATCTAGGGTCAACACAAAAAAAAAAAAAAAAAAAAGAAACAGAGAAAGAAAAGGAAAAGGAAAAAAAAAAAGAGGAATAGATTAAAAATGAATCTTCAGGTTTCGAGCCAGCTAGAGAACTGATAAAAACAATAGGGAGTTAATGTTTTAACAGACAGTGTTTTTCAGCTTATTCTACTCAGGACATTGATGACTAAGTAAGGTACAACAGATATCAGTCGTTCACAGCCATTAACGTATTGGCCCCTTTTGCCTTCCAGAAGAGGTATGAAGAAACCTGTGACTGCAGCAGCAGGGTTCCTGCAGTCTGTAGCTCCAATCAAGAGAGAGGCCAACAAGATGTTATTGCTAGTAATAATGTGCAAAATTCCTACTGGCAGAATTAATTGGACTATCAGCTGATTTATCAACTCCATCTGCTACCTGTTCCTATTTCAAATTGTAGTACCTCTGCACCAAGAAATCTCCAGCTTTTCTTTAGGTAAAGACACCTGCAACAAGGAGAAACTCTCCCAAATGTTGGAGGGCTGGGTGAGACCCCAGATGCTACTAGTATCCTTGCACAAAGTATGGCCAGCTCACACAGCTGAATACTCTCTCTGAGATAAAAGCCAAGTGGCAGAGTGACTCTGAATCCTAATTGCTATTGCTAGCAAAAGCTCCCCATGCAACTGTGACAAAATATTTCATTGGCACTATGTGTAGCACAGGGTGAAGGGGTGCACATAATCTTCATCCTTCTGGAATGGCATAAATGCTCACTGAAGAAGCAGATTTGCAGGCTCTCCTTGGCCCATTGATGTTACAACCCCCATCCCTCATGGGTGTCCCCAGGCTCCGGAGCAGACTGCAAGGGCACAGAGAGGAGCACCCCTTCTACTGGAGATGACCAGCTGGGCAGCTGGGAATGCTTTCATTTCTTGACTTGAAAAACCTCATGGAGAGCTGTCTTTAATAGGTCTCAGCTTTTACTTGTGTCCAGGACCCCTTAGCATCAGGCTTCGTGTATGGGCATAGCACGGAGCCAATTAGTGTTCTCCTCAGGGCCATGGGCACAGCGTGAGCATTCGCACTTACATTTTTAGAGCAGGCAGCCAGAGATGATCACAAAGTACCAAGCCGGCGGGGTGGACCAACGTGCACTGAGCTGGCAATGAGACATTTTGATTTCTCTTATCATGTGGCAGGGTGTTTACTTGCTGGTGTTGTTTTTAAAGTTTGCTTTCCCGCTTACCCCCCTCCTTCCCAGTGAAATGCATTTTCCCTCATGTCCGAATTGATTTTTGGTCTCAGAAAGGTGAAGGCATCTATTAAGCAGAAGTGTGCTGGCTGCAGGCTGTGGGGCAGCGTGTTTGGGAGAGCTGCAGGCGCAGCACGGTAATTCATTTCTTTGCTACTCTGTTGTTTTGTCATGAAAGCAAAGCCTAATTGAAGATAGTTGGTCTTTAATGAATAAAGCTCTCTGTAATTTCCAGCTGTGGCCATGTAATCAGCGTTCATCCGCATGAAAAGGATTTTTTGTGCCCATATTTCATTTTAATGTGCATCTGTGCCCGTATTTTGCCCTTCTTCTGATCAGGCTGACAGTTCTGCCTTTTACTTCTGTCTTCCCATTTGTGTTGGAAAACAGAAACAAAACCCCAGAAAGCCCCCAATAGATTGCATTATTTAATAGCTTATTAGAGTGCTCCTCTGACCTTGATAATTTAAATTAATTAAATTCTGCTTGGTTTTGCTTACTATTTTCCAAATCACTTTGTTGTAGTACATCAGATCTTTTCCATCCTGTTATTTTTGGTCACTCTCTCTCTCCACAGCACCACTGTGCCGCTGCAACACACTTTTTAATTAGTTTCACCACAGTCATCAGCTTTGTGATTATCTCTGCATCTTGAACACCTGGTCTGACTTTAGAAATGACTTGCCATCTGGTCAAATACTGGGTAATTATAACAATTTAATGGCAGGATAAAATAGTGTTGGTTAAGAGACTTGATTGTTCCCTCCGTTCCTTCCTCTCATGCAGTTTGGTTGCATTACTTCAAATTAAATTAAAATCCCATCATCAAGTTATCGCTCTTGGGTGTCTTTCCATCCCCCCTTCATTCACAATACTCATAAACATCTCCTGGAGTTAGTTTAGTTTTAGACTCTCCAGACATTATGTCTCTAAGAACTGTGTGAATTACTGCTTTAGATTCACTGATATGATACTTATTCTATAACTTCCATTGCATATCAATAAATGAAGCAGTAAATGGGTCTTGTCTGGCAAGTAAATGCTGAGACAACTGCAGGGGAGCCATTTGTCAGGAACACACACAAATGGAATCTCACTAATGTGCTACAAAATTTTTTTTTCTGTACAGTTTAATACTACTATATGCATACTCTTGGCAGCTGATATGCTGCACCATACTATAAATAAGCTGATTCTCATGAAAAAGTCAGTGGATTGGATAATGAACTTCATGCAGTCTGGTCATTTTATGATTGGCTCATTTTATGACACTTGGGTGTATAATTTTTTTTTTCCCCATTAGATATTGGCTGAGAAAAGTATTTGTGAAGCAAGTATTTCTCAAGCTTTTTAGTATACTACTAGCGGCTGGTTTGGAAAAGTAAATAGATGTGGTTTGTATAACTTTCTTTTACCTTATGCAAAGGAAAAACTGCTATCTAGATTTTTTTTTTTTTGCACTTAATTCCTTTCAGCATTTGTAGTTTGCCGAAGTATATTGTTATAGTTATTCAGATTGCATGACGATAATTACAGTAACAAAAGCAATAATGAAGTATCTTTCCATTGGGAAATGAATGAGAAGAAGAACCCTTTTGTCACTCTTTTTCAGGTGATATTGGCAAGAAAAAAAAGGCCTATTTAATTTTCTAGGGATTCTTTCTTGTATAAATACCAAAGAGTATTAGATTGATTTTTCATCCTGGTCCCCGGGAAACTAAATACTTTTGTCATGTAATACTTCCTCCTAGCAAATTCCAAGTTTAGTCTGTAAAAGCACCAAGTCTATAAAACAAAGAAAACATTATTGGAGGTGGAGAATGGAAGGGGACACGGAATAAATCTGGAAAGCCAGTGATAATCAACAGTATTGTCCTCATATCAAATAAAAGTACCCTTATATCCAACACATATCAGAGGTGGCAGAGCAGCCTGAAACTTTATCCTCATCTACCAGAGAGGAGGCTGCACCACCGGTCACTGTAGTCACTGTCCTGAATGAGGGGCTGGAGCCCAGGGTTGGCCCGGACACTGCACTTCCCAGCACCTCTGCAGGCTGGGCTGCTTCGTCACCTCTGCTGTCATGTGCCCTCCCCTTTGCTGCAGGGTGGGAAGAACTCCCAGGTCGTCCCCCAGCACTGCTCTCTGCTGCTTCAGCAAAACAGCCTCTGCGGTGTTGCCCATCCCGAAACTATTTCAGCTGCTGCTTGCTTCAAAAAGCCACCTCTTTGCGCTACATCTTTATTTGCAGAGGAACACATCTGTGGAGAGTTGTTTGAACCCTGAAGGACAAGCTGCCTCCCTCCTGCCCCGTCTCACTTTGTGCTACCCGATTGTACCCTTTAGCCACAGCAATGACTTCTCATGCCAGGCATGTTTGCTGCACGTCTTGGGTGTGCTCCTCTCCTTGTTTATTTTGTCAGGGAGATATTTTTATCCAGATTCTTAAAACCTAATAGCAGTTAGACCAAAATACCACCAGACAGGAGAGATCCATATGAGACCTGGTGCATGCAACAGCTGGTGAGAGAACATCAGCCTCTCCATGAGCCTAACGCACTTTTCCCTTCTTACCCAAAGGTGACAAACTACTCACTCTCCAGATGCTTCTGTTTTGAAAAATAAAAGTCCTTGAAAGCCTCAAAGAACTAATTGGAAGACTGAAAAAAAAAAAAAAAAGACTTTCATAGTATTTCTTAGTACATCATCAGTATAACCCTGACTTTTCATGAGAGGAAAATTATTTTTGCAATAAATTGTATAATCAACCAAAAGCCAAACCATTCTTATTTAATCAGAATATTCAGAGAAACAGGGGGTTTAGCTAAAGTGTCTTCATCAGGACCTTGCCACTGCTATGCACTCTAATGGGTAAATTTAGGTCTTAACTCTACAATTAGTTCCACTTGGGTAAGCTCTTACAGAACTACACTGGTGTCTGATTGCAGAACCAGGGTCACGGCGATGCTGTTACGCCATGGCCCCAGGTTCCTCGTGGCACAGTCCTGAATGACAAATACCTAAATTTTCATCTGATAATTGACTTATGTTATCTAGGAAGACTGAGGAAAAAAATCTCAAGGTTAAAACAATATAATTGTTGCTGGATTGCATAAAGATGTGGTAGCAAGATTTGGGTTTTTTTAAAATTATACATTCTTTTCATAAATAAAACTCTCTCTGCTGTATAATAATAAAAGATGGGATCCAGCCTGTCTCGCTTAGGTAAGATATTTTAAATGTTGCATGAAGCAGCAGTAAGTGCTTCCCACTGTCATTACGTGTTTCCTGGTGGCGTGAGGGTTGTGCTGTGGAAAGGTGCAATTCTCCCTTCCGCACACACTCCTCTTGCTCCGCAGTCTCCCAAGCCCACTTCTTTCTCCTCTTGTGTTTCCCCAGCCAATGTGGTTGACATTGATTGCAAAACAAACCAGAGCAGCCAGCCAGCTCTGGATTAAAATTCACTGAGCTAAAAAGCCTGGTTATTTTCACCCAGAGCAGATCCCTAATCTGGTGCCTTGTTCTTGCAGAAGGGAGGGAGAGAGGGGGCAGGGAGGAAGGCAAGCACTCCCTTTGACTGCTCAGCTGGCTCGTACTGGCTGAAGAAGCTCATGGATGTGGCAGGTGCCTTGGGTGGTCTCAGCAGACACAGCCACTCTGGAGCATTCAAAAGACACTTGTTTCTCCCTCTTGGCTAAGCGTGCTCAGCTCTGTGACACTGCTTTCAGCAGGGACCTTTACTGAAGTTCCATGTAGGTGCCTCTCCAGCAAATTGTTTCCCTGCTGATCCAAACTCACCAGTACAGTTTTGGTAGACATGTGTAATGAAAATTGAGACTTCTAGAAATAAAAGCAAAAGCCCTACTGATTGCTGCAGTGTCAGGATGTCATTTGGGAAGAGAATGAAAATACTGTACAGGTGTTCATTTAACTGAATATGAAATAAATTCAGGGTACAAAGCAGGTGATTAGAGGTAGTCTTAGTGCTGAAGAAAGTAACTACTGGGATGAAGCTTCAAGAAACTCAGGGAATAATGTATATTCATAATCCTGTTGTAATTTTAGTTCTATCAGTTTGCATGCATGTGTGAGTAATCTTATTTCCCATATCTTCCATTTTATTTTGTAATAGCTAGACCATACTTTTCCAAACTCACAAATCTAAAGCCACTGAATCTAATTTCAATTCCAAAAAATGAGATATAGATTTAGGGTTTCGCAGGGTTGATCACGTTGTTTCCGGTGAAATGAGGCATTCTTAGCAGATGACTTGTTTAAGACCAATTAGTTGATCTACAGGTTTATCAACAGAAAGACCTAAGGCAATTCGCAAAACCACAGGCAGTCCATATAAACTCGGAAAATAAGCTATATTTGAAAACATCAGCCTGTAAACTCAACTTTGCACCTTGATATTCTTAAAGGTGTTATGGCTGATCTTGACCGAAACTAACAGGAGATAAAGAAAACTGAAAAACCAGAGACCTTATTCTGTATTTCCATCCCCATAGGTGTTGCGGCTAATGTCAGCAGGGAGGACCATCCTTACAGTGTTCCCTTTTCATTCTCTGTAATGAAAAGATGATGGGAAAGAGAGAAACAAAAATGCAGAGGAGGGAGATAAGCCATATGGCTTAGCTTCTGGATATGATACTGGGATAGCAACAACAAGAAGAGGAGATACATACCCTGTCCTTGGTGGCAGCAAGTCAATCCCCAGGGAAACTTGCACATGAAGTACTGAAGAGGGCATCATGTTCATGCAGTCCCTTGCATAAAACACCTGTCGTTAAGTGTTATGATTTCAAAGACTTGAATAAAATTCATTTTCTTCTCTCTCGTCTGCTTGTCTACTAATGCACATTTTTTCTCATGTTTCCAGTGTGCTGGCAGGTTTGGCCAGGCTGCAGACAGGGACTGCCCCCAGGACCTCAAGCTGAGAGGCTGATCCAAATGAACTCAAGAGTAAATTAATTACTTCAAAGGTAGTAGCACATTGAAAACTTCAGGTGAAGTCTAGCCGCTCCTGGAAGAAAGACAGAGGGATTGTGTTAGCATGCATTACTCCAGTGTCTCCGGAAAACAAGCAAACAAACCAACCAACCCTGCCAACTAGCATTCTAATGGACTAGTAATGGCTGTGTTGTACATAGCCTTAGCTGAGCTACAGGAAAACTTTGTTAAGCTTGACATTCTCCGGGTGCAGACTCAATAACTATAAAAATGAATACAAAGGGCCTCCTTGGCAATCAGATGTTCTCCTCAAACAAAGCTTTTTTTTTTTGTGCAGGTACATGACTCTTACTGCCACAGATTGTATTAGTGATTCATGTAGCCTGATATTATTCCTCAGAAAATGCCAAATATTTCCAATAAATGGACAAGAAATTCCTGTCAGTATTTTGCAATGAGCTATTCATTCCCCTCAATTGGCATTAGCCCTATGCCCCAAAACAGGAGGATTTATAGTTCTCTAGTGAAATTTCTGACTGCTATAGCAGTGCCACAAGGTAATATTGTTGCACAGCCTCTTGTATGTTCTTCATAGTATTTTAGCAAGATTTTAATCTTTCAGAAAATGTTTCATGGTTACAAATTTTATGGTGCAATGACATGCAACAGATGAAACTTTCTGTCTGTCCTGTTTTCTGTACCTGTATCTATAGGCAACTCCAGACAGAACTTCTTCCTGGGGACCAGGAACTGTCAGCTAGCTTGAGACTCCTACAACAGGTTTTCCTTCCTGTGGTCTGTTTTATAGAATTAATGTATGAATACAAACAGAGAAAGATGGACTATACCTTGTACTCCATGCCACTGACTTCCTTCTTGCTAAATCAATGTATTGTCCTCAAATTCTGCCATTTTGTAAAACTGGCTGAAGATCATGTCAGAATTGTCTGAGAAAATGGTGTCTGAATAAGGGTCAGTGTAAGTGTGAGTGTCAGTAGTTCTTTTATGGATACCTAAGTCCAGTTGTTCAAGAATTCTGTTCATTGCCTTGAATCAACAATTAGAATAATAGCATTACTGCTAAAGTGATGCTGCTGAAGCCTCAAAGGCTACACCAGCCACCTAAGCTAGCTAGAATCATTACAAGCTTTCCCCTGCAGACTGCAGGAGGGCAAGTGCACATCCACAACACACACTATGACTGAGCAAGGTCTTTGTTTCTCTGTTGTTCATTCCCCTGGCCAGATGCAGTCCATCATCGCTCTGAGAAACCACCAGGCATCGTTCAGTGGACTGCTGAGTAACAGGCTCTTGCTGTTGCAGTCATCCCACCTACAGCTGGCCAGAACCCCACCGGCTCCGGCAAACACATTTCTGCAGAACAATGCTGCCTTTGTTGGGTGTTAAGAACATTTGAACAGCTGCACTTCCATAGGAATATAGCCCCCAAATAAAGCTTGCCTGTATTTAGGCCCAAACAGAATCCCTCCTTCACACCCAATTTCAAGGGCTAAAGTTTGAACGCAGTATTTATATTTCATATACAGGCAAGACGTCTGGAACCCTTATGAAAACATCATTATATTTATATTCTGTATACGCAGAACCATAGGCTCATTATGTCAAAGTGATGCCAAATCAGAGACTAACACCTACACTTGATTATGAAGCAATAATATTTTTTGCTAAAAAGTATTTATGTTATATATGGTATTTCCATCATGTCTACAATAACACCAGTGATCAATTATAAATCTTGCAAAGCTTACCTGCCTGGCTCGTCAAGTGGATTATTGTGAAAAGGTCCCTAAAGACCATCAAGTGACATAAGTTATTCCACATTAAATGGAAAATTGATTTAGTGGCTGAAGAAGCTAATGTTGTGATGTTTTCTGTAGCGTGAATCTTGAATTTTCAGCTTGCAACAGTTTGAAAAGAAATCTAGTGCACTTCGTAATGATACTATGGTATTCTCTAATGATTATTGTTGTAAGAAAAGCTATTAGCATTCTTTTCAACAGTTTTAATGCACTTACTTTCACTTTACTAATAAACTGTAGAACAGATAATAATAATTCCTAAATATTGATCCATCTGTCTTCAGTTTGCTTGAAGCATTTGAAAACGTCCTGAGAGGTTTTCTTGCTTCTGTAATCTGCTGCCATTCTTAACATTCATTTTCAGTAGACCGACGCTTTCTTTCCAACACTACAGCAGAGCTCCACGTTGTGTGAAGTGCCAATTCGGTGACCTTGGGAAGCGATATTGACAGTGACACCCTATCAGTGTGTCTCAGACTGGATCTTTCACTAAGTCTCTCTGACATAGGGACTGTATTCAAAACTTCAGAGCCAGATCATTTTTTCTAGATATTGTTTGCTTCTACCTTCAGGAAGACACAGATAAGTCTGTTTTGGTAAAGGTCAGAAACAAAATAAAGGCAATATTTCATAACTTAATGGAGGGAGGGGCATAATGTTGGGTATTTTAGTGGTCATCCAGTCACCATCAGGGTGCAAAGAGGATATTTGAGCATCTGGCTTTTTGGCAGTGACGAAGACTGCAGCTTTTCTGTAGAGACAGTCTGTCAATGCAGCTGGTAAGAATGAAAATTTTGTTAATATGCTCAGCAACTATCCTGTATCCTGGCTGCTGTATCCTTGATGTCTCATAATAAAAATTTCATTTCTAAAACTGGCATTAGAAGCAAAAGCAGTGTAGTATGTAAGAATTTTCTCCATAAAGAATGAGGTATTTATTGTATCTTAGTGAAAGAATAATGATGAACTTTTAAATCTGAATATGATTTAGTATTTGCAGAGCTAGTATATACACGCACAGTAGAAAAGAATATCCCATAGTGAAATATGAACTAATAATTACCCTAGCAAGTTAGGGAGAATCATATATTTCACAAGAAAATCCCCCTTAGGATCCAATTAGATATCTGAAATTTCACCTGCTTGGAGATTTGCATACTTAACTCAATAACACGGCTTCTCCTGCCTGCTCCCAAGCCATAGCTCAAACAGCTCCAGCACAGTGTGAAATGCTTCTTGTTGATGGGGTCAGACTAAGTTCTAAGCAGTTTAAAAAGTGCTTTAGCCTCACTCTGTGCCTGGGTTAAAGCACATTATTAAAATCTCACTGTACCCTTGTTAGATCTCAAATTTAATAGCCGCTCTTTTCCTTGGAAGCATTTTGTAGTTTAGGCAGGGCCTAATGAAATAAAGCATGATTATCTGATCTACGTTGTTGCCCTCCACCACCCCGACTCAGGTGCTGAAATGAAGGATGACTCCCTATCTCACCTTTTGCTCAGATGTGTATCTCACGCCTAGCAAGCTGCATCTCCTTATTTCACTTTGTGCAAGAGCTCTCCATTTTATCTTTCTTTTTTTTTTTTCATTTATTTGAAAAACACTTTGATGAGAGGAAGAATAGAACATCAAAGATAAAACAAACAACCCAACAACAGAAAGTATTACAACCTCCTTTTTTGGAAAATCCACTAAAGTGTCATGCTCTGTGATGTGCTCAGTGCTGAACTTGGCATTCAGATGCTGTGTTTTTCTGGATGCAAATCCCACTTTCTTATGGAATCTGGACAGTACTGTCTTTGTCCTGTACCATTACTGTTATTTATTATTATACGTGTGCATGTGACTCAGCTAAAACTGGAGAAAATATAGCTCCACAAAACACAAGACAGGAAGATTAAAGAGGAGGCACACAAATGAAAATATGTTGGAAGACACTTGAATAAAAGTTGTACATGTTTGAGCTACCTGAAGCCACTGTCAACCATGAAATATGCCTTATTGATTATCCAGCCCAGGATAAGCAGCTGTTTTGGTTGATAACTGACATCCTCAGTGATGCCGCAGTTATCAGACAACTGCTTTTCATACAGAGTTGTGACTACTTGTTGCACACTTTTCCACTGCATCTGAGATTGTTGGTATGGCAGCAGAGGTGTCGTGGCAGCTTGAACCTGAGCGGGTTCCCATGAGGTTACACTCAGGGGATTCCCATTAGGACCTGAGAAGAGGCTCTACCAGTTCTGCTCACCACAGCGTGGCCATCTCAGCAATGCAAGGGTCTGGTCTAGTCATGCATCTGCTGGTAAACCAGAGACACCTTGCCTCTAAATGCATTTTGAAAAGCGGCAACTCCCTGTCAGCAGTTTTAGCAAGGAAGTGATTCTGATGTTAAAGAGCAAAACAGTAAGAAGGCAGCTACTAGTTCATTGTTAGTTTCTTAAACACTGTTATTATTCTCATTTTTTATCCATTTGCTCATCAGCTGCTTTTGTGTGGGAAGCATTTCACTTCCCAGGAGCACAGCTTTTAACAGCTAAGTAGCAGAGGGCTATTACTGACTAGCTCATTGTTTGCACATTACCTGGGCTTGCATGTCTATTTTGGAGGCCCTTTTTGCTCTTAATGTTATCAGCTGGTGAGGGATGAAAGTGCTTGTGGAACCATCTAGAGTCACGCCTTGACATCCCGACTCGGAGGTCATGCTATTTGTAAGCCATTCAAGAAGCAGCAGCGTTCTTATGAATCTCTGGCATGACTGAGGCAGAGCCATGGTGACACTGTCCTTGCTATACCACCACGGAGTTTCTGTGTCCTGCTCCTGACACTGGTGACTGTCTGTCCGAGCGCAAGACGCCTTCATTTTTTTCTAAATCTCTCTCTAGCCTTACTTGAATAGCTCAAAGATTGTCGGAGGCAGAACCTTTGCAATAATTTTTTAAAAAACTGGTGCAAGAACAGATTCATGGGGGTATCCTTTCATCTGCAAATTGTGTTCTTTCAGTTTATTGACTAGCATTGCTATGGCAATATCTGTCTGAAAGGATCATTTCTATAGTGACCCATCAAAACAACATCTTTACAATTTTGGCCAGTAGGGCAATGTGCCAGATGGCAGTGCATGCTGCTGTCAAGTAAAGAAAAATGGCCATTATAATTGTCTCCTACAAAACTAGAAGAAAATGGGGTCTCTTTTCTGCAAAGGCACAATAGGGAAAGCAATACTGGAGGTACAATTCTTTGAAATGTTTGTTGCTCAAGGAATTTGTAATTTAGCTCAGAAGTGATGTCATCTGATAGCTAACTGGACAGAAACTCTCTGGTATAACAATCACCTCAGTTTTCTGCAATATCTTAGATAAACTTGTTCTCCTGGATGAGCTGGGATACTCAAACAGTCAGTTGTGCTGTGATCTTATGTAGTATTTCTGATGGACTCGTGTGAATTCTTCCCTCCTTCGGATGGCTTAGTATTAATCAGCTGGAACTAAAGCAGCAAATGGTAGACAGATTGTAGACTAACCTGATCCTGACTGCATCACAACTGGTTTGATATTTGCTGGTTTTTAGTCTCAGCCTTTCAACTAATAAATGCAAATAGGCTTGCTTCTTGCCAGTAAATTGACAGTACAAGGCTACGGTTTTGGAATTGAAGTCTTTGCAAAGAGCACAGCAGACTCAATAACATGGATTCTGTCACTGGCCATATGGAAGATTTAACACCTCCTCTACCACAGTGTAGTAAACTGAAGTTAAGTAATATAAAATTAAGAAGACTTGCATGGACAGCTGAACACCCAGGAAAGTCCTACCTTTACCTAAAACCCAAGAGCCATTCATGCATAGTCAGAATTCCAGCAGTTAGTCATATAACTTTAAAGGACCTGACAAAAATGGATGGGACCTTACAGGCAGAGCTTCTCCTCTGATTGTATCTATTTATTACTATATACTATAGATTGAAGTGCGAAATAATAAGGCATGTTCCCTAATCTGTCCCATTTTGATCTAGCAAGAAATGCTTGTATATCCACATTTGATGCAGCAGCATGGCATATCAGTATGTGCTGGTCCCTTTCAAGCACTGGCAGCAATGTCACAGGAGGCCCATGGCACAGTGCACAAACATGGACAGTGGGTCTGGTGCTGCTACACATGTGCTGTTGAGACCTCTGCATCACACATGTATCAGCTGTGATCCCACACAGCACTCCTGTTGCAGCTGGAGTGGTATTTCCTGAATGTTCTGGAGCTAACACTAGTCCAAGACCTCAGTCCTGCAGGCCCATCCCTGAAGATGGCCCTGAACGTGTTACTGATGTCCCCCGTTTGCTGTTCCCCTGGAAGCAGGCCTGTTTGCCTGGTGAATCATCTCAGTAAGAAGCCAGCCACCACCAGCTTCCAGTTGAGTGCTTAGAAGCTCCCTGAGCAGCCGTGTGTGTTCCTCATTCAAGGAGGAGCACTGATATCCCCCCATAGATACCATCCCCACAGAGCACAGCGTAAGGACAGAAAATCAGAGGGGAAAAATTACTTTAGAGTTAATCAGGTAGTACATAAACTGCCTACCACATAACACCCACGTAGCTTATTCTTACTTCTCCAAAGCAGTCGTCAGAGCAGGCACCAAGTCTGCCCCATAGGGCCATTGAAAGGGTTATGCCCCTTTCTTCAGTGAAGAAACTGCACAACCTCTGAAGCAATGTGATGTGACTGGGGAGGCCAACTGCCTTCACTGACAGCCTCTTTTTTTGTAGGAGAAGACATGGCGAGGTCCAACAGGCAAATATAGAAACTCATACGAAAGCCCCAGATAGCCCAGAAATCGCCACCCATGTGTCAGTATGAAGTGTCTCTTGTGCAGTCAAGTCTACTTTTGTAAAGCAGATATAGAAAGAACTGCAAGTAGTGGAAATGAATGGGGAGGTTTAATTCAGTGGTATTTCACTCCCACTTAGGAGGCATACAGATGACTACGCAAATCTCAGTGAAAAACAGTGAATAATCAGGAAGGGTGAGACTTAGACTTCAGCGTCAAGTGGAGTTGCTCATTTACTTCTCTCTGTACCAGTCAGCCTCCTGGGATGTTATACGAACAGGTTAAAGGTTTAGATTTCCAAAGAAGGGAATCCACACTGTACAAATATAACACTTTGTTCTTCTGAGTGTCATTTTTGCCTGCAAGATTGCCAAAGGCTGTAGCTGGCCTAGGCAAACTTTTGCAAAAGGAAAGAAGAATATTCAGAGTAAGGGCTGGGAAGCTGTACTTCTGTCGACTGCAAACCAGATGTTGCCAAAAAGCAAATGGGAAGATTTCTAGCTCCCTTTCTGTGTAAGAAGTCCATAGCAGATTATTTGATAATAGCTATTTTGATATGATAAATGCTTTCTGCCTGAAAAAGTGACACTTTTCCAAAGTGTGTACAGCCATGTATTGTCATGGTAAGTTACTTTTTCAAGTAACTGCTTTCTTTTTAAGAGGTCATTCTGTGCGATTTTAATAGATTTAGCTGAAACTATAGAAAGGCAACTCAGTTGATTTTAAATAAAGGAAATTCTGTGTTTTATGAAGTTTTATTGGTTTCTTTCAAATGCAGATTTGTATTAGCTGAGCATGAAATAAAAGGCCATGGTGGCTGTACATGAGAGATAAGTAGGCGCATTCGCATATTCATGCTTCACCTCTCTTTTTTGGGGGTGGCTTTTGTATTTACATTACTATGGACATTGTCTAAAGGGTAAGATTATCACCTGCATTTTTAGGCACAGCAAGAGAAGCATATTAAAATATTACTTTATTCCTGTTAATTTCTTTTAAGCTTTGCTTTTCGGGCAAACAGCCTGGAAAGTACCTCTTTTCAAAGTAGATACTTTCAAGTGAGAAAATATGAGGTTTTACAAGACATTGCATAATTTACAGTGATTTTGGCTTCCAAGTGTGTAAATATCTGTACCTGAGTTCCTGTTAACTCTTCAGCTCAGCCCACTTCCTGCTATACAAGAGGACATGCCAATGTTTTAGATAATAGATATCAAATGAACACACATATACATGTTGATAGGATCTAAGCACAAAGCATCCTTTGATACCTGCAACTGTCTCAAATTAATTTATAATTTGTTTGCCCAACTAGAATACACATTACAGCAGTGATATTTTACAACCACTTGGTTTAAGAGTAACTGAACACACAATACTCAGTGCAATGAAGAGTGAAAGTGCTAATTTACCTTCATTCAGAAAGGACTTTACATCCAAGGAATCCATTTCCTGGCCTATGCAGTTAGTTTTGTTCTCACACATTAGCAGAACAGAGTAGCATAGGAATGCATAAGTCCAAAAATCTGTTTTCCCTTGAATTTTAAGGGAATTTCTTGTTGCAAATCTTGTCTTTCAAGTTGCATTGATTATAATTACTGAGAAGACCTTAAAAGTGAAGATGGCGATTCTTAAATTTTTTACATTCAAAAGTCACGCTGTGTAAACATCTGCTTCCCCTTCCAGTTTTTTCCTGGAGAAAAATTCTGGAAAAACTATTTTCTTAAATGAATCATTATAAAATTCTACTGACCCATTTAGCAGCTTATTTTAACAGACATATTAGCACGCTTCTAAATGGAAGTCCATGAAAACAGGAGCTTTAAACTTTATGCCTTCCATTCAGCTGCTCTCCCATTTTTTTCCATTAAAACTGCCTTTACAGAAGGGATCAAGCAATACCACAAAAACTTTTTAACTAGGTTGCAACACAATATCCTCATGAAAACAGATCTGGTCCTAGTTTTTAAAAATGTCCCAGAAATCCACCTTCTATCTGTGACACCATTTTATAGCTTATATATCTGAGAAGCCCAAACCAGACCCACTTACTGCTCCAAGCACAAACTGTTAGTTAATTTCTTGGGGCAGAGAGACTGTCTATAAGGCAGAGGATATATCTAAATGACAACTGAAGCAACCCAAAATAGTTTTGCTCTTGGACTTAAACAAGGTATGGTTTTCTGGCAGCAGAAGTAGGCACGGCTCTAGCCTCCTCCATCCTCCCTTGCCATGTCTACCTATTGACCTCCCATGCCAAGACACTGCTTAGGCCATGAGATGCTGGTTTTGTCATGTGGCTCTGTGACAACTCCACTCACACTGTACAAGAACCTTGCCTCACTTTTGCTTAAGGGATGTCAGAGCGCTAGCAGCAACCATTATAGCAAAAAGTCTTATTCCAGTAAAACCTTTTTGTAAGAGCTTATTTCTCTGTGGAACTGTCATTTCTTAGCTGTTATTTCTTTTATGCTTCATCATAGCTTTGCAATAAAAGGAAAGGTATTTTAAACAACATTTCAAAAAAAGAAAAAACCGAACCCAACAAACACTCAGCTACTCTGCCTCTTTTGCAACCACAAATGAGAAAGCTGCACACTAGCTGGGAATTTGCTGCCATTTCGTAGCTGCAACTGAGCATTGAAATAGGACGTAACTTGTGTAAATACTGAGGGGGACTTATACAGCATGAAAGTATAGCTTTTCTTCTACAAAATAATCTGACATGTACCTGTAAACAATGAATATTGGCATTAGACATATAAGATACTTTTCTGAGGTTAGGCTCAAAAGCGTGACAAACTATGAATCTCAGTGAGTCCAAATGTACTTTCCAAATCATCTAGGACAGGGACAAAGAGATTTGGCTACTTACAGAAAAAACCTTTGTAGCAGGGAAGATGTGAAGCAATGTGGGGTGGACTTACTACAAGGGTCTCCGGGGAAGAGGAAACTTCATTAGAAGTTTGAGGGTGGGTAAGTGAGACAGACAAGTGGGTGTGTGAACATGAGACAGATGTGAATGTTCTTCTAAAGAATGAATTTTTGAGAAGGGAGCAAGCTGGAACACCCACTATCTTTTCAAAATATAATTTCAGGACCTATAAACAAAATAACGTGTTTAAGTCTTTTTTTGTCATTCACCTCTGAAAAGAAGATCAGAAGTCTCATATCTGCACACTTATTTCAGATAGCTGAAACAGTAAAATTTAATGAAAATGCATTATTAAAAATGCATCACATGGCAAACTATCAAATTAAGAATGCATTGTATTTATTTCACTTATAGCATACTTAGACTAAACTATCTAACAGCAGCTTCTTGTGAGATAAGCATATTTTAGGAGGCTGAAGTTTTATTTGTAATGACTTGCATGCAGAATGGTTCTCCTCTAATGAAAATAGGAAATATGATGAGCGTGAATGAATATATTGCTACCAGTCTGGGAATAAAAAGCCATTTTGCTTTTGTTGGAATGTATGTCTGATAGGTTCAAGTAACCACTATGTTATTCTTCCAGTATAGCATGTTCTTCTTTAAGTACTCCCCTTTCTCTTGTTTCACCATTTATAGACAGAGTGCTGCCAGTATCTATTCTTGCAGCTCATGTCTGTGAAACAACTCTCCCCCCTCTCCCAAGCAGACTCCTCTTTACTGTTATTCTGAAGCTTCAACTGACAGCTCACTGCTATTCAATATCTGAATATTCTGAAAGACCAATATTTTGCCAGTTCCAGAAACTACTTGCTCAAACGCCTGATGTTTCATGTGCTGCTTGACCAAAGCCACATTAGCAGAAATGTCTAGCTGTGCATGGCTATGAACAGTCATGAGGTTGACTGAGAAAATGATCGGCTCCTTTCGCCATGGGAAAAATGCATTTGACCATTTCCTCCTGTTGGACCCAGCTTTGTTCCCTCATGAAAAAGTCGCACAACCTTTGTGCGAACATCAGTATGTTCCATCCTCAATAAGTCTGAAACAAGTTGGACAAGTCAATGAGTCAAATGCAGCATGTTTGGGCCACACGTATCTCAAAGTATCAAAAAAAGAGCTGTATCAAATCATGTGGCAAAATATGTGCTAGAAATGCCGAAGACTAGGAAAACAGTGAGGCAACATTCTGTAACTGAAGTTCAGTACCAGACATGCTGAGCTGAAGCAACACAGTATTATGAAATTCACCCCGAATTTGTATGCATATGAGAAAGTAAAAGCTTTTTATCACAGTGCTGTGAAAGAGTAGGATGGAATTATTTGAAACGAATACTTGAGGTTCCAGTGAAGGCGCTGTGTAGTGACCTCTGTAATAGCTTATGTCACTATGGATTGTTAAATATAATAATTAAAGATGCAAATCTATTGCATTATATCCCTTGCCATAACTTATGGGAGCAATGACTCTCCCTCATTGCAATAAAGCATAATACCATTACATTTGTGTTTCACATAAGGGCATGTTAGACAGGACAATAGGAATGGATCCATTCACTGCCAGAGTTTGGTGTGCTTAGCTGGTACAGAGTTACATGAGTGTATATTTTTACAGTGGTGGAAATGTGAAGATGTCTCATGGGGGCAGGGAGCAGGAGAAGAGAAGGTAACCCTTTTGGGGATTCAAAAGATTCCAGTAGACTCCACACTGTTTTTCTCCTTTTTGAAGGGCCAAATTCACAGACCAGCACTGAAGTTTGCTGTAGCACCAGGTCTGCGGGCAACTCACCTCCCTGGAGGCAGCAGAGGAGCATTGCTTGCTTTCAAACATAAATATATTTCATGTGTCATTTCAGCTGAAGGAAAGAGTAATAGCTGATAAAAAAGCCATTCCAATCCTTTGTAAGGCATGGGTGTGCACAGCCCACTGCGACCTGCAGTGTCTTCAAGCAGCTATTGGGAAGCACAGCAATGTCTGGAACTTGCCAAGATTAGTCAGGCATTGTTTCTAGCTAAACTTTGACATGATTGGAGCCTATAGAGCTGCTATTTAGTGAATTACTACCAATGGCATTTGTTACCAGCATTAACAGTAATTTCCCCACTGTTAATCAGAGCAGACGGTTACAGTGCTTCTCAATCATTCTGAGTCCTCCCTTTGCCAGTTGACTAAAATATTTTATGCTCCCGTTAGTCACAAAGCCTCAGCAAACAGCCAGTAAATTTAGTCAGAGACTGGGATCCTGAAAAGTTACACTCTGTTTGTGTCTAATTTATCGTTGGCTGTTCATGTTTGTGCCAAGGCTTGGGATTTCCCAATGATCAAGATTTGAAATACATAGTTATAAAATGTTCTCTAGGAGTGGGCCATTGGATTAGTTGTAGAAAATCATGTTCTGCTTAGTGGAGACATTAGCGGTACATTCATTGCAGGAGACAGTATATCTTCCTATCTACAAGGCTGGTATATATTGCTTGGGTCATTTAACCCATTACCTATAGGACTTACCGGAATTCTCATTTGTCTCTGTATTCATTGATCTGCAGGACATGTAGAAAGTACAGTGGTGTAGGAGGCATGTTCAGGATGTTTGAATAGGCTGCTGTTGAGAGACGTGTCTAGTCCCCACCCCTCCCCAGTGGAAGGTCCAGTCCTCTACCTCGAACAGAAATAGTAAAAATGTCCCTCTCTGTGTCAAGCTGTAATACCAGTGATAATCAGTCTTTCCTGAAAAACAGGAGAGAAGGGAGGGTGACAGTGAAAAGCAAAATAATTTCAAGTTAGAACCTCTTTATTTTGTCAGAAAGAGCTGCCTAGTTAGTGATGCATTTGTATTAGGGATGCCCAAAGGGAGGGACAAAGAGGACGAGGGTGCTTTTGTTAACACACCAGCCAATTCACTATTAATTCATGCCAGAAGCAGAGTCTGTGCTCCCTCTACAAGGTTCTTGTAACAAAAAGCATTTTAGAAGTTAAATGTTTTCTGGAAATCATTTTAAGATGGCCACTCTGCTTAATCAGCATGAAGTTCAGTTTTGTATCAGATTACTAAAGCATACCATTACCCCCCAAGGGCTTAAAATTCCTGCAGTTTCATATCAGTCATTTTGCCATGAGCACTGCAATTCCCATAACATGATCCAGGTCTTGGAAATAAGGGTAGGAACAGTTATAGTATCAACATTAGCTTGTCTGACATAGGCTACACTGATAAAATATCTATTTCCAGATGTTTGGCTTCAGAGCATTATTCAAACTGACGTATTGCAAAGATTTATCTTTATCCAGCCTATATGATACAACCTGGTCAGACACAACAAAAAATGAAAGATTTCTTTCTAAATAAAAGGGAAAAGTGTTGAAACCTGCAAGTGGCAGTCTGTCCAATTTTGACAAGGATTCACCAAAGCCCTCATTGGACTCAACCAGAAGCATGCCAGCTGCCTTCCAGCTTGCTGGTTGGGGTTCTTGTGCCTCAGAGGGAGAGGTGGGTGCCTGGACATTGGGCAGCCCTAGATACTGGTGCCCGTGGCCTGGTGGGGACTCAGAGGAGGCCAGCCAAGTGAGATGTGGTTCCAAGAGCTACATGGGGAACAGTAATTTCTCCCAGTTTGTTTTTTTTTTTTTCCTTTCCTTTAAACAGCAAAGTTTTTCATAGAAATTGGAATCAAAACAAAACATATATTTCCCCCTAAAGACAGAATTATTCTCTGCCTGAGTCTAAACATATAAATTCCTGATCTGTCTCTGGTAAGCTAAGAACTACAGTGTTTCAATAGCTGTGATGGTCTCAGAATATGTGAGTGCAGGTTCATAAGGAGATATAATAGCTTTGATTAGATCAGTGAACCAGGCAGGGCAACACAAACTCATTTTGGGCACACAGTCCCTTTCATAGATACGAAACACAGGTCGGTCTAAGACTGTGTCTAATAAACTACTTATAGCTGCTTGTTTAAAAAGAAGTTGTTTCCTTACATCTCTCTGTGCTTCCATTAAATATTTGTGGGTGTCTTCAGTAAGAAAAATCACTTTTGCCCATGTTTTGGATCAAATCCTGGATAATTTCCCAATGAGATACAGATAGGGAGTGCTCTGTTCTGAATTTGGATGCTCTGGTGTTGAAGTTTATCCTTTCAAGCACTTAAATATGAATTTAAGGGACTGACAGTGGCACTGGATGTCCCACTTCAGGTTTACAGAAGTATGACACAGAGCTGGCTTGGTTCTGGCATGCATATTTTTTAATGCTTCTCTGCATGCTAGAAAGGCCCCTTCGTTTACCCCTGCCAGTGCCTGTCTCCTCTCCTGACACCATGAAACCAAGTTGTGTTCTGGCTTACAGTTTGGGGGTTCCATGACCCACTGGGTAAGCTGGGTAAAGCACTGGAGAGGTGAGGTGTCTGGTTGAGGTGTCCCAATACCTTGGTTTGTAGGTTCGTGCAAACCCCCGGGGAAGGAATGTTTTGCTGTCAGCCCAAATCGCTCTTAATTCAAGCCAAGTTAAGGAAAAGTGGTGGGGGAGAGAGTGGAAAGAATGGATTTACTTAAAGAAAATTGACAACACAGCTGCTAATGTTTATAAAAGACATGGGTCAAGAAATGAAAGAAAAGAACATGCTTACCCTATTTAATTTAATCCAAGGGGCTTCTCTCACCACTCTGCTGGCTGATTTGCTACAGACATTCCTAAGGCTACCTGCTTAGAGGTTTTGTCTCTCTGCATTTTTTCTGTCTCAGGTTGCATCCGCCACAGAGGAAAATACTTCCTCATAGGACATATTTGCTTTCATAGCTAATCCTCCTTTCAGATTCCACTGATTTAATCTTCTTCAGAATGCATCTCCTTCTTTCTTTTGCAAAAGGTATAGTCTTGTTGCTTCCTTCTTAATTAAAATAAACAATGCCATAGTGACTCTGCTAAAACAGCTGTCATCTTTGTTCCTTGACTGTAATTAACCATCGGGTGAAGGTGTTGTCAGTGCTACTAATGACCAAACCAGAAGTTTCAGATGAAATATGGAAGGACCTACCAGAGCTGTATAAGTAGCCGGAATAGTGTCAAATGCAAGCTGGAGTAGAAGGTAACTCACATTGAAAGGAAATCTTAACATTTTTCTTCAAGTGTTTTTCCTAATTTGCCTTTGAAACAAAGAGGAAAAAGAATGTCTTTAAATATCAGGAAAACATTGGCCCTGGGCAGAGAAGCAATATAAAACCAGATAATTAGAAGATGCTGCATATATCAGGGTTTGAAAACAGCCTGTGAGTCAGTGCTGTCTCCACATTTTACAGCTTATGCAGCTTTGGTCACCCCTGTCACTAAAAGGTAAAACCATGGTCCAGATGGAGTAATGAAGTGGTGGTTGACATGAAAGCTTTCCATCTGATGTTAGGATGAGAGCTAAAAAAGTATTTAAAAAAAATTCTAAAAAGAAGAATACTTTAACAGATACTTCTTATGTAAACTTTTTTTCTGGCTAGCTACTGTTATGACTAGTCTAGAGAGGAAATGTATAAGGTGATATTAAACTGTCATGTAAAATAGATGGGAAGACAGGGGTTGGATGCTAGAGCTCAAAAGAAAAAAAAATGGATTGGAAAAGGAAACATTTACAAACTAACACTTAAAACCAGAATACATAATTCAGTTCTGTAACCCCATGACAGATATCACTCAAGAAAAGCACTTTGCAGAAGGCTAAAAAGAATTAGATACAGATAGGTGAGCAAGAGGAATATCATTCAGTTACACTTGTTAAGATCCAATTTATAAGGAAACCAAGCCGTATGTAGGCAAATAGCTCCCTGAAGTGAAGAGGAAACTTCCCCCTTAGTCATATCACAGTGCAATAGTTCATTGCAAGTGGTTTTCACCTTGGCTTAAAGCCCTTGCTCTCAGCTGCTGGCAGGCACAGAATATTGATCAGGAATGGTTGATTGCTGAGGGCAGGATGGAGGTGACCTGTTCACATAGCTTTCTTGCCCTTTTCCTTGCATGCACCTTTTTCACCTGTGGCTTGTCCCACAGTTTTAATTTTATGTTCCCACTTTCATTGTTTCTGTTTTCTATTTCTTCTCCTACAGCACCTCCGTCTTCAACCTGTTTCTCTCAGTCTCACTCCAGGCAGTTTGATCTCTCCTAGCAGTTCCTGTCCCTACATCCTTCTCATGCTGTATATTTGTCTCACTCAACACAGAGCAGTTTATTTCCCACCCCTCCACCCCCCACCCCTTTTTTTTGTTGTTGCCACGTTTCATGTCCATACAGGAACAACCCAGTAACATGTCCAAGCAAACATACTGCAGCTACATGTCAGGAACACCCTGAAGCAATGAACCACTAGACTTCCTCTCACCGTTGGACTTCTGCTCTTAGGAAAACTTGGTGCATTATGACTCTTCCATTTTCAGTTGAAGTGGATCAAATGGATGATCTCACAGCAGCATCCCCAGAGAAAAATGAGCTAAAACTCCTCAGATGGTCACTTCATTCCCTGTTTCCTAATGCTGAATGGGTGACTCAGCTGATGGCAACAAGCTCTTCTGTCTTTTTGTGGGCTGCCACTTACTGGCCCAGTAGTGTTTAAGAGATATGTAGCCTTTTTCAATCAGCAGTTCCCTTAATGTTAATTTCCATTCCTTAAAATTCATCTTGAAAGTAAACCCACATTTTTATTGTCGTCTCCTCCCCAAAGGCAAAGCCTATGAAGATTCTCTAGAAGAAAGAGACTGTTGAGACAGTAGTCTTCTCATTTATTGATGCCTTGGTTCGTATCATGGCTGTAGCAACTTGCAGTGCGTAGGAGACGTGGGTGTTAGAGATGAGAAGCCTCTCACTGATGCATTTTCAACTCTCTTTCACATAGTGTGTGTGAATACAGTGTCTGTGGGTCTGTCAGAGGGACAGACTCCAACCTTTGTACTAATGGAGCTGTGTGGCTCTGCCTATGAAGATTTATCTTCACCCCTGGTGTCATGGAGAGATTGGTCCTGATTCCAGGCTGTCGCTGAGCTGTGCTGGGAGCAGTGAGCGCTGCTGGCTGAGTGGCTCCGCTGCCACCCTTCTGCATGGAAGACTGTAATGGGTCAGAGTGCACCACTGCCCGAGTGCTGTCCCCAGGCAATTTCTTTCACCTGATGGTTCTAGCACAACTAACAGGTATGAACATTGCTGGCATAATGAGAGGGTTTCAAAAGACCACCAGAAATGCAGAATGAACACAGAAACCTTATTACAGAAATTAACCAGTAATCATTCTTTTGATGTCATTGGGGGTGGGTTTGCCCCACAGGCTATTTTTTCTTCTTTGTGTGGGTTTATTTTGTTGGGTTGTTTGTTTGGTTTTTTTTTTCAATAGAAAACAAGTGGAAGGAAAGAAAAGACACAGACAAAATAAATTCCCTATGACTTCAAAGCATAAATGTTTCTCCTTTGGAAATTCATGCTATTACTATAGTTTTAAAGTATAATAATGCAGAGTTGCATGGACAGAATGGTACACAGCATATTCTACACTGTGCTTGTCAGCAAACACTCCTAAACAACAACCACAGGCATGCTGCCACTTCACTGTTTTATTTCAATGAGCCAATTTACAAGAAGCAGGTTTCTTCATCCAAAAGGCCCGAGACCTCAAATTATCTGTATAGATTCACTTTGTTCAGACTTGACAGGTTTTAGAGATTAAATTAAATCCAGGCAGTTTCCAGACAGATAAGAAGGTAGATTCCTCACCCATAGTAGTTATAATCAAAGGGTGGACAGATGGACAAAAAGCTAGGGAGGGGAATCTAGGAGACATACAGCTCAGTAGAAATTCAAAAGGTAAATTAGGGAATTGCTTTTAACCCAATCATTTCCCAAACATCTAAGGGTGATGTTCATTGTTTGGCATCTTTTTTTTGCCTGCCTCTCCTTTCTTCTTTTCCTTGATTTTTTCAGCATCTGTTTCCTTTTCTTTATGTGGTGCATAGCTAATCCGGTGTGTGTACAAGTGTAGGTGTTTAAGGCAATCGCTCAGCCTTGAAAGGAATTCCTACCTGCAATCAGTGACTGCCTAAGAAGGATTTTGCTCCTGCCCAATAATTGTTGTTCACCTATGACCCCTTTTTGGTAAACTCATAGCTGTCTCATTATTACTCAAAAAAAAAGGTGCTTGGAATAAGAATGTGTTCCATTAAGCAGACAAGTCTAAGCGAGTGTCTAACACCAGTGCCCATGAAGTTCATCAGAGGAATGCTGATTGATTTTCTTTAAATAGACCAGATGAAGGGTAGAGCATTAGGCTTGTCTAAACAATATGCAAGTCAGCATGGGGCTATGTGTTTTCAAGGAGAGCAAAAATGGATTCGTTCCAACAGCACAATATAATGCTGAGAATAGCCTAAGTGTGGGGATTTAGGCTCAAACTTTTAAAGGCATATTTTCCATTGTTTTAAAGAGGAAATATTCCTATTCTTCATGAGCAGATACTCATACTTTTAAAATCATGGCATTAGTACCTAAGTGCAATTTATCTTACAGAGCTTCTGATTTGTTGGTGTACCTGAGGGTTTTAAAATAGCTGCCAAATGTTTACTCATAAAGGACTGTAAAGGGGAGCTGAAAGGAGTGAAAATCAGTTTGGTCCCAAGAACTAGAGTCTTAATGTATTTTAGTGCTCAAAGATGCATTAAACACCTAGCACAATTTTCAGAAAGCTTAGAGTGTCTTAGGCAGCAGACTTTGGGTGCTTGTCTCTTAAAGGAAGGCACATCCCAGAATCCCTGTGCTCCAGAAAGTCCTGCTTCTCCCCTCCCCCCCACCCAAGCAATTTTACATCAGATCAAAATGGAATTTCCTATTGCATGGGAACAGATCCATAATTTGTCTCAGTGCATCAAAATGCTATACCCTGTCAAAACAATCCTAACCATAATTGACAAGTTTCCTCAATCTGCTTGGGTTTTCCAACTGCCTGGCTGCAGAGCTCAGCATCTGGAAGCCTTTACCTGCCTTGATTTTATTCCCAGGTTGCTGGGGGCTTTGAAGTTGCCAGGCTTCCTGCTACAGAGTTGGGCCCCAACTCTCAGGACGGTCAGGAAGCACTCAGGAAAAGTCCCTATCCATTGACAAGCAAATCAAGATTTTCTTTTTCTTATTCGACCTGCCCCAACAGGGCAGGAAAACCTGAACGGTCAGCTCTGGGGAAAGAGCAGCAACCGCTCTGATCAGAATGTATGTTTGCTCAAGGATGTCTGCTGGAGACAGGAGCTGTGTTTTTAACAATAACACTGGTTCTCGCATTTGGGTTACGGTTCAGGATCGGTAGTGTCAGTAAATCTTGAAAAGATGTTTTCATTGGCAGGAAGGTAAGGGCCTGAAGCTGCATTCCACTCTCCTTCACCAGGACACAAACACCGCTGCTAGCTGCCACTCCTGTCAATGGAGAAAATCCAATACAAGGCTGCACAGATGCATCACCTTCTTTGCCTTAAATAATAGTGAGCCCCAGCTCTCATTTTATTGCAATGAAGAGCACACTCAATTTATTCTGGGGCTTTTGGGGACAAATTGACTTACATATATTTTCAATCAGTTATTCAGCTTCCACACTGTCCTTGGCATAACTCAAAGAACTAATATTTCATGAGCACAGGTAAGAACTATTGCCCTCCTTCAGCTTTCTGCCTGCCTTATTAATATGGACTACGCTTGGAATTACATCAGTTGTAAATACAGGGCCACATCCTCTGCCGGTACAAATTGTCTTAGCTTTCCTGAGCTGCCTGGAGGTAAGCCAATGCATCTGCACTTCGGCATGCGTTCCACTGCGAGTACCCAGCAGCACAGAGAGCAGGGACAGAGAAAGAAAGGAAGGTCAGCTCTAGCCTAATTGCAGCCTTAGCACCTTTATTTACTGTGCAGCCTGACAGCAGGATGCCGTGAGGGAAACCCTGATTGAGGGCTTCCATCTGATCTGCAGCCCTTTGCAGGACAGGAGTGGTAAGAATGGAGCAGCAGCTACATAACTGATACCTCTGGGAAGCTCTTTAACTGTGTGGTATTTAAGGATTCCTGCTGACACCACACAGCCCCTTGTGGTGTTGCTGCATGTGTGTGTTATGACTCTTTGCTTAGAGACAGTTTTTAAGTGCGGTGATGAGAAGTTCTCCAGGCAGGTGTTTAACCCAGGCCAGAGATGTGCCCGTTATCTTATCTCTCAGTATTATTCAAGTCAGCCACAAGCCTCATTCTTGGCACAGACTAAACACCCCATGGAAGTCTAAGGAATAAAAGATATGGGCTCGGTGTGCACTGTAGACTTTCAAATGCATGCTGACTCATTTCAAGTAAATCACCTTCCGTGCTATGACAGAAGCTAATTTAGAGTCGGTATCTGTAGATTACATGCACTATCATTTCAGTGTAAAGATGAGGCGCAGATCAGAAACAGGTGCTAAATGCAAGATGAAGTTTTAAATAAAGCCTGATTTTCAGAATGAGGCTCATCCCTGGCTCTTCAGCTGGTTTCCAGAATACTTATGACTTTTGGAAAGTGTGTTCTGGTTGCACAAACACTCTAAATAGGGCTACCTTGGTTATCTAGCTAGTACAGCCCATGCAAATGAATTGCCTTTGACACTGAGTGCATTTTCATCTGTTTAATCAGCTCATGATTCCAGGGCCTGTTTTGAGAAGACAAAGTAGCATCTCTCATATACATCCCTTCAGTGCTCTGGAAGCCTCAAAGGCTGAGTTGTAGAGAGGAGAGATGTGTGTTAAAAGGAGCTTTATAACAATTTATAACAAATCTAAACCAGCATGGCTCAGATTTTGTCCTCAAACAGGACACAAACATCAGCTGTGGGAGAAGTCCCAAAGCTGTTGTCCTTGGGTGCCAACACCACAGGAGGGGAATGACATTGCACTGTCCCAGCACAGGGCTGGAGCTGCCTCTCCACGTGTGGCTCTGATGGAGGGGTGCCTCCAGCTCCACTTGCCTCCAGGAAGAGCTCGCAAGCCAGTTTTTTGGGTGACTTCCACCCTGGAATACCTTGCCAACGCCAGGGTGATCTGCCACGTTTAGGAAAGTCTATCGATTTTCCTGTGGATGGTGTGTAAGCCGTAAAGGTGGTAATTTGTCTAGTGTTTGTAGTTCCAACAGGTATAAACTGAAATGTACACAGCTGGAGGATCCTTTTCCATCTTTTACATTTGACAAAATCACTATTCTATATTTCCCTTATCACAGTCAGTAGCATCAAAATTGAAAATAATACATAGTGGTCAGAAGGCGCAGAAAAAGACACGTTTAGATACCCACAGAGGGGGTAGAAATGATAATAAAGAATGAGCTTTTCCTACCTCTGGATTTTCTCTCTTCTGAAATGTAATACTACAAGGACAGAGTTCAGTCTATAATATCACACAATTCGGGAAATTCTCCACAGGTACTTTTTCTTTTCCTTTCTTCTTTCTTTTTTTAGAAGTATTTTTTTTTCACTGAGATTTCATCTTTGTTCCTGTGTTTTCATACATAGGTTTATTTTCTGTCACCAGATGCTCAACAAAAAACACGGATTCCTTGATTCAGGTCTTTGCAGGTACATGAGGAAGAAATGTGCCTTAAGGCTCGTTTGTCTTTACACATAATTTATTTGTACTTCTAGAGACTATCAGCCAGATCAACAGTTTCACTGGTACTAGACTGACTACTACAGCACAAAGATCCTGCTCTACATAGCTGTGTTATTTGTGATTTGGGATATTCAAGAATGAATTAAAGACTGCAATACTGTTTTGTTAGTTCTAGAATTGTTTGCTGGTCTTGTAGATCTTTTTTTTTCTGAGAGTAGTGATTTTTACTTTCACATGTAAAGAATGAATTCAGGTTGAATAAATCACCCCCCCAGATAATTCTCATAAATTCTCTAAGGTTTACAAATCATGGCCTTTTGTATTTAGGAATCATAACAAGACAAACAATGAAGCAGAGGACACTGGCAAAGCTCTGATGTCAATTAAGACTCTGTGGGAGAAGCTGGATAGATGAGATAATTAAAAATTTGGAGAAACTGCATCTTAGATTACTACCCATCTGTTGACAAAAAGTAATTCTTAAAAACTCAGTCGTCTTTTAGCTCACATAACTTTCATATAAGAACACACATTTCAGCTACTTCTTTCTGAAACTCTGTCTTCTTTCACAGCATTCATAGGTTTCACTGAAAAGTCCTAGGGTGTACCAAAATATGTTCCAGTATTTTTCATTTACCTGTCAGATTTGGAGGCTTTTTGGGCTGAGGCATTTTAAAATTGAAACTGAGTTCTAAAAAGATATAAAATAAAGAAATTTAAAACAAACCATCCTTCCATGCCCTCAAAGTTTTCAGGCATAAGTCTGCTTTAGTTTCTCAGATCACCTCAGTTCCTCTGGCAAAAATTCTCCAGTACTGAAAAGGATGGCAACCACATGCAAAACTCATAACTAAAGAAGTATGCTGTTAGAAAGTCGCTGAAGAGTACACATCTGCCTATGGTCACGATACCTGCAACCGACTGATGCAGCAGTGGCTCCCATTGCTTCCCAAGAAGCTCTATTTATGAGTTTCACTATGGCTTTGTGTCTGTGAACCATTCTGTGGAGCTCTGCTCCTTCAGCAGGGTTTCTCCAGAGCCTCAGTGTGAGAAAAATTTGACTTTCAGTGAAACATCAACATTTCATTTTTTCCACATGGTGTCTTCTCTTCACCCTATTAGAGGTCCTAGAGGACTTCAAGGAATGTGTATTTTAGTTGAGATTTTTCCCAAAATCTGCTAGCTGTTATAAGTTGAATGTCTGTCACCTGTCTACTCAACATCTGTATTCCGGATATGACTAGCACGGAGCCCAGCTGGGGCTATGGTGCGTACATACTGTGCTGAGCAGACACAAAGTCCAGTACTTTTGGGAAACTAGCTGCACTACACAGTCATCCTCCTCAAAGGCAGCAGATCTGGACAGATTAGGAGAGGACTAATGGACTTACTGAGTATGGGTTGTGCGCCCTCTGGCTCTCATGTGTTTTGAAAGCACCGACAGGGTAGCTGGATGGGGAGTTCACAAGGGGTCTGGCAATTCCCCAAAGGGCTGGATTGACCAGTCATGATCTGTATGTACAAGGGTTTCTTCCTAAGCAAATACTAGTTGCTCTTTCAGAAGACCAGGTTTCCTCTCAGGCACAGAGTGCTTGCAAACAGGCTGAAGTGTGATAGTGGAGGCAGATGCGTGACTTTTATGGGAATCCAAGTGGCAGAAGTGATGCAGTAATGCAGTGCGCCTGGTGTATCTTGAAAAAGAGCCAGCCTTAGCAAGGTCTTCATGGAAAAATACAGAGTATGTCACATCGGTTATTGCAAGATATAAACGCAATAAGATAAATATCCAAAATGACTGTAAGCATCATATATTTTGTGGAAGAATCCTTTTTTGGCATGAGCCCTGTCAAAACTGGCTGCTCCTGCCCAAGTGCTCTGGCAGAAGTATCCTCAAAATGTGCAGATTTTCTAATGGATATGGTTACATGATTCTAATCCAAACCTATAAATACTGAAAGGGATGACAATAAACCTGGCTTGACTTTAGAAAATAAGAAGATTTGTTTTTAAATACAGCATTAGAAATGTGCAGCATCCATGACAGTGCAAAAAATGGCTGGATTTGGTGTGTAAGTGTTTGCTGCTGTAATTCAGACATATAATACCTCAGGCTTATTATTATCCCTTTGAGGGCATCAGGGACAGCAATGACCAGAGTCCCAGGGCCAGACTCAACTCTGTGGGAAAACAGAAAAACACAAGTGCTAGGAAAACTGATGTGTGAAGTAACAAATGGAAAGACACTTAAAATAAATTTCACCAAATGTGCTACTATCCAAAAAAATGAAAGTGTGTGGAAGTGTTTATTGTTGGGTTGCTGCATACATATGAAAGAATTTTTCAGCTTATTTAGTTAGCTTATAAAAGCTTTTCTAATGAGCAAAAGAAAAAAACCCACTGTATACGCAATCTTTTTCAAAAATGCTATTTGACATTCTACTACTGTTGGATCTAGACCTGTACAAATTTTTCTAATCTGTGTGGGTTTCATGGGTGCTGTTAACTGACTGTTGCTGGGATCAGTGTTATGACACAGGCACTGAGTTGGAAGTTGGAAGAAGAAAAGCTGAGGCAATATATAATTTAGTGTTGCCGTTCATTGTGCTAGATTCTCTTTAGGACTTCTTCTTTGGGAAAAGCAATCTAAATTGTTCTACCCTAAAGCAGAGTATTAGGATCTTTATTTGCATTGGGAAGCCGAAGGTACGTGAACTAGTAATAGATGAGGAAAAGTGCTAGACAGAGTAAACTGTCAAAAGTAAAGACATTTGGTCAGTTTAAGAAAAAGTTAGAAGGAGGACAAAAGACCCAGGCCAGCTCCTCAGCATTGTATTTAAGCTTCTTTCCCAGTGGATTTGCTGAAATTCAAGCTACTCTGGACTGCAGGTTATGATATGTTTTCCTTCTTGCATGTAGCATGCACAGCTTTCCTTTCTCTAGAGGACAAGTGAGCTGTCAGTTAGCAGAGGGTATGACCTCTGCTTGCACAACAATATTTTAGCAGAGGTTAGAGCAGCTGGAATAAAATAAAAGGATCTGGAAGCAATTTTTATGCTAAAAAATCTCTATGGCTTTTCATTCTGAAGTTTACATATTTCTGCCTTCAATATGGTGTTTTTAGAGAATGTACTGATAGGATCTGCAATCATTTTTGCTATGTATTGTTGTCTCAGTGGCAAGCCAGGCCAACCCAGCAGTCTTAGCTGGGGAAACATGCAGCATAGGGAGCATGCTGCAATTTCACCTGCTGCAGTAACCTCCCAGAAAGCCAATCCAGAATGGTACAAAAATTCACAAAATACTATTCATTCAAGGCTCACTGTGTTTGCTTTGTGCCTTGCTGCACACTGGTCACAATACTGGGCTTTCCTCTGGGTCTCACAGATCCTTGCTAAGGAAAGACAGGCAAAGATGAAGAAAGTTTCTAAACGTTGAAGGAGCACACTCCCCCGTTGAAGGGGCAGGCTTCCAGCTAGAAGAGAAGGGGGCCAAAATCTGAAATGGCTTCATGATGAAACTTGATATCCTGCTGATAATATTTCTATGACAAGGTGAGAGTAATCTGGGAACCTGTAATTCAAGACTGCAATTAAGGTTTCCAATGCTGATTTTCTTGGTAGATGCAAGTGAGGGTTGAGGAGACGTTGTCATGTATGCTTGTTTCACATATTGCTAGTCCTTTTAACTGATACGGTATTTTAGGGGTCTTGACCACGTGCAGTGGACAGGAAGAAGTTTGGTTTTTTGTTGTTGTTTCTTTTTTTTTTACTGCAGATATATAACTTGGCTTTGGGGAAGAGTGGGGAGGAATGTGGTGTTTTACTTCCTTTGGAGGACTGAAAACCAGCTACAGGTAGCAAATGGGGCATTTCATGGGCAGCTGCTCTTAGTGATGGCAAACTGTCTTATGGCCAGTGGTGTGCCTTGCCTATGTACTCAGGGTTAAACCAATTGCGTGATTGGACACAGGAAGGAATTTTTTCCCCCATTATACCATCAGAGACCTCTGATCTGTGATTTTTGCTTTCTGTAATACGGTGCACGGTCCACTTCTGAAGATCAGCTGGTCATTTTCACTCCAGAAATATCTCTGTATTTCTCAATTTTAAGTCCTCTCTTCCTGCAGGCAGTTATTTTGTGAAATTTCAGTCATTGTACTAGAGGGCTGAAGACTGTTATATGGTGTCAGGGAGGGTTTGATGTCTTTTGCTTTGGGGACACCTGGATTATGTTGACCTAGGTGGTCCCTTACTGTCCCTTATGACACAGCAAAGCAAACTTAGCAAATAGAATTAGACCCATCATGGGTGGAACATTCTGAGAATCATTAACAAGAAATTAAATGGTTATGGACCTAAAAGGGTTCCCGCTTTTGGATGCTGCTCACCTGAAAGAACAGGGCTTCATATGCTATATTTAACCAGATGCACATCTTTGTTTAAAATACAGACCTTACTACTGTCAGCTATGATTTTCTGTCCTGATTGATCACCTAAAGTCCTTAATTCAAAAACAAGAACTAAAAAAAGCAATTGATCTACCATTCTCTCATTAGGTTATCGCAGCAATGCTTCATAGTCTGGACTGGTCTCCTGCTCATTTTTGGAAGAACTGTCATATGTTAGTTTAGACTAACAATATAAGGTCAATGAGATTACTCATGTGCTCAAACTAGACACATTGCTGGATTCAGGCTTCCTGCACTAAAGAATTTGGGTTTAGCTTGCCTGACAGCCAGCCAGCTTTGTTTTATGGAGATATTTAGGCTATTGGTCTCCTGGCTTAAAAAAAGAGGGAGCTGGTTTCAGGAAAATGCTTATGAAAATCCTGGCTCTGAACTCACTTTCAGCTTTAGTCCAAAAATAAAGCACTTTTTTAGACCTTAAAGCCATGTTGAAAAGTGGCTCTTTGTTTCAACTCGGAGGAGTCTGAAAAGTCAGAAAACATTAGCAGAAAATATTTTCATCCAAATGATTTGAAGTTCAGAACTGGGCCTAGCTGGATTTATCTGTTTGTTTGTTTGATTCTATTAACTGTGCACTTTATATATTTTCTATATAGACATTATAGATATATAAAATATAAATATAAAAATATACATATAAGTACACACACAAATATGATGCACATTGAATATAACAGGCTTCATAGTAATTCTAGATAGACCTAAAGAAACAATTAGAAAAAGCATGTTTCAAAATTGCCTGGAATATTGAACTGATGAGTCAAGGATCACGTTTACCTCTTCGTTAATCCAAAATACTGAGGATAATATAGAATAATGTTAGCAATCAGGCTGCACATGTAAATAATGCCTCCTGATTCACCAAGACTGCTGAAAATAGCAGTCATCATGGATGAACCCATCCAATAAACATATGCACATTTTCTTCCTGAGTAGTTTTAAGTGGTGAACAATAGTTTTACCCCTGCCCCTCCTGCCAAAACACTAATTCCATTTCTCAGTTTTAAAGAGCACTCCTACACACAAAAAAAACCCATAGCTTGAATGAAGAGACTTCAGTACCTTCTGATGAAAATATTCAACACCCAATTCCCCAGTGCTTTGTGTAGACAACTCTGCATGTGTTCAGCCAGAGTTCTGTACAGAGAATCACTACAGGACATGGCCCTGAGAACATGTGAAATATATATGGATGATTACTCAGACTCCGTCTTGTAAGAGCAGAGGTGTGTACTTGGAGAAAGACCAGAAAATGGTAGGGAGCAGGTTAATTTATACTAGCTGTAGCCAGCATGTGCTGGATTAAAATAGCCAGAGATTCAAGGAGGCCAGATATATTAGTTATGCACCTTTTCCGTGGTCAAAGCCTCATCTGGAGTGTAAAGGACATTAAAGCATCTCTCTAGTGGTTCAGCACCTGCTGGGAATTTGTCTGTACAGGTGGAATCCCAGAGGTCTTGTTAAGGCACCCTTTAATTTGCTTCACTGTTTTGGGAGAGGCTCAGAACCTGTGCTTCTGACCTCTGGCTTTAAGAAACATAAAATATATTATCTCTCAGCTGGGGTTTAGCTAATGTTTGTCTTCTGGATTAATAATTTTTACTATTCACCTCCTAAAGCAAATGTTTTACTTCCTTGAGCAAGGCAAATAAATATGTATACCAAGAAAAACTCCGTGTGACCCTTTCCTTTAATTTGTGTAGCAAAAGAAGTCTATATGAGAACTGCAGCTTTAATGTACGCTCATAAAATCTTTCATTTATTATTTATATAATTATTTGCAGAGTGCTGTTGCCATGGCAACTTTTACACACAGTGAGTTAAATCCTTACATAGACAGTAGTCACGACTCCAAACACTATCACATGAAGATAAGTCTATATGGACATTCTGGGGTTTGCCAAGTCTTTCTAAAGTAGTTATTGACATTAAAATAACTTCCTTCTGCTAAATTAGAGAAAAGAGCCTGGTTTTAGCCTAATTTCCTTAAGAAACAAGGCTTAGGCAATCATTTTCTCCATCCATCTGTCTGCTTATCACCTTCTAATATCTTTTAAATCTGCTGGCATAATTTCAATTACCTTTCACAAAGATGTCTCAAAGATAGTTAAATCTGACATACTTCATGGGAAGTGGTTGTACGAAGGAGTGAGAGTCCTAAAATAATGTGTTACAGAGGGAAATATTCCACCTTGAGTTTGAAAGTGGTGAGCTCCTTTTATCCTGTTGTCCAGACAGCATCAAACTGGTCATGAGACACGCAATTTCTTTTATAGCTAAAAGAGAAACAAGGCAGAAAAAGTGGAGCTGTGGGAGGGTGGAAGGGTGAGGAGTTCTTGTAGAGACTGGAGAGGTTGCAGGCAGGGGCAGGATGTGGGAAACGTACTTGTAGTGATGGGGCTGTGGGCTTGCAGGACATGAGTTAATACGAAATGAGGGTTTAATTTATTCTATTTCTCAAGGACAGTGGTTTCCAAATTCTGTAGCCTGCAGCAAACTCCAGTTTGGAGATCTAAGGCTTTACAATGTCTGAGGCAGTCTAGGCTGCTTGACTCCTGCAGTCTTGCTCCTTGGAGCAGAAACTTCCTACATGTGCAGGGTTATTAACCCTGCACATCAGACAGTCCAGGCAGCCAGCTGGCCACCACAGCTTGGTGCTTTGGTAACCATGATGCAACGCAGACTTTGTCCTGGGACAGCCTGGGCTGAAATGGATCTTGACCCATGGACTGAAGGTGATGGAGCTCTTGTAAGTTTCACGGTTTCTCACCATTCAACAGTGATACCGAAAGCCACCAGAATCTCACCAGACTTCTCATCAGCTATTGGGTTATGGGCATCATGTTTCATATTTGGAAATGCAATACAAGTTTGTTTGGAAATGCAATATCATGACAGATATATGAATGTTGGACAGTTTCTGTTGACAGAGACATTTTATATATGTGTATGCATGCATGCATAACATCAGTTACTCCAAAGTGGCAGGATGGAGGGAAAGAGACACATTTTTGAATGCTTAAATCTGGCAAATTCCAATCAAAACATTCCAGAGTAAATGAAAAATAAGGTCAGTGTTTTGCACCATAGTGCCTAAAAGTATTGTGTTTTCTGTATGTGTACACTTAGCTGTCCTCTTTACTGAAGATTTTGATCTCCCTTTTATCAATTACATAGGTTCAGTATCTTTGAGTCATTCCAGCTTCAGGTGCCTGAATATGAGAGTTTGATATCTGTGCTCAAACACTTTGTTTTAACTTGATTACTGTTTACTACAGAACAGGTCAAAAGCCTTAAAGTAAATCAGAGGAATGACAAATGTGGTGGGTTGGCCCTGGATGGATGCCAGGTGCCCACCAAAGCCACTCTAACACTCCCCTCCTCAGCTGGATGGGGGAGAGAAGATATAACAAAAGGCTTGATGGTCGAGATAAAGATGGGGAGAGATCATTCACCAGTTACCATCACAGGCAAAACAGACTCAACTTGGGGAAAAATTAATATAATTTATTAACAATGAAATCAGAGTAGAGAAATTAGAAAATAAAAACAAATCTTAAAAAGACCTTCCCCCACCTCTCCCTATTTTCCGGGCGCAACTTCACTCCTGATTTTCTCTACCTCCTCCCTGCCAGCAGCGCAGGGGGATGGGGAATGGGGGTTAAGGTCATTTCATCACACATTGTTTCTGCTGCTCCTTCCTCCACTATGGGGTCCCTCCCACAAGAGACAGTTGTCCACAAAATTCTCTAGCATGCATCCTTCCCACAGGCAACAGTTCTTCACTAACTGCTCCAGCATCAGTCCATCCCTTGGAGTGCAGTCCTTCAGAACAGACTGTTCCAGTGTGGGTCCCCCACAGGGTCACAAGTCACAAACCTGCTTCTGCATGGAGTCCTCCCTCCATGAGTCCACAGGTCCTGCCAGGAGCCTGCTCCAGTGTGGGATTCCCACAGGGTCACGGCCTCCTTTGAGCATCCCCCTGCTCCAGCATGGGGTCCTCCACGGGCTGCAGGTGGATATCTGCTCCACCATTAACTCCCATGGGCTGCAGGGGGACAGCCTGCCTCACCATGGTCTTCACCATGGGCTGCAGGGGAATCTCTGCTCTGGTGCCTGGAGGTGTCTGCAGAGTTGTTTCTTTCACATAGCCTCACTCCTCTCCCTGGCTGCAATTACACAGGGTTTTTTTTTGTTCCCCCCTCTTATCTATGTTACCCCAGAGGTGCTACCACTGTCGTTGATGGGCTCGGCCTTGGCCAGTGGTGGGTCCATCTTCGAGCTGGCTGGCATTGGCTCTGTCAGACATGGGTGAAGCTTCTAGCAGCTTCTCACAGAAGCCACCCCCATAGTCCCCCTGCTACCAAAACTTTGCTATGCAAGCCCAATACAGCAAATAACTGTAGAACAATGTTTTTCTTTTTGGACAGAAGATTTAATACAGTTGTTTTTTTTAATTAGCTAAGAATCATGAAGTCATTCTTTTCACCCTGAATCTAAACAAAACTATTAGTTCATACTGCTTATGAGAGATTACAAAAAGATTACAAAGAGATAAACTAGTAAGGAAAAGAATAAAATATTTTAATATTTTCAAGGAAAATGGTTCTCAGAGCTCTGCTACAGATTGTACAGGAAGTTCTGTGTGCTATCAGAAGATTTGGTAAAAGGCAGGCCTTGCTTTAGTGATTGAATTCAGTGATCATTTTTTCTGAATGTGTGGATTAGACCAAGATGGGTAAAAGAACTATAGAGAAATAAGACCAGAATCAGATGACGTTGGAGAAGGGTAGGGTTTTTTCTGCGTCTTAACTTATCTTCTCTACTCCTTAAATTCTGCCTTAAAGTACCTACATACATGCTTTAACACTCTCTCTCTTCTACTCTAAAGGAAACTTGGCAGTCAAGGATGAGAGATTCATGCACTGCAGGATTTTTTCAATAAAACCAAAGTCCAGAAATTCTCTAAATTCAAATGGAATTAAATAAAGCATTTTCTAAAAGTACAAGGTAAACAACAGTGTGAGAGATTTGCAGGCAATGCAGAAATAGCCAATGAAACCAGTCAGTGAAAGCTGCCAAGAAGCCACACGCTGTGAGAGGAAGAGCATTTTTCATAGCTCTCAGTCAGTGCCATGTGATTTTCAACTGAGGAAAGAAAGAATACACTCTGATAGTATTTATTTGTTAAGGTTGGTGACACCATGTTTATTTTCCTAATAATTTTCTTTAAAGTTCAATAGGAATTTAAGAATCATTAAAAACCCTTCTGATATCTGGGTGTGATTTTGGTGGCCTCATCCTAATCCTCATTCATTTGTGTTAACAGATGACCATAAATGTGATAATAGTTCATTAACTAGACACTCTTTGATCAAGACAGAGCCAGGACTGAAATAGAAAGGGGTTTGAAAATCAGGCTATTAGGCTCTCAAGCAGGCTTTCCCCTATAGCTCTTCCACAACTTGCTGGCATTATGCCTGGCTAGAGCTAGTACTGATAATACTTCATTTTCGTAAACACCACCTTCACTTACAATTTTGTCCAAAATAAAACAATGCACTCAATCAGTAAGTGAAATGTATCTTATCTGTGGATATTTTCATTCCTCTTTATATGCAGCATGGGCTTTCAGGAACAGGCAAATAGAATTAATATTTTGTCATGAGATATGTGCCAAATGTTTGCAACAATGGACAAGAACAAGTGATTTTAATCTGTTTTTTGAAATAGCTATAATTATAATCAGGGTATCTTTAGTGTTATATATCTGTATCACCTGTGCCACTGAGAAAGTCACAGAGCAGAAAAAAAATAAAGGGGGAAAGAAATTGGAACTACTTGCCTATTCTCACAAACATGACACTTCATTAAACCTGGTTGCCAGATAAAGGCCCTGCCTTCTTAGAAGTATTTCTGAGGGTAGTCCTGGGGATTCTAGGACAGAGAACACCACATTGATAAAAAATCAATCTGGTGAAAAGTAACACAGCTTCAGGAAAGGGAAACAGTCTTCTAGATCAGTGGTCTTTCTGAAAGTGTCAACAAATAAAGCAACAAAGGTTGGCATATTTCCTGGACACTTTCAGCTAAGGCATCAATTTCCTTTTTTTCTCCACACACAAATTTTTATATAAACCTTGGAGATCTCCCAAGAGGATTTGGATTTAGATCTGTCTTTCCCCAACAGAAATAGATTCTCCTACCTGCAACACTCACCTTAGGATAATGCAGGCCACTTTTACTGCTGGTAGGCTTTTAAGATTTAGTCACAAACCACCTGTAAGCCTCAGTTAAGTTCAGTGTTTCTGTATTCAGAATGAGAAAAATCTTGTTAGAGACATGGAGAATACTGAAGGAAGGTGAGCCCGAGACAGTGAAGCAAAATATATTCCCCCTAATCTTAGTGGAGTGGGCCATGCCCCACCACAATTAAGCACACAACGTTATTGGCAGCTAAGGAAAGCGTGGTGTGGAAAAAAAAAAAGGAAATGTATGCTGGAAAAGAACAACGTAAACTTTTTACATACAACTTCTGAAGAAGAAAACAATATTCTTACCTGTCAGCTCAAGGGCACTTCTCTTCTGAGGAGCCTTTCAGCTGAATGAGTGACAGTCTTGCTCTGCTGTTTGACTTTCCCACCTCAAACTGCAACAAAGAAGTGCATCTCCTTTCAAAGGAAAACATCTTCCTTCAGAAATGATGAATGTGGAGGTAAGAGTCAGTCGGGGCCTATTCCAAGTGAAAGGACCACAGAAAGTGGCGGAAATCAGTTAATTCGTACTAGCTAACTAAACTTAGTGATGGAAGACAGAAGGATATATCCCTTCACCCCAACCTCACACTCATGGAAATAACAAGTATAGGGAAATGCTTTTTGGGTTCTTTTTCATCTTTCCACCACCCACAGCATTCCCAGCAGCAGAAAGCTTTCACTTCTCTCTCCCAGAGAGGCCCAAAGGCAACATGGCCTAGATCCATCTCATTGGCATGCCAATGCAAAATGGTAATCTCAATTGCTATGTTGTATCAGTTAAATCAACAGACCCGCTGATCTGTCGGGTAGCAGATTTGGAAGACTTTTCTCCCTGAAGAGTGAAAAGTCACGATGGTGTTTTCTGCTCTTTTATATACCTGTTGCTGTAGCTATGCACCCTTCCCTTGGGAACAGCAAGAGAAACCAAGCTACTCAAGCTGTTCTTGAACTGCATTGACACCTCTGCAGAGATAAGAGGTTGTGATGAGCTCTCTTTTGCTATGATTCTCAGCTTATTCCTGAAAGTATATGTTGTCAGAGCAACACACAATCTTTCACAAGAATGACATAATCTCTCAGTTAGAAAGACTTCTTTAAACAAGACTGTGCTGCCATCCACCTCCCAAAACAGTCTCACAGTGACTTTTGGAAACGGAATGCTTCCAGGACCAGCACCAGTAGCAGTGTGTGTCCTTGCATTGTAGCAGGCTATGTGTTGCTATCCGCCTTTCAGCTAGAACAAAACATCTCTCTTAGCATTCATTGATGCCATTGTGGGATACTAGTAATTTCAAAAGTAAATGATTTAACCTTTGGACCATGTAGCAGAAACAAAAAAAAAGCCCAACTACTGTCAGCTTAGGCTGAAAAGCTAGATTTTCAAAGTGATGCATGACAGAGACCAAACTGGGTGAGAACTACTGCCTGAGCGTGTTGTTTGGTTTTGAATGAAAACAGCAATTTCATTGAATTATGCTACTTAAGATGCATCACATGTCTCTCTGCTGTCCATGCCAATGCTTCCCTTAGTGGATTTACATCATGGGGATGGCACTGCTAGGCAATCAGGACCCTGCCCAGAATGCCACCACCACACAGGGCACTAATTGCTGCTGGACACCAAGCAGCTCAGATGGGTTCAGTCTGGTGCGGAACAAATTCATATGTCCAGAAGAGACTTCGCTGGCTCAGCTAGTGCAATCCCTCTGCCATAAGGCACGCCAGCAATACTTACTGGCAGATGTTCATCTCCTGTGGTCTTAAGGAACCTCAAACTTCCCCAAACAGCTCAGTTAATTTTTAACCCATTCCTAGAAATGAGGCATGTTCCAATGACATTAATCCAGTCTTCCTGCTGTTTTAGTCTGTTACTTCTTTTCTTGCACGGAGCACTGGCTCTTCTTCGCCCTTTCAGTAACCTTTTCCATCTTTGAAAACTGTCATCACATCCCCCCTCAGGCTCTTTTTTGTAAGCTAAACTGCCGCAAGTTGCTGTAAGTCATGAATCATTCCTAGTTGGCTTGACAAAACTGAAAAAGAACATTTGATGCAGCAACTCTGAGAAATTTTATTTGAAACAAAGGATCATTTTAGTATTTTCAAAGTAAAGTTTTGGGGTTCTTCTGGTTAATGCCATGAGTAATTTATGACTTTATATCCCAATATGGGACGAAAACAAATATAGGAGTATCTTAATTTCACATGGAAATTAAATTCCAGCATCCAGTTGACACTAGTCAGTGATTTGCCTCCCTGTGACTGGAGGTCAGAGGATGAGATACATGTACATGCAGGTGGTTAGGCTAAAACCAGAAGATGGAACAAATGACTGAAATGCAAAACATCTGTTCTGTTGATTGATACTCTAACAGGCAGGTCATTATGGATTAAGTGAAAAATCTGTTTTAGAGAGTTATCCTCAATGGGTGAATCATGAACACCCGTACCTTCACTGTGCAGAAATTGGCAGCACAATCTGAAGGTCTTGTTGTGCAGCTCCCTGGGGTTCATACTGCTTTTGTGTCTGGGCCAGGGCCTTGACCTGGGTCAACTGTTCATTTCAGTGACTAGAGTACTAAGCTTGATCTCTAGCTCTTCTGACCCTAATGTTGTTTTTTATGCATGATTAGAGTCTAAATCTGTGCTGTTGCTGACAGGGCTGCTCTCACCATAGATCTGAACTTTGAACCTATGGTAATCTCACCTTGCCACCTTCTTAACATTTAACACCAACAGTAGGGGGAGAAATGCTGCAAGCTTTCTAGTGTCTTCCAAGCCAATGTCCACCAGCACACTGATCTGCCTGGAAATGTTTACTATAGAAGAATTACCCTCATTACCCTTGCCGGAATGCAGTTGATAACATCCTTGTGTAAACTAGGTCATCTGAATTACGTCTTTAAATTATATTGCCTGTAAAGGGAACCTATAGCTACTAGTTTAGATACAGTAATGTTTTACTGTGGTGGTACAAAGGCAGAGAAAGACTGGGCAAGATATTTTTTAGGTGAGGTAATGTCTGTCATTAGGCCAGCTAAGAATTGTTGGAAAAATTACACCAGCTTTTGGGCATGTGAGGCCTTTTTCAGGTATGAAGGAAAAGAAGCAGATTTTAAAGGAAAATACAAAATGAGAACAATTCATCAATATTTACTTACACAGGTAGAAGAGAAGCCAAATTAACCATCCCTAGCCCAGGTCCTTGCTCTGCCATTAGGTTCCAATGTCATATGTAAGAGTGGTGAAGACACAAGGTGGTCCTACAGGACAGAGAAGATTAGAGACTGCAGACTGGGGACAGGCCTGTCACTAGCCTCAGAGCAACCAGCACAGGAGAAGGGGAGCTCACAGGCCAATGATTATTGCATTCATCAACACAAATGACGTCAATTTAAATAATGGCTTCATGAAGTGATTTGAATATCTGTTTTCTCTCTTTCCTGCTAGCTACAGAGATCTTTTATTTTAGAAGGTCTGGTTCTGGTTCTCTAGATTGTTATATCCTGTATATTAGGCAGGATATTTGATAAAACCTAGAAATAGCTCTCAGAAAAAGAAGTTTGCCCTCTGCCAGTGGTGTGCTTCATTCAGTAGGCTACAAAGCTCCTGTAGATACTTTCTGGTGATCCTCATGTCTATTTCCTCCTCCATACTACCTCAGACTTGCATGGAGATGTGAACTGGTGCCTCACGCTGTGCTCTGCAGGCAATTCCTCCTCCTTCCTCAGTCTGGAAATATCTGCCCCTGACTTCTGGCCTTCTGGGGATAGGAGAGGACCCAAGGAACGAATGAACTCCAGAAGAAATAGGATCAATTTTTGGGACTATGACAGCTCTACATGGTGCTGAGTGACAGGGATCACCCTGGAAAACAAAGGATCCTGTTGAGGAGACCCATGGAGATGCCTTTATAACTTACTTGTCATGAAATTACAGGGCTTCACAGTTTTGTACCCATAGGGAGCCAAGGCGCTGGTTGGGGTGGCTCTTTGGAGCTGCAGCTGACCAGCCAGAAGATGCTCAAGGTGGCTTGAAGAGGTGAAGCCTCTCTCTGAAAAGCCTCCACACTCCCTGGCTGCTTGTTAGACAGCAAACTTGCCCAACCATCAAAATTAAACTACTTTTCTGAGTACATAATCCAAGTTACAATATAATTTGCATGCAATAAATGTTTGTCAATTGTTAATAAGATAACAGTTGGTAAATATGAATTATTTAAGGCCTGACAAATATGATTTGATGGCTACTTGGCCAAATTTTCAAGGGAACAATTATACAGCTAGTGAATTAGAGCAAGCTGCATGCTTTTATCTATAGAAGCTGGCTAATCAGAGGGCTAACTAAATAATCGTAGGTGCAAATTTGACCACACATACTTTTGGCTATGCATGGCTCCATAAGCAATTTTAAAGCCTACATGTGAAACCATGTTCCTCTGTGATTTAACAAATATATCTTAATCTCTATAATTAAATAATTTCACTTTAGCTATTTTTTTTTCACTTTAGCAGACTGTATTTTGTTATTTGGGGTTTTTCTCTGTTTTATTATTCTGGAAGAAATATGTTCTCAGCTATAAAGTATTTATTTTATATGAATTAAATATCTTAATAAATCTAAATTAAATGTACTTAGAGTATTTAAGTGCTACTAAAACAAACAAGTAAATAAAACCTGAGTGGAAAGGTATAATCCCAAATCAAGTTTATTTTGAGCACAGTTTTCTTTAGATTTTTTATCACCATTTTTGCATACTAATGCTTTTAATGGGTTTCAAGAGCATGCCATATACTCAGCTGAGGAGCTGAGTATCTTGTACAATGAATCTTTTACATCTGCTAGCTCTGTGATTCCACCACTTGCTATTGAATTATGTATTAAGCTTTTCCAGGCTCCTTCTGTTTGCCAGATGAGAGCTGCAATGGTTTCTTCATGTTCTTTTATTCTCTGCATTTGTGTAATACCATATTACAGCTGCAATGCTGCCATTGTTAGACAACAGAAAAATAATAATAAATTAATCAGAGAGCCAGCCTAGATTTACCTTTCCACATAAAGCAAGGAAAAAGCATCTAGTACCTGTCTGTTATATGTGTATATCTAATGTATGTCTACAAGGATGTGAAAATATCAGATATTATGTATGGAGATCTTCTGCCTTATCGTCCCCTAAGAAGTGTCAGTTGTTCTTAGCTTGTTGATCTGTGCTCATGTCCACTATTCTACCTTTGTCATAATTTTCAAGTAAGCTTGCACCACATCCTGTGGTTTGGTCATGTAAGTATTGTAATGGAAATCACTTACAGTTGGCAAACTTCCTTTTCTGTTAGTATTAGGGGTTTCTTTATGATTTAGAGTGCTAAGGGAGACAGACAGATATCCCATTACTCCAGTGCGTGCAACAGAGGTTGTAGATGAGACATGAGTAAAGCTGTTGGGAGTTAGAAGAAGCTAGGTGAGGCATGGCAGAGTAGTCACTTTGTCACTCAGTATATTCACTTGGACAACATGGGGATAAAGGGCTACCAGAAGTTAAATTTTGCAAAGGAAAAGTGGAATGTGGCTGACATGATGTGAGGGGGGAAGTGGATGTGACTTTGAGCTAAAAGGTGGGGAAAATCCTACTAAATATTGTAGAGAACAAAATGTCTGGGGTTGGAAATGGTCTATATAGCCAGGAAGAGTGAGAGTAGGGGGGCCTACAGGACACAGAAGGTGGGACAGATCAATCAATTTGGAGCAGACCTGTGAGTCATCAGAACAAAAACATCTTAATAAAACATCATGAGAAATACTTTAATCCTGTGGCCAAACCAGAACATATTTCTAAGAGGAAAAAGGACCTTTCTCCATCTCCTAGTGACACCAAAATGATTAGTATTCTGCGATCAAGAAAAGAGAAACATATCTATGCACCCAGTATGTTCATCCATATCATGAACATGTTGAAAGCTAAAGCAGAATAGAGGAGGACAGCTTGTATTTCCTTTTGAAAGCCTATTTTCATCAGGGGCTAGTCTCACAAATTTTATTTCCATTCAGGATCCAGCATTATGAAAGAACAATATTGTTCAAATTCTAATCTGAGCAAAGTGGACACCGGTATTGCACTGCACTGCATTAGCACAGCCAATTAGTAATGATGGCCCCTCTTCAAGGAGACAGAAAGACCACAATAAACTAGGGTAAAATGTGCTCTTGGGTCTGAAGAAATTCTACAGCTCCAGAAACATTCATCACTTGTAACTCAAGACTAATAGCTGTGAAATTTCTAAAGGGAATATTTTGCTTCAACATTCAAATGACCTGAGGTTTAACAATGTTTCATTGCAGCTGAATTAAATGTTTTGATATCTGGAGGAATGATGTAAAACCTTTCCTTAACTCGTGCTGTGCGCTTTCTGTAGATATGTGTTAATTCTGCTAGTTTAATGAGATTGGCAGATCTGTAGATTTGCTCAAAAAAGGAAAAAAAAAACCCAGCAAACAAATTAATCTACAACAATTCATCCATAGCCATACATTTATGTTGTTGGGTTTTTTAAGCTAAAAATAACCCCAAGATTAAAAAAAACTCAGAGGAAACAGTCAGGTGTAGGTCACTGTGTAGTCCTGGGAACACATTTTCTAATTTTGCCAAGTTAAAGTTACATGAAGCCATTTGGTTAATGTGTACATTTGGGGGATCATAAAAATCTTTGGAGTGATTCTTCAGCGAGTTAAATTCAAAGGGACTGTTTCCAGGAAGATGAAATGAAGCTAAATGATTGTCGTTTGCCACAATAGCTCATCGGACTCAAGGGTGCTATTACCAGAGGGATAACTAAGGGCAGTTATTAATGATGAGCATTTTGGGGGAAATTTACACATCCAAGACCCACTTGACATAGTTTTGTATTTATCATTGCCTGTCTTTTCTATGCTTCATTAAATTAGCATAAATACTTTACCACGAGATTAAATATGATACTGAAATGAAATAAGTTGTAACACCTTAATCCTTCTATTGAAACCTCCAGCAGGCAAAGGACAAGAGCCAAAATGAAAACCAGCTACCATGTCTCATACAAGTGTCACCAGTCAATTCTTGCATCTTTGTTTGCTTCTGGTTTTAATCAGACCTTGCTGATACACTCTACTTCTCTTGTATCAGTTACCCTCCACTTCTGAAGTTTTCTCATAGAAATCTGTAAGACTGAACAGAGACTGTGATGCAACCGTGTCTGCACAAGCACAACAAAATCTGACCTTAAGAAAAATATCCATCCTGGCCCTTCTGCCTTTTGCACCCAAGAAGCAAGTACCAACCCAGAAAAACTTTTCACCAAAATCAGGGATCTTTCTTGGAAGCACCAAAGTACGATTTAAATTTGGACAACAGGAAGGACAAGTTTTTTTGTCTGTGATGTTTTTCATAGCTGTTGCATTCACTTTTTTCATTGCCCATAACTTTACAATATCAAATACTGCATTTCATGTTTCTTAATGAGGGCTTTGCATTAAGGCTGAAGTGCTTTGAACTCTGTATGCTTCCTTTCAGCACAGCATGGTTCCTTGGCGGCTAGTCAACTGATCACTAGGAAGACGGAGACGAAAGAACATTAGGGCAAATTAGGGCATTCTGGTAGAAGCTAAGTTTTGTCTTCTACCAACAGTGAAGACTCCATTTTATTTGCTGAACACATCAAGCTGTGCTGCTAAAGTAATGTAATTGTGGATCTGCATGCAGTTCCTTTTTCTACAAACTCCATCTCATTTACTGAAGCTGTATGGAGTAACATAATCCAGGAAGCCAAGGGCTCTAAGCAGCATGCTTGAAAGTGGGGAGAAGAGGAGAAAGTAGTCGTTTGCCCAAGCTCAGAGCAAAGTAGCAGCAAACTTCTTCCTAGAGTTCAGGGATATTTTGCTGTAGACTTTTGTTTGCCTAGTAGCATGTGGTTTTTTATAAGTGCCCCAGTAGCTTCAGACCTTCATGCAGATCAGGTTTCTTGAAAGAGCAACAATCATACAATAAAAGATGTGACAGAAATCAAAGCAAAGCAGTAATAGAAAAGACACTAATGTGAAAGCGCAACAAGATGAAAGCATGAGTGCAAAACAACCCTGCTTGAACATTATGGGGGAGTGTTCTTGAAATAATTCCAGTTTAATTCATGTGAGAAGCTGTCCTGAGAGGTTTTTCCACTGCCCTGGCTTCTCTGAAGCATTTTGCCAAATAGTGACCATGTTAACCCATTTCAGTTCCCCAAGGAACTGAACTGAGAGAACTCTGATGGCCTAGGGATTTAATTATCCTAATTAGCTTAATTAAGTGGTTCTTGTACATCTAGAGCACAGGAAAGGGGTTGCTTCTATTTTTAACCAGCAAATGTTGCTCATTTAGAAATTCTGCAGTAATATACCACTGACACAATACTTTTCACTGTCACTGGTCAATCCTCAGAGATATCCTCATGACTCCCATGGTTCACAGAAAGGGAGTTCAGATGACCATACCAGCTGTAAAAAAACCCAGTGAATCCCCAACCATTTTAATAAACCAGACAGGAGCACTTTCCTTTCCTGTAATCTACAGAAACATGTCCCCATGAAGGATGAAGATTCAAATGGGATAATGAATGACATCTTTCTATGGACAATGTGACTAGTATTTTAAACTTCTTTCCTTTTAAGGTGGTCATCTACAGTTCTCTAATGTTAAACCACATCCAGGGAATCTTGCCTAGCCATCTCCAAGTGAGTCCCTGAGCAAGGACAGAAAGATTTTATTATTTGGCTCCCCAGTGGGGAACTTTGTGCCCAGAATGAGCTGAAAAACAATAAAAGAAGTTTTTATTGTCACTGATGGAAAAAATGATAAAACAGACCGACCGTTGTTACACTCACAGAACAAGAATGAGATAATATGGTTTCTTTTTACTGTATTGGCAATATTTTCATTTTCTGAGAACTTCTGATGACCAGAAAATGGGGCTAGAGGGAATTCTAGGTCAGGGTTGAGTATTTAACCATGCAGACAGGGCATACAAACCCAAACTACAGCTCAGGCTTACTGTGTGGTAGAGTTATACTCCAGGTTTTCTTTTGCATTCAGATGCACTTTAGCAAGAATCATTTTGTTTCACCTTCTCCTTGACTTCTGATGGGTGTTACATTTTTTCACTGTCTCAGTGTGTCAGCAAATCAGCCTTTTCTTGAAACTCTCTGACTAAATACTACTGAAAATAGTGGTTTGTCAGAAAGTTTGAAGTAGAAATAGAAATTAAGCTGGCTACAGATCCATATTTGCATTAGATTTTACTGTGTTTAAAATAACTTCTCTTTTAACTGGGACTGGCAGTGGAGCTTTACAGAAGGTATTACTATCATTTACCATCAGTAGCAATCCGGTTGTATTATCTAGGGAAAAGGGTAAGCCACAATTCATTATGCTCTGAGATAAAGAACTGGAAGATATTGAATAGAGGAATTTGAGAACAACCCAAAACAGATGTTGAAAATGTAGGTATAAAGTAAGAGGAACCTTAACCCCCCAAAATGTGCTGACTAATATATTAAAGGAAGGATAAAAACCCAAACCAAAACGATATCCCAGATATGAAACGCACATATGCCAATAGAAAGAGAAACCTAGAAAAAGTCCTGAAATGGCAGAAGCTCTTAAGTGACCTAATCTTGGCTCTATTTTAAGGATTCTTGTTTCAGGAGACAGCCTGTCAAATTCTTGCTATGTATGCTAAAATGAACGGAGTGGATTAAACGGAAAGCCTTATTTTCTATCATTGCATCAGCAGTGTGTTAAAAATGAATGCAGCACGGATGCAAATCAGAATTTGAAACAGTTTACTTTTATTGCGTTTAAGTAGAAATTACTGTTAAAGGTGTAAGACAATTTAAAAACTACCCAAACCCAAAGCAGTAGCTTCCCTTCTGCCTACCAGAACACACAGGAGCTTTGAAATACCTTTCAGTTTGTAGTATCTGCTTATCTACCTGCTTGTTTTTAAAAGAAGACAGAGAAACAAAAGCAAATGACTGCCCAAAGTATACTGAAGACGCTGCTTTCTCAGCTTTGCGCATGTACTGTCCTGCTTAGATGTGTGAGTGCTACATGCGAGTGACAGGTGCTCAGAAAATATGTTTTTTCTGCGAACATATCAGACTTAAATAATTTACTCTGTTTAGCTTATCAAAAAGAAGACTGAGAGGTGATTTGATTATGATATACAAGTACCCTCAGGGGGACAAAATACCAAACGGGTCTTTTAGACAGAGAAAAGACTTAGCAAGAATCAGTATTGGGAGCGAAAAGCAGATAAATTCACATTGGAAATAAGACACCATTTCTTGAAAGTAAGGGTACCTGAGCCCTGGAACAAAGTCTTAACCAGAGACTGCAACCGGAATCCTATTCTTCAAGTAAGAGGGCAGGTTCCTATGCAATGTGTGCTTTGCTGGTGGGCAGATCCTAAGGCAAACGTGGTGCAACATAACAGCCATGGTACACAGGAAATTACTTCAAGATTTAAAGGTGGTTTATATAGCTGAGCTAAATTCTACCTAAAAATTACAATGTTAACATTCTTTGTCTCTGAGCCTGAACAGACTGTCCATGATCTCCCCTGCTTTTATGGGCCACTGAGAAGCCTCACATCAGTCAGTACTTCCCTGCTGGTCCAATTGGTACATTGGCTTGTCCTGATGCATGTACTGTGGTCAGCCTGAATCACATGCTCCAAAACACCTTGGTTTATGGATAAGGCACTTGTCTCAGCTTCAGTGTAGCACCTACATTTTGTGCTGTGGTCTGGAGAACACACCCAGGAGGCGAAACATCCCTGTTCCAAGCCCAAGAAGATGGGGACTATGCTCACACCTTCTGAGTGTGTCACAGTCATCACAAAACCAGACTGGACTGTCATCAGGGCCTGACGGCCTGAGGAAGACATAGCCTGACTCTTTAGCCTGCAGGCGGTGGGATGAATTGCAGTTCCTTTTCCGAGTGCATTTGGCACTTGGGCCACTCACAGAAATGTGAAAGCACTTCTGGGAGCAGTGACTTGGGATACCCTTCTGTCCCAGGCAGACCCATTCAAATACCTACACGAGGCATGAAAACTCCCTGTAGGAGTTTACCTCCTACAGGAGGTTACCCATTTGTTGAAAGCTATGCACAAGATACTTCTGCTGTGCAAAGCATTTCTTGTAATGCTGGAACACGAAAGCTGTCTGAAAAGCGGATTTGTCACCCAGTGTGCAATAAGTTAATAATCACACACTCAGGAGAGGCATTGCTAATTTATTTCAGGGTTGCGCAAGCCTGGGTGCTCGGTGGTTTTCCACAAATCAAGCACACTGAAGCCGGCTACCTCATTATATTTATATAATAAGTCCATGCATATTCTGCCTATCTAATATGTATTCATTCTAATCTACATAGGTTGTGTAATGGCATTAAGTCACTTCTCTTGGCTCCACTTCAGATTCTTCTGTGCGTGCCTTCATCTCTTCGGGGGTCTTTGGTGGTCTTTACAGATGAAGTACGCTACCCCTTTTTACCGGTATATATGGTTGTGTGTTACACAAAGACAATTTAAGGCTATTTTCTCTTGCCATCTTTCCTTAATTTTCTTCTAAAGGGAACGCTTGTCCTTGATTAAATGGATAATCGCTGATAATACATATACAATACCTGTTCTTTCTAAGGGGGGGTTGTTCTCTTACGTAGTCACATGTTACACATTGCCCTCCACAGTAGTGCACAGTGCTTAATGGTGAGGAAAAAGCTCTTCCCAGACCTGCGTTTCGTTTTATATGAGGGGCCTTTTTCTGGTGTAACTTAAGGGGCGAGAAGCTAATTGGCACAATTACATCTCAGATCGCTACTGTTTTCTGGGACTAAAATAATAACAGAGTGTCAGACACTGGGCATATGTGGGCTTCATGTTCTTTTCTATTCAGTTAATCAATAAAAATAACTATGAGAACAATTTCCATGTCAAAGAGAGATTGTGTTGCCTTTTCCCACTGAAATACATCAGGTGCAGGAGGCTGGCAGTAGAAAGCAGTAACTCCAAGATATGGGAAGACGGAAATGGCTGTGTTCAGTCTTGGGTAAACTGGCAAGAAAAAAAGGAGGAAATCAGAAGAATGAATCAAAACTGACTCAGCTACCTTAACTGTTTTTTAAATGAAGCATGCATCATCCTGTGCTGAAAAGGATATTGACCAAGTCTCCCACACTACCAAATCCCACTACATATAGAGATACATGTGTGACACTTGTTACCCCAAAATCATGTACCCCCTTGGGGATATTCTGCCTAAAGGAAATCATATTTCTCCTGTTAATCAGACTTACAATGGCCTGACTGTTGCTTCATTTCTCTGTATCTCAGCCATGGCCAAAAACTTGGGTGAATGGCAGGGATCAGGCTAGGAAACTGCATCTTTATAAATGGGATGGGGTGGGGAAGATGTGACTTTGTGATGGATCAAACATGTGCATCAGGTATATATTAGGACAACTGACCACACTAATGCTGGTGGTGGTGGTGAGCAGTTGCAATAGTGTGATGGTTTGGAACATAGTTGGAAGGGACAGCATGGAGGAAAAGTACAAGAAGGGATACATGAGAGGAAAACAGTTTGAGGGTACTGAGGTTGCCAGTAGGAAAGACAAGCAATGGACTTCTACTCGTTGGTTTACAAGTTTGATGGACTTAATGAGAAAGCATGTGGATATAATCCTTTCAGTTGCATGAGTGTGCCTGGGGATGTCTCTGTGTTGTGATAGATAGAATCCAAGTTCAGGATAAGGGCATGTTTTAGGTGTAATAAGCAAGAAGCACGTCACATCTCAGAAAATAATTGGAAGCTTTCCTCCAACAAAGAATACATATGTAAGAAACTGATTACAAAAGGCAAACACAGAGAAATCTAGTCTGCTTTCTTTGAAGCAAATTCATTAAGGGCTTGAAGAAAAAAGAAAAAGCAGTTTTATACCTGTCCATTACTTTTGCCAGGGCAGAGATCCTCCCCACAAAAGGATCTCCTGCAGAAATTTATCACAGTCCTAATCCTTTGGCATACATCACTCTTCTCCAAGGATGCCTACAATAGGTGCATTAAAGTCTGAGAGAGGCGCCTAGATTTTATGCCTTCTCAGCAGAGAGAAATAAACACTTGCAGGACACAAGCCATCTCCTCCTAAGTGGATAGCTGGAAAAGATCAGATGAATCATAAACCAAAAGTACCTATTTCTCTTTATTGACTATAAAGAGAGCTGATGGTACCACAGGCTCATCCATATGCTGCTATCTGTGTTGTTTTCTGAGAACTGCTCAAACAATTAATTAATCACCCTCAAATTATCAGTACAAGAATTAAGCAGAAAAAGGTTTTGGAGCACTCAGGTTCTCAGATATTTATTTTCAGTCTAACTTGGAAATGAAGGTATAGTAGTTCAATCATGGGGAATTAACGCTGAGAGTAACTCAGACTGAATTTTTCTCCAAATCACCATTTGAAAGCTGAGATTAAAATTCAGTAATGCCTGGCTTTAATTCCCCATGACTGAACTACTATACCTGAGGAGGGAATGGAAGACAAGTTGGATAGCAGTGGAAACAGCTACGGGAGAAAAAAAAAGATGAAAAGCATAGCAAGACCTCAGTAAAAGCCAGGAAGAAGTGGTCTTAGCAGATGTGTTTCTGATGTAATTTCAAGTCCCTGGAAAAGTCCAAATCCCCCCAGTGAAGGAGTCTTTCCCCAGAAGTGGCTCTGCTTACAGAAGCAGGATGCCCTTTCATCAAGCTTCTCATCTGTGTATCCAAACACCATCTCAGACACCCGCTACAGTTGTTCAGTGAATGCAGCTAGTAATGCAGCTTGCACATCACTGGAGTGAGACAAACACAGGTGGGAGGAGAAGGTGCAAACTGAGAAAGGGACAAATCTCGTCATGTCTGGGTAATTCTCAGGACCATCTGTCCGGTACACAGAGGTCCTATTGGTTCGGAAGGGTATGTACTCACCTCCAACGGAGTATGATACAATAGTAATCTCCCCACAGGGTTCAAAGAGAGACACTGAGCTTGGCATGCCTCTGGGCCAAATACCAAATGACGGGCAACAATAGAAAAGAGGAAAATATTGCAGCCTAAAGTGGATACAACAGGACAAAGACTTTAGGGAAACTATCACTCCCCACTCTGACTTTTTGTCTGGGTGTAAAACTTAAATAATAAAATTGTCTGTATTTTTTCCTACAAGTGAAGCTCTTAGTGTAAAATTACTTAACTAGTGGCAAGAATTTTTGTGTGTTTGAGTTCAAAGGAAAAAGTCTAGCCACACCATTTTTTACTGAAATTCCATTTAAAAAGAAAAAATCCACCCTAGGTTCTCTTTCTAAGGTTCTCAGCTAAAGCAGCTTCCACCCAGCAAACTTTTGGGCCCTCAGTGAATTGTCAACAGAGGCAATGTGTATATCCTCATTATCCCTAAAAGCTTTTAAAAACTTTTCACAGTTGAACTTTTTATTCCTGTTGCTAATGTTGATCAATTTTCATTTGAGAAGGTACTTGCAAAACTCTCTCGAGACTCAAAAACCACAGTAATTATATTACAATAATGTTCAATACATGCATTCAAACAGAATGGAAACTCCCTAGTTAAAAAATGATAACGCAGTTATCTCCTTGCTTTTTTTGTCTAAGCACATTGATCGCTCTAATTACAGTCTATGGGGGAAGTAAATAGAAATAAAGGTTTTGCATTCCCCTGAAAAAAAAAAAGAGAAATGCATTCTTAGTACACAAAGCAGACTGAAGGCATAGGATGCAATCTATTATTTTGTGCCTCACCATCAAAGGACTTGTATTGACAGCAAGCATCAAGATGCAAGATTGGCTCCAAACCATTTAGCACTGCTTGACAGTCCAAACCAACGGGATACAAGCTGCATGACAGAAGACATAGGTGGAAGAAACTCATTCCAGTTCATCCTTATCTTTCTAGGTGCAGTTTAAGAAGTCAGCACAAGCTCAGTTATGTAGAGCCACCTGTGGTAGTGATGCTGAATATTATCTGCAACCATCACCTGAAGTCTAGGCCTACAGAGGAGGTCTGGCTGCAGCTTTGAGCTCCAGTAAGTGGGTTTTGGAACATACTCATGCCTGTGCATGTTCCTGCCATTTGTGAACCTTCTAGCTCCTTCTTGGTTTCTGTAACAATGTCAGAGTTGGTGTCTCCCTCCTGGCAGAGAAAGTGATGTAGGATAGGCACATCACCGGCTCAGGAGAAAGTTAGCCATACCCAAATGATGTGTATTGCTCTATCTGTGGGACAGGAACACCCTAAAATTTTCAGAGGCAGCCTGGAAGAAATTTTAAAGCCTGTCCACTCCTTCTGGATGGCCAACATGGGCACCAAGTTCCACTAAAGCCTTGAACATCTGCACTGAGTCACATAAGATTATGATCATCACCAACATACTTAAAGAGATGTAACTGAGAAGTTATAACCCCTAAAAAATGAGTACAGCTTTGCAGGAGCCACCATTTTAGGCATGAGAAAACTAATTTCAGCCTGTTCTTCAGGTAAACTTTCCCTTTTGCGGCTTTCTTAAGACTGGGGTTTGAGCACTCCTAAAACAAATACGTGAGAAGCTTAGTCCTGTGAGGAGCAGGGAGTTGGACTCGATCCTTATGGGTCATTTCTAATTTGAGATATGCTATGGTTATATGGAAAAAATCAACACCGTTTCTTACTTTTGCATAGAAAGTAGGTTGAAATGAACTTAGCTGGCCAGATTCACCACTTTCCTGACCTCAGGGAAGAAACTGGCTCTTTACTACTAATCATAACTGTTGTTTGTGTTTTGATAATATGACATCCTATGGGAGCTGAATCACTGAAAACAGGGTCTTGATTCTTTTGAAAATCGTATGAACTTTTCAGTGGACTGCTGCTAAATTTTGCAGGTTTGCAGTGAAAGTTGATATTGGGAAGACAAAGCAGCAAAATGAGTTAATATGTGCCAGAGATATGAAAGCAATACAAGAGCTTTTGGAAGCTTACCAGAGGGAAGAAAGCAGGTCTACTCATAAATAAGGAAGACATGAAATTAATAATGTTTCAAAAGTGACTGAGATAACTTACAGTGGTATCAAGCCTGTCATCAGTAAGAATATACATCAAAAAGGTTGAAATATCAGGAACAGAGAAAAACTGCTCAAATACCTTGGAAAATATGAATGCATACAATCCAGCTGGTCTTGATCATATCTTAGGGCAATCACCTCCCAGAGTTACATAAGCTGCAGGCTTCACCTACACTTGAAAGTTACAGGAATGAAATTGATGATGTGGCTCCATAACTGAGCGTGATTGAATTACTGCAGGTAAGCAAGTTACTGCATGCCAGCTGAGCCACGGTAACTGGTTCTCTGTGCTCCCAACTAAGTAACGTCCATCCACTTTCACTAACAACATAAAACCAAATTACAGAAAATAAAGCAAAAAAGCTCTTATTCAGGTTTGAGCGGTATATTTCACTTTGACATAAGTAGATTCACTGTTTCTCAGGTAAACTAAAATGTTGCTCTAAGTTGGGAGGCATAAAAAGCTAAGGTAAAGCTAAGATAAAAGTAATTTACTCGACAACTGGATAAAAGTATTTACTACAGTGACCTTCAGACAAGGAACGAATGCTCTTTGGAAATACTCTATGAAAAAGAACTTTTTAGGAATTAAGTGAAAGGAAAAAAATATCACGTAAAAAACTGCTCACAGGGCAGGATTCTTCCACTTTTATTTCACGAGTAGATCCCCATTTTCTAATTGATCTTCTTGATTTTTGCTCGGTAAAATGTAGAATAAAACATTTTTCAAAGCCAGTGAATGAATCAAAATATGGCTCCAGTGATCCCCATGTTACAGAGGACACGAACTGCTGAAGAACAAATACTGGCCAGAAATCTTGTTTTGTTAGAAGTGCTAAAATTAACATAAGGAATACAGCAGATATTTGTAAATTTACTTTAGTATTAAACATCCCATTTCGCAAAGTATTATCTGGCAAAAAGTTTAAATTTACTCTGCATAGAAGATACCATCTGAATTGAAAACTTGGAAAGAAGATTTAATGCCAGAATGAGTTTTAAGAGCACTGTATTATTACACTACTGATGTTTCTCTTAAAATGAGCACCTTATTAATGAGTGAGTAAATAGCACATTATTGAAAGCCTGCAGGTCATACTACACAGAGATTTGTACTACTGTAACCAAATCAAGTACTAGCTTGCTACCATAAAGTACTGAGATAGAACATAAGGGATTTAGAGAGGTTTAAAAGAGAGATTCACTTGAAGAGTACCCCTAAGAAACTAATACATGTTCAGGATGAAGAAAAGAAAAAACTGAGAGGCAGCAGTGCTGAAAGGTACAGAAAGATGACAGAAAACAACATGCATGCATTCGAAATGTGAGACTGCAGCCAAAAAGGCCAATACAAATTGATGCTGTATACACAAGTGCTTGGCACAAACCATGGGATATGACTGGCTTTGTGCTCTCATGCAGTGTCTTGGAGGTGTCATACCAACCTCTCCTCCTAAGATGCAAAAGATGCCAACAAGTTTTAGGAAGCAGAAACACAGGTTACGAGACTGAAGGATACAGGAACGTTTGAGACATATAATTTAATGAAGCAATGGAAAACCAGGGAAGGGAGGAAAAGGGTAATTGGCAACTGCTTAAAGGCAGTAGAAGCCTAAAGAAGGCAAGTGGGGCTAAGAAATGGAAAAAACAGATTAGACATTAGGAATGTGAAATGGCAAATTAGCTTTTTTCTTTTATTTTTACCTTCTGGAATAATGTGCAGATAATCAAAGTTCTTTGACTTGTTATTTTCCAGACTGGAGGCCAGAGTCATCAGAAAGTCTTTGGTATGAGCCACATATTGGCAGTGAGCAGGTTAATGGGATCTAACAAATCTTCATTTTTCCATTAATTTTACATGGATCTTTTCTCATTCTGTACGAAATTTTCCTCAGAGCTCCAGTTATGAGATATATAAAATGAAAAAACTGATTGTATTTTTTTCTGGATAACTACGGTTATGTGAATATACATTGCCTGATCTATAGAGCCTTCCCCTTGTGGGAAAGTGATATTTCCAATTGGTTACATAAAAAGCAGGTCTTTCCTCTCTTCTACTTGCCAGCAGATTTAGAATAAGTAAATGTTCCAAATACACATTTCATTAGTCTCTCCTTTTTCAGCAGTTCCTTCAGGATCTGAAACCACCATTTCTTGTACCTATTGCAGAGACAGGAGTTTCTCCATAGTAACATTTGGGTACCTGAGATTGATTTTCTCCTTTGCTAGTTTTCCCCAAACTCAACCAATCTTTCCAAAATTTCGCGCACATATTTTTCTAGTAGACCATATTTTTACAAAGTTCTAGAGGAAGTCAGCCAGGTTATTTATTAGGAACTGTAGTGTGAAAAAAAAATCAGGAGGACTGCAGTCTGAAAAAAATGAAAAGATATTTTGAAGGACGAGTGTATCTCCAAAATTACAGTGTATAAGCCCAGACCCTGCTTGATTCAGCAAAGTCTAAGCAGGATCTGGTGCCTCTGGCTGTGCAGAAATAGTTGAGAAATCAATTTTCAAAGTTAAATCGTCCAGATTTTTATGAAGGTGTCTGCAGTGAAACAGGTTAGGAATGACATCACTGTGTGCTGTGTGTAATGGCTGCTCTCAGAAAGGGCGTGCAGTTGTGAAGGTAGAGAGGGCAGACTCTCCAGAGCGGACTACTCTGAAACCAACACACTTTTCTGATGCTGAGCTGAATGCAAGCTTCAGAATTTCCCATTGCAAAAATGAAAAGAAATAATTTTCAAGGTTTCTCACAGAGTAAAATGACACTTTGAAATTGTTCTGGTTTTTCTTCATTCAATGCCGTCTTACTACTGCCCCTATATTATTCAAGTTGTAGGATTTTTTCTTATTTTATAAATATAAAATAAATATTAAATTAATATTAAATATTAATTTATAAATATTTTCTAAATATTGCGATTAAAACCCCTCGTTATTTTTTCCTAGATCTAAAGATCTTACCTGCTCAGTAATGAATAGCTTGACCAATGTATGTTTTTTATTTCCTATAGGAAATAAAAAATATAGCTATATATATAAAAATATAGCTATAGGGGTGGGCATCAGTTCCACATTACAATACCTACATGTAGTGTTGCAGTGTCAGCATGTACACTGCAGAGCTGTAGGCATTGCCCACACTGAGGTGTCTGGTGCCATTTGAAGTCCCCTTGAGAATCCGAGCAATCTGCACAGGGCAGGCAGTGAGGACACCCTACCTAGGGGAGAGCTGGGATGTTGCAAAGTAGGAGCCCAGGCCAGCTGGGAGGCCCAAGGGCAGCCCAAGGGACCATAGCTGCTACATTTAGCCAATTGGATTGCTCTCCAGACTCTGTTGACTGCAATGAATCCTTGGGAATCTTGGATATTTGGTGCATATATAAAAACTTAAGTTTAGGTGTCTTAATCTGGAAATGAATCCCACCTAAGGGACAGGATCCTGATACTTAACTTTAGGCACCTTGTGCCATGTGACCTGTTCTGGCATATCTAAGACACCCTCATGGGGCAAGCAGATATAACAAAGAGCACGCAAGCAACTCAGGCCACGGTTGAAGGACAGCTGAAGGTTAAGTGGGATCCCTAAGATGCCTCACATGCGACTAGACATCTAACTTTAGTCAGCTGAATCCATCCTGGGTGTCTACGATACCTGAATAATTGTGGGTTTTTTTGAAATCTTCTTTTCTACTCAACAAAAAGTACCAGACACACACCTTGGGTTCACTTCAGTAGTCTAATGCTACCTGAGATGACCAGACTGTCCCACCTGAGCTGCCACTCCAGTGGGAAGCAGATCTCCATATGGATGTCTCAGATACTCTTGCTGACCTCAGATTACAAAGGATGCCTATATCATTGACTGAATGAAGTCTTCCTGGAGTGCACCACTTCTTGTCCTAAGGTTGAGGTCTCAAACTAACTAGGTGAATTACACTTTAACAGCACCTAGTTTCTCTGACTTGACTATGAGGGAATTTTTCATCTACTCTGGCCATCTAATACCTGATGAATCCCACTTAAGAGAGCCAGAAAATACTTAAGTAGCTGTTGCTCTAAAAGATTAAAACAATGAATTTTTTTTTTCAGTTATGGTGTTCTCCAGGTCAGAGTTTGCAATATGTAATGCCAAATGCATTATGAAAAATGCAAAATAGAAAATAAATGACACCACAAAATGATATAAAAATATACAAGTCAAAACAGCTCTATAACATAACATTAAAAATTAACATTTAGAGTTTTGAAATCTGTAAACTTTCCAAAATAAAAATGCCAAGACATTTTCTTTTTTAGTTTCTCCACAGTAACTTTTGCAAAATTATTATCAAGAAATGCTTTGAAAATGCATTTTTGACAACTCCACATTTTGAAGGAAGTAAGAGTAAAATAATCCAATGCAAAAAACTACCAATATGGCATTCCCAGCAGCTCCCCACTATCATGCTTCATAGCTCTGTCTACAAGCTACAGTGTAATCGAGATTCAGCCACCATGATTAGTAGGTGGCTGGTTATTGTTGATTTCACCAGTTCTCATTTTTCTTTTAACAAACATGAGCAGTAGTTTTGATATGTCATGATATATCTCCTGCTTATGGGTACATCAGGTAAATCAAATATTAGAATAACTGTCAGTAGGAAGTTTGGAGGAGTTGATCATGAAGGGGAAATACAAAATTCAAAGTAGTAAAGAAGAAAGTACCAGTGAAATTTTTGAAGGTGTTTAATTATTGGCCTAAAAATGCTGACACTGGAGTAAGTAGTAAATATCATACTTATTTCAAGAGCCAGAGCATTACTTGCTATGGAAATAACCCCAACCTATTGGGAAGAGATGGAGAGAGAATGAGAGGCCTAAGTTTGAGGATGTTTGACTTCAGAAGTTGAGGGAATGGGTTTATCTTTGAAGGCTGTTCCAAGGGTTTTGTACACAGGAAACACATAGATAGAAGAAGACAGATATAAATGTCTTCTCAGCACTGAAATTTCCCTTTGAATTATAGTGGCTTAGATGTGAAGACTCAATTTGGCTCAGAACTGATAGTAAAATTAAGGTGCAGTGTTTTGAAATGCCTTGCAATGCTGTAAATGAGCACTTATGGTGTACCCAATGGACCTCAGGAGATATGTATTCCCACAGATAACATTGTTCCAAGTTGTTCAGTTAGTGGCCGAGAAAAGTCATTGAAGTGGACACTGCAAAACATTCAGGCCAGAACTCCACCTTGTTCCCTGGCTCCGCCTCTCTTCCTCATCCCCAACGGCATCTCTGCAGGGGACTGGCATTCTCCTTAGATGGATTTCCTTCAAGGTTGTTATGACAGGAGCTGGATATACATCAGCTCAACTGGGCTTTTTGTTTCATTTTCTTTTAAGAAGGTCCAAAGATGGCTGCTGAGTAGAGATCAAGCTTTATGTTTTGTTCTTTTTTTTTTCTCTGCAAAGAAAGCTTGTGCACTCTTACCTCTTGCTGAGACATGTTTGTATTCTCAGATTGCCTGCGCTGAGGTTTTTCATGCTCCAGTAATAATATCTAGCTTCTCATTCCTTAACTACTTTCCAGTGAGACTACCAATAGAGCCGCCCATGTTTATCAGTTATTTGTCTTGATTTGTCCCCACTTACTCTAGGCAACAACTATTTTTACTGGAACAAATTGTGACTTTGGAATGTATTTTAACACAGTAGACAAAATAAGGACTAGAGACTTCTAGTTTTGAGGTCAACGACAAAACTCACCAAGCAGAAGCAGAATGAGACCCTGAAGCCCAAAGGTAATAGGACAAGAGCTAGCTAAAGAGAGCAGTGCCCATTAATTACTAAGCCTACATCCCCTCTCTCACCTCAATAGTGTTAAAAAACTACTACAGACATCTAAATTAAAAATAGTCTAATAAAAAGTCTGTAGTTCAAGGCATTCATTTAACCTTGATACTGAAGACTCTCTCTAGGGATACAGGCTGGGACACATAAATACTGGCTGATAATTTGGTGAATGCTCAATATAAATTAGAACCATCTTTTTGCATTAAGCAAGCACAGACAATGTTCCCAGGACATCATTTCCTCATCTGCAGCAGAAGTGATGATATCGTTGTCACCTTTAGGATGTTTGCTCAGCCACCCCTGAGCTTGGCACCCAACCCTAGTCCTCCGACCAGATGGCAGGGAACATGACTGCCACGCCTCAGTGGGTGGTGAAGCTTCTTGTTTCTGTGTTGGCCCTGTCTTTAGTATGGTGAGTGGGGATGTAGATGGGAAAAATACTTCATCAGTAAGAATCCCTGTCCAAATGATGTGTAAACATCCTCATAAAACCACCACTTTGTTTTATGCCAGTCGGAAGTAGTTGACAGTGGTAGAAAATGAGTTCAACTGCTAACTAAGAAGGAGAAATAACATTTAAAAATAGACTTTTCAGGTGAGGGCAGAAATATTTCCTTCTTAAGTAGGCTGTGAGATTCAAGCCTTTCACACAAAAATATTTAACTCAGTAAGAATTCATACCCCTCTGCCTGCTCCCTTAGTTTCTCACTGTTAGTAATTGAGACAATCACTCCTCTCACTCCTCTCATTTATCAGTGAGAGGCTGAGACAATGCCCATATTAACCACTATTTTAGAAAATTCAGAAGAAGCTGTGATTGAGCTGGGAACTGAACCATATCTTAAACTGCGTATTAGTGACTGGTCCTTTGAACTAAAAGCCTACACAGATTTTGTTAGGCAGTTCTCCCACAGTCAAGCACTTATTTCTCATCTGCATTATAGGACCGTCCTCTACAGTTCGCTGTTCTGGAGATATGCTGTGAAAGTCTATCACAGCATATTAACCCAGTAAATATGGCATTCCATTGCCTGGAACAGGGTATTGGCTTTCTGTTAACTAACAACATGGGCCCCATGACTTCTCAGGCTTTGTCTGGACTTTGCTTGGCCTCCCTGGAAATTTATTTTAGCTAGTAATAGCAATTATTTAAATAACCTACTTTGTTTTGGCTTTTGCTTAGCAAGGTACAGCTCTCTGGCATAACACTTAATGTTCTATGTATATTTATAATACCACCTACTAATAGCAAAAATAAATAGTTCTTTCATGCAGAATGATATTTCATCCTCGAAAGAAATACAGCTTGGAGGGCTACAGGCATGGGATGATAGCAGAGACCTTGAAAGCATAGGCAAAGGATGTGGTCCCTGGGCTATAAGTAGCTCACCAGTGGTCAGTTACTAGTCTTCAGAGGAATGCAACCTTGAGAGTTGGGTAAAAGAGTTTTAGAAGTAACTTCTATCTGATGTCTGTAAATTGTGGTATAGATAGTAAATTCAGATGTAACATGGACTTGCAGACCAATGAAGAAAGAGAAGGGGTTAAAAGTTGTTGTCAAACGTACAGAAATGACCCCAGATGGATCCCAGGTTGAGGGGAAAGAAATGATTAATGTTGCACTCCAACTGGAAAGGATTTGCTTGACCACCTTCAGAAGCCAGCAGCCTCAGGGCCCTTGGGTGCAGTTGGAGGGAGAGTAGCAGAAAGGGGCAGATATTAGAAAGTTTGTGTATTTAATGCTATGTAATTTGAACTATTAGTAATATCATAACTGGACAGACAATTCTTTGACTAGACTGTTAAGACTAACTAGAATAACAATAAATTCTTGGCTTTGCCTGTATGTTGTGTTCATTTTGCCCATAAAAAGACTTTGAGCATAACAATTAGTGAGAATTCAAGCAAGCTATTCTGTAACTTGGATGCATCAAGCTGCTAACACCATGTATCACAGAAACTCTTCAGCACCTTTCATACATTTAAGGATCGTAGCCTTCTGCTGCCCTTCTGCTGGTTAGAGCATGGTAGGATGTTGCAGTTTGTTCAGCATAAAGTTGGCAGGAGAGAAGCTGAAGGTCTCAGAACTACAAGGAAGAAGAAACAAGAGAATGGGTGAGCGACTGCCTTATCTCAGTTGCCACAGTACTTAGACGACCATCTTCCGCAGAGTAGCACAAATGCAGCATGGGTATGGATAATTAGCGAAGGCCTACCGCATCATGCTGATCTTGAACAGTATCAGCAACCCCATCCTGAGCCATGCTGTGCTCCAGCTACATGCAACAAGCTGTGAGGCTCTGGAGGAGTAGGGCTCAGGTCTCTTAGGATGTTTGTAGGAGAAATAGTCCAACCCTGTTGTCAGGGAGAAGGACGGGGACTGGAAGGCCACAAGTGTTATAATTGTGCAGGCTTTGCTAAAAGTAGTGGGAGATTTATTTCAGAAGCCTGGAGTCTTCCTTTTATTACAAAATATCCCCCTGTTCTTGTACACAAGATTGGTGTAGAGAGTGTGATGATACTCTAAGATCAATGGCAGCATTTATTCCCTATGCAGTAACAGATGGTGTTTGATCCATGGACCCCTGCCAGAACTTCATCAGCTATGTGTTTGGGTAGCTCAAGTCACTGTCTGTGAGATCAGTTCGTCAGCAGAGTGAAGAGCAACTTCATCTCCATGGCTTGCTGCACATTTCACAAGCTGCTAGTGACTGATGTGGCTGAAAGTAGGCCAGGTGCTCCAGTCATCCCCACCTAGCCTTAGCCAGATTTGAGGGACTGCTTAAGCAACAACAGTCTCTGGGGAAGGAAAGGACACCTGAAATCCATCTGCATGTAAGTGCAATGCAATGCACATTCCACAAACACCATGGTGTCTCTGTCTTTTCTACAAACTCTCCATCTAAAGCTCTTTTCTAAATTCATTTCTCCTTCCCCTGTCCTCTCTGCAGAGAACAGAATCCTCTCTTGATCATCCTGAGGCCAACAGCGAAATGCTCAAGCTAACCAGCTTACAAGAGGTCTCTGATCTCTTCCCTTGGCTAAAGTAACTTCTTTTGTAAGAAATATTATCTATGATGAGGGTGTACAGGCAACTATTATTCCATGCTAAGAAGCACCTGTTTCTCTCCCTTCCAAAGAGTACACACACCAAAGAGTTGTGGAGGAAGAGACATGTCACACTTGCCATCCAGGGCTCCCTGGAATGACACCTGTCTTGGGACACCTTCTCAGACAGGCATAACTCCTGAATGGGTGAATCTTGTACTCCGCTTCAGTTGTAAGGGCAACAGGGACAAGAGTATTCTTATCAAGGGACAGGTCTAATAGTGGTGGATAATCTACTTGATTGTGGTCCAGTGCAAGCACAATCATAACACAAAGTATGAGAAAGCTACTATTCTATCAAAAAGAAGTAAACTGGCAGACAGGTACATCAGTCAGCCAGGCCACAGGTAACAGCTAGGTTAAACAAGATATTTGTCCCACTGGAGGAATAAAAAAAGCTCAGAAAAAGGTTTGTTTTGGCTTTTCTTTTTAAATAGAAATCCACCCCTTTTTCACAGAAGACTTCTGAGATTATTTCTTTATTTTGGTTGAGCTTTGAATAAAGATCATTCTTGTTGGGATTAGCTTGGTCTTTATGTCCACAGGGATAACTGATTGCCAGGCAGGCTATCCTTGATTAGTGAGGCCAGCGCATATTAGTCATAGTCACAGTCATAGTCACAGTCATAGTCATAGTCATAGTCATAGTCATAGTCATAGTCATAGTCATAGTCATAGTCATAGTCAGCTGGGGCTGCTGCAGCATCATCTAGAATCCACTCAGAGCATTCACTCAGAATAGCAACACCTCTGCACACCCGTACAGCTTTCAGCAAGGGAAGCAAAGACAGAGCCTCTGTATTCATGAGAAAAGACCTGTACTGCAACTAGTGGTGTCACAAAAGACCTCTTTGCCCTAGACAGATGCATAAAAGGGCCCAAATACTACTCAAAACTGGAGGGAGAAACACATTCCTGAGTATGGTATCTGATGCATTTATTCACCAAACAACCACTGGAAGAGCTGAGGCAGTGTTATTTTAGATGTGGTTTTCAAGAGTCATGAGAATGTCATAGAAGGTCATGGAGGATAGTCTTGGATTAAGTGACAATAGCTTTTCTAAAGAGAGCAAACTTTGGCAAACTAGAAATACTGATTAGGAAATTCAAATGACCTGAGGAATCAGGGACTTGGATGCTCAAGTGACTTAGGATTTATTCAGATCAAGGTTACTAGAAACAGTCAGGGATGTGCATGACAAGCAAACTTCAGGCTTCCTTGCATTAGTAATCTCCCCCTCCTTCCCAAGAGAGAAAGGTATTAGGAAGAAGCAGAGAGCTTGGAAGGAGTGAAAAAAACTAGATCAGCTCAGGCTATAACTGTATTACTTGCCTGGGAGCACTTCCAAATGCCTTGGTCTGGGTGTATGCTTCTGATATATCCCAAATCCCATTCCTTCCTCTTCCTCCAAATGCACTCTGATTACTATGATGAGGCAAGCTTTATGAAATATTTGATCTGAATCACTGGAGGATCAGGATCCATGAACAAATTGCAGGTAAGTCTGTACATGGCCTAAGAAAGCTGGAATCAGGTAGTATATTGATGCAGCAAGAATATGCCATGGTGGAGACAAACTAGGTTTAGTTTATAATATTAAAACAAGAAATAGAAGATTACTCAGCTATCAGATAGGGAGGACAAGGAGAGAAATGGGATAATAATGCAATATGGATATATGGAAAATAGTTAGGACTGTTACTGGTTTACCGTTGGTAACATATGCCACCATGGTGAGCAGGGATACCAAGCCAATGACCTTTGGAGACAGAGCAGTCAGAATGAGGACAGGAAAATGGAATTAATCGCAATCAAACTGAAGTGACACTCAGACTATGTTGACAGCAGTAGTGCAAAGATTTTTGAACTAATATACCAGCTTGGCTAATAAGTAGCCTAACCATGCTTTCAGGACAATGAACTCATCTGCTGGTAGAGGGAAGCAGAGGCAGTGGGAAGAGGTGTGGTGAAAGCATCGCTTTTTTTAAACACCAGCTGACTGCCAGCACTGGCTTAAAATGCCCTCATGTTGCACTTCCAAGTCAAGGCTGCGGGGAGGTTACTCCCAGTTAGCTCAGAGGTGCTTATCCCAAGGGCAGACAATGCCTTAATACGCTGACTGAAGTCACCAGAGGCTGTGATATTAAATAATCTCTATTGCTGAAACTGGAAAGAAAGAAAGTACTACAAACTGAAGCACAACACCCGAACATTTAACATCGAAAGACTTGGGACCAGGTGGATATGAAATGACTGTGAATAGGTAGAGGCTGGAGTCTGAAAGGTTTTTAGATATCAAGGCAGAGCTATTCCAAAGCAACCTTCCAAAACGATATAGGAAAAAGAAAAAAACTAACTAATTTGCAGATGAGGCTTGGCTGGATTATGAATGAGTACATAAGAAAAAATTAGGGAGATAAATAAAAGTAATGCAGAATTTGCTGGAAGATTTTTTCTTCTTTATGTGCACTTTCTTGTAGGCTCAGCTTGGTTATTTCTGTAAAGCAAACAGTTCGGTTTACAATTAGTCCTAATCGACCTGGGCTGTTCTGCACAACAGGAATAAGCTAAAAATAGTTCCAGCTCAGGACTGGGAAGCACTCAAGGATGATACAAGAGTCAACTGACAGCCCAAGGAGTCTTCCACAGATTTCCACTCCTTTTGCCTGCCTACTTTTCAAATTATTAGAGTTGGAAAAGTACTTGCTTCCTTTCTCATAAGATGTGAAAACTAGCGATATGCTTTGAAAAAAAAGCCTTTGTGGTGGTTTAGTCATGAGTTCTACAAATCACATTGGCCTCGTTGTGATAAGTTGATTTTACTTGCATTGATCTTCATAAGTTTGCTTCCTAGGCAGAGACAGGCAGAGACAGAGGTAAGAGGAGATTCAGACTCCTCTCACAGCCCCTAGTCCTCTCTGGCTTCCTGGCCTTGGCCCGCAGGCATGGAGACTAGGAAAAGAGCAGGAGAGTAGGAGTCTCAATTCTGGTGGTGGTCATGGAGAGTGGAGTTGAAGTAGCCCACTTCCATAAACATTTTATAAGTACACTTGTGTATTTAAAATAATTCCTTTTAGCTACTGCTGTACCTTATGATGGAGGGGCTAATGGATTTGCTAAAGAGATATCAATAGCAATAAAGATCTGAATGGCATTGTCATAAGTGATAGCTGTTCATTGTGTGATCCTTTATTTCACAACACAGCATCTCTATTGATCATGTTCCTTCATGGGTGTCACCTTGGTTGCTTCCCAAGGTATTATGCATGAAGTAGATATCCTAAAGTCCCCTTTGCAGACAGACAAAGAAATTTACTTTCACACTAGAGCCTTGTAATAAACTCTCAGCTCACATCATCCTCAATATATTAATATTGGAATTTATTTTCTATTGTTACAGGAGGCATTCTCACCTATATGAACCCAGTCATTTCCCACATATTCTATACTGTATTAAAGTGGTGTAGGGCCTGTAAGCATACCCTTTCGTAGTCAAAGACATGTTTCCATTTTAGCCAGTCAAAAAAAGTTCTTGTTCTCATTTTTACCCTGCTGATGAGTATGAAATGAAGTATAACATGTTGGAAGTTAACCTGTTGTTGTGGTTTAATCCCAGCTGGCAATTAGGCCACACACAGCCGCTCACTCACTGCACCTCGTGGGATGGGGGAAAGAATCAGAAAAGTAAAAGTGAGAAAACTCATGGGTTGAGATAAAGACAGTTTAATAGGTAAAGCAAAAGCCATGCATGCAAGCAAAGCAAAATGAGGAATTCATGCACTCCTTCCCACAGCCAGGCAGGCCTCCATCATGCATAACAGTGATTTGGGAAGACAAACTCCATCACTTCAAATATCCCCCCTCCTCCTTCTTCCCCCAGCTTTATATGCTGAGCATGACATATGCTGTGGGATATCCCTTTGGTCAGTTGGGGTCAGCTGTCCCAGCTGTGCCCCCTCCCAGCTTCTTGTGCACCCCCAGCCCACTCGCTGGTGGGGTGGTGTGAGAAGCAGAAAAGGCCTTGGCTCTGTGTAAGCCCTGCTCAGCAGTAACGAAAACATGCCTGTATTATCAACACTGTTTTCAGCACAAATCTAAAACATAGCCCTATATTAGCTACTATAAATAAGATTATCTCTATTTGAGCCGAAATCAGCACACCTGTGAAATAAGGATTATATTTGTTGAAGTAAAGACATAGAATGATTGATTACATTGACATTCTCAATATATTGCACCTCTGTGGGACAGACAATAATGACTTTCACTCCTGCACTAATCTGTTGCAGCACCACGCCAACAGACAATGAACTTGAGGTTATTGCTTGCTCTGAGCTACAACAGCTTTCAAAAACAACCAGATGACATCTCTTGGAATCTACCTCTGCTTTCCTGCTGGTGTTTGATATATAGCATATGTATATATTCTCAAGCAATAAGCTGAGAGCCCCTGACATCCTCCCAAGAGGTTAGCATGAGTCTTCAAGCAGTGATGTTTTGTGCTAACTGTAATCCATCCTACTAATTTTCTAGAGTCCTAAGACATTTATTGGAGTCATGCTTTACAAGAATTTAACCCACTTTACAGAATACATAACCATATCCTCACTCTAATTTTGTGTAAGAAAACAGAAAGGAACCCTACAATATTAATTGAGCTTCATAGATTTGAAAGCAATTTCTATATAACTCTTTAAGCTTTTATCTCAAGAAAGTGCTTCTAGACATGAAGAAAAGACTCTGAATTTCAAGAGGCTTTCCATGATAGAAAATGCCACCATTTCCACATGGCTATTCCACAGATTCCTTTAATTCTTTGGTGTAAATTTAAGTAATTATTAGATCTACTAAGACCAGTTTCGGAGAGATGGATCAAGCCTCATATAGGTTACTGCAACTCAGTGTCTAGATAAGGTTCATATAGGAAAGAAAAGTAATCTCCCAGCCACCAATCCTGCTTTACCCCTTAGAATTATTATGGTCAGTATGTGGGATTGAACTTCTCACAACCTATTGAATTTTGTTATCACACACCACACTTGAGCTTTACCTATGTTATTATAGAGACATCTGTGTGTGCTTTTGTTATATATTATTATGCAAAGCAGTGATAAACAAACAGTAATTTCTACAACTGTATCTTTGAAGGCTGCTTTGGCTTCTGTCCATTAGTATTTCATTAACTACACTAGATCAGGGAAGTTCAACACTTGCAGTGAAAGCTTCAGGAAAGCATGGGGTGACCAGCTACTCTGTGCTTTAAATCAGAAATCAGAAAGGTGTCCAAGAACAGCAGGAGGGAGTTCTCAATAGCCAGAACTGTTGTCTTTCTGGTGATATTTGACCCTCACCCCTGCTCATGTGAAATCCCAGCAATAAAGTAATATTTCTGCAAGAAAAAAAGCTGTTATTTTACAGAATCACAGAATGGCGGGGGTTGGAAGGGACCTCTGGAGATCATCTCATCCAACCCCCCTGCTTGAGCAGGCACACCCAGAGCAGGGGCCACAGGAACGCGTCCAGGCGGGGTTTGGATGTCTCCAGGGAAGGAGACTCCACACCCTCCCTGGGCAGCCTGTGCCACTGCTCTGGCACCCTCACAGGAAAGAAGTTTTTCCTCATATTGAGGTGGAACTTCCTGTGTTCCAACTTGTGCCCGTTGCCCCTTGGCCTGTCATTGAGCACCACTGAAGAGAGTTTGGCTCCATCCTCTTGAAACACACCCTTCAGGTATTTATAAGTATTGACAAGATCCCCCTCAGTCTTCTCTACTCCAAGCTGAACAAACCCAGGTCTCTCAGCTTTTCCTCATACAGGAGATGCTCCAGTCCCCTGATCATCTTGGCAGCTCTCCGCTGGACTTGCTCAAGCAATTCCCTGTCCTTCTTAAACAGGGGGGCCCAAAACTGGACACAGTACTCCAAATGTGGCCTCACCAGGGCAGAGTAGAGGGAGAGGATAGCCTCCCTCGACCTGCTGGCCACACTCCTTTTAATGCAGCCCAGGGTACCGTTGACCTTCTTGACCACAAGGACACAGTGCTGGTTTATGATCAACCTGCTGGGCACCAGCACTCCCGGGTCCTTCTCAAGAGAGCTGCTTTCCAGCAGGTCAGCCCCCAGCCTGTACCAGTACATGGGGTTGTTCCTCCCCAGGTGCAGGACCTTGCACTTGCTCTTGTTGAATTTCATGAGGTTCCCCTCGGCCCAGCTCTCCAGCCTGTCCAGGTCTCGCTGGATGGCAGCACAGCCTTCTGGTGTATCAGCCACTCCTCCCCTTTTTGCGTTGTCAGCAAACTTACCGTGATTACCCTCTATCCCTTTGTCCAGGTCATTGATGAATATATTGAACAGGACTGGACCCAGTACAGACCCCTGGGGGACACTGCTAGTTACGGGCCTCCATCCAGACTCTGCCCGTTGATCACAACGCTCTGAGCTCTGTTCTTGAGCTGGAACTCAGAGTTTTGGGGACTTTGACTAAATTCAGGCCTTATAATGATAAAGATGGCAAGGAGACGATATGTCTTTTATTAGACAAATTGATATAGTTAGAAAAAAGACAGAGAAGCTTTCAAGTATACCAATACTTTTCAGGTTTGAAACATAAGTCCAAATATCTATGCTTTCCTGTTACTTAATTGTGTGGTCTAGAGAAGGGCAATGAAGCTGGTAAAGGGTCTGCAGAGCAGGTCTTATGAGGACCAGCTGAGGGAACTGGGGTTGTTTAGTCTGGAGAAGAGGAGGCTGAGGGGAGACCTTGTCACTCTCTACAACTACCTGAAAGGAGGCTGTAGTGAGGTGGGGGTCAGTCTCTTCTCCCTGGTAACAAGCGATAGGACGAGAGAAAATGGCTTTAAGCTACATCAGGGGAGGTTTAGACTGGATGTTAGGAAAAAATTCTTCACTGCAAGAGTGGCCAAGCACTGGAACAGGCTGCCCAGAGAGGTGGTGGAGTCGCCATCCCTAGAGGTGTTCAAAAGATGTGTAGTCATGGCACTTCAGGGCATGGTTTAGGAGACATGGTGGCGTTGGGATGACGTTTGGACTTGATGATCCTAGAGGTCTTTTCCAACCTTAATAATTATATGTTTCTATGATTCTCTGTAAAACAGCAGATAGAACTAAAAAGGACCATGAAAGATTGTATTGTTAATGTTCTTACTCAAAGGGAAGGGAAGTCCAACCATACCAGTAAGAAGCAAACCGTCTGCATGTAGTGGCTTCAGCTACCCAGAGTAACTCCTGCCTCAGGGGTAAGTGAGAAGAGTGGAATGCCTCATTTCATTACACAAAAAAAAAAGTCTTTTAGGGTCAGTTCTGGATGACAATAAATGAACACATCACCAAAGGGATACCATTGGGGTTTGAGCCAAATATAAATGCAAGCTGAAAATGCAGCAGTTTGGTATAACCTACACACCAAAGACTCTCTTTTTAGGGCAAATATTAACCCAACTTTAATTTCCACCCCTGCCTTCTGCCAAAGCAAAATTCTTCAAACCACAAAGAGTTGACACACCGGCTACTTGTGAAGCACAGGTATATTTTTTTATTCCCCTTGGCAGGAGAAGCACAGGAGAAGAAATGTTAGCAGTTTTCTGCTAAGACAAGGAGTTACGCTGGACTGACTAAAATTAGATGTTAAGATTGGCACTTATGACTATAACTTTATTTATTTATTACATAATATGTAAATTATGTATGATATATACAATAAAACAATACTTATTATGATTATGATGCGATAATGTGACTAATAAGTCAAGTTATTGGGGCTTTGTTGGGTGAGACTCTCAAAGTCAGCCAGAGTGAGTGGGCAGCAGGCGGTGGGAGGTGGGCTGCCAAGGTGGATTTGTGGAAGACCAGCGCTTGCTGTAGCAAGGCAGGACAGATGGAGTTTTATAATGCATAGCAGTAGCTATGAGGCCAGAGCCTGTAGACAGATGAGAGCTCACTGCTCATTCTTATTTCATCCCTCTGGATATTTTCTGTGGATAAAACAACATTAAGCAGGCCAACACCTGTAAACCATGCCATATTTCGTATGCCACTGGATTAAGGCAGATCTTCTGGTGGTGAGTTGGTCTTGAAGCTCTGCAGAGGTATTTTTAACCTGTCAGATTCTCTTTTGTAATCCCTATTTTCATCTTCCCACCACCTATCCCCAGCAGTCAGACTGGAATACCTTAAAGTAAAATGAAAAAAAAAAAAAAAAAAAGATTTCCTTGAGATTTTCCATTTACTTTACTGAATCTGAGGCCTAAAATAACTCATAGAGGGTGCCTTGCAAAGACCCTTTACTAGGAGTATTTAATCTTGCAATTTGGGCTAAGCCATACATAGACCTAAGACATATTTTGAAAAGAGACATTTAAAAAAACCTGAGACATTCAGTATTCAGTTAGTTCACTTCTTTCATAGCAAACAGCTATCAAAATTTGGCATAATCACATTTCTTAATGCATAGTTTATGGAAAGAGTGAAAAAAATTATAGTTTTCTTTAAGGAGATTTTACAGTTAAAAGATAAACCTGACAGAGATAACAGATTTGAAGATTCGAATCGATTACCTAGATACACCCTTTTTCTCCTTTTTTCCATGCAGCTTTTAGAGAAATCTGTTGCAGGCAGATTTCAGAGACTGTCAGCCCAGCAAAACAAATTACCAAGGCAACCTTGACACTGACGTCTGGAACTCAGTTTGGTGAGAAACAATAAGCACCTTATATCAGTATCCCAAGCCTGAACCCCATTCAGTATTTCATAGTGCACACAGCGAAAATGGCTTTTCAGTCAGTTGCCTGTATTCTTGTATGCTCATTGATTTTTTAAAAACTTTTGCTGCTACTCCAGAGATCCTAACCACTGCTCGAATGCTGTACATCCTTAGGCTCTTGTTATAAATAAAAATCTTGCCCGTTAATCTCTCAGAGAGATCTTAATTAAAAGAGCCCACACACACCTCAAAATCTTTAGCTGCTAATCTGCCAGTGCTAGCATTGCAAATAAGTGTATCTAATTGGAAATGTGTCTTTCGACTCAATAGAAATGGACGGCTGAATTGAATGCATTCAACTCACCTGCATGAGGAAGCAGCTGCTTACAAAAAGCAGTCACGGGACCAACTGAATAGCATTTTAGTTGGTTGTTTCATCTGCGTGAAAGCTACATATTCTTGATGCAAGAATGTTATCTTGGAATAAGTTCATTCAAACAAAGCATTTGTCGTGCTATTTAAGTGACTGTATCGTTGTTTAGCCAGACTGAAAAAAAAAAACAACAGACGGGATAAAAATAGACTTATCAATTCACTTTGTCTGCTTGTATTTGATTCTGGATTATGTGTTGCAGTTCCTACATCACATTTGGGGTGTTTAAGCTCTTCTCAGGAGTGCATGGAGCTTTGGGACCACAACACACAGCTCTTGCACCTGTGTTTTTTATTTCCTTTAAATATGAAATCAGAGAGGAATTTGAAGTAGGAATTTGTGACTAGTATTTTATAGGTGCATTTAAATCAAAACTTAGAACACACAGGACTGCTTCTGCAGTTGCTTGGGGAGTACTGTAAGCCATGGAAGGCACATGTCCAACTGAAACCAAGAGAAGAGCCCAATTTGCCTTTCAAAACATGCTTTTTTCTGGATCTCATAGTGGCTTTATTAATGTGCTGACGCATTACATGCACCCATACATTTTAACTAACATAGAAAAAGCACACTTCAAGAGAGCTGTACAGTTCAAAACAATCTATTTCATTTTATCCAGTAAAGCTAAGCTTCAGGAGTATAAAACTTATATGGTGCAAACGGTGAGGTATGGTTTTTCTGTTATTACTTTGAAAACACTACAGGCTAACCCTTACAGCTAAGATGTAATTCTTTCTGCCCTCACTGTTGTTGACAGGGCACACATATTTGGTATTTTCTGCTGTCCTGAAACAAATAAAAGAGAAATCAAAGTTTTTCTTGATGTGTGGATTGCAGCCTTGTCTAAAATCCTTTCATATGGTAGGTCATTTAAGAAAGCAGCAGACACCCACTTAAAATCAGGTGATAATTGCTTTCTGCTGAGTGACTCACCCTGCAAAGTAGAGTGCCTTATTGTTGAGTCTTCAGTTTTTAATTTTTTTTCTCACGTTACCCTGAGTGTTCAGAGGTGAGCCCAAGAAGTTTGTGTGTTGTTTGATGCCACCTGTTTTTATGGGGCAATGGATGACTTTTCAGGTGTCACTGTCATTGCTGTTGATGGCAGGAAACAGCTATTTTCTCCAAGTCACCTCTTTTCACTACCTTTTCCATCAGTCCCTCCATTGAGTAGTAACCCAGCTACCTTCAGAAACACAAAAGTTGACAACTTACCAGCACAGGTGTGCTGGGATATGGATTGGCATGTGAGGGCTTGAATATTTCTGTCTCCGAATGCAAGTATATGTATATATATATGCACATGCATGTGTATGCATATATATTTTTGTGTGTGTGTATGCGTGTTTAAAAGAGACTGCAAGAGGTCCTGCTATGGTGCTCCCACACTGTTCAGGAGGATGCACACGTTACAGCAGTGACTGGGACCACTCCCAGGCTACTAGCAGACCACTCAGAGATGAGATCTCCTCTCATGTGCCAAAGGTGGAGGTGGTTTGCTCATTTGCCTCCCTTGATAGATGGAGTCACTTGCCTGCTTTCAGCCTGGAAGGTAGCCCTCTTCAAGTTGCCTGTCAGCCAGCCCTCCAGCCCCATCATGGAAGCATCTCTCTGAATTAATATTGAAGACCCTCTCTGTCTCTTCCCACCAGCCTGCAGAAGGGCAGAACTTTCCCTCTTTGATCTTCCCTCTTGCAAAGTCAGTGTAGCAGAATGGATTGATCCTCACTCTTTCTTGGGCAGCTGAAAGCATTTGAACCCTGTCAAAAGTAGAGCTGAAAGAGCTGAAAATATTTTTGCAGACCCATTAAATTAATTCAGAAGGACCAGAAGTGCTGTCCTCTTGTATTGGCAAGGTCTTGGTAGTGGGTGGGCTGCTGGGGTGGTTCCTGTGAGAGGACACCAGGAGCTGCCCCATGTCACAAAGAACCAGTTGCAGACAGCTCTGAAATGGACCTGCTGCTGCCCAAAGCTAAGCCCATCAGTGATGCTGGCTGTGCCTCTGTGATAACATATTTAAGCAAGGGTAAAAACCTCTACACAGCAGCTGTGAGAAAACTGAAAAATACAACCCTGCAGACATCAAGGTCAGTGAAGGAGGAACTCCAGGCACTAGAGCAGAGATTCTCCTGCAGCCTGTGGAGGGGAACATGGTGATGCAGGCTATCCCCCTGCAGCCCGTGGAAGACCACTTTGGAGCAGATATCCACAGTGCAGCCATGGAGGATCCCAGGATGCAATAGGTGGAGATGCCTTGAAGGAACCTGCAGCCCATGGAGAGCCTGTGATGGAACAGGTTCCTGGCAGTGCCTGTGGCCCGTGGAGAGGAGTCCATGAAGAGTGGGTTTTCTAGCCGGGCTAGTGGCTCATGGGGGACCCAAGCTGGAATATCTTGCTCCTGAAGGACTGTGCCCGTGATAAAGGACCCATGCTGGAGCAGTTATAGAATAACTGCAGCCCATGGGAAGGACCCACATCAGGGAAAGTCATAAAGAACTGTATCCCATGGGAGGGACCCCATGCTGGAGCAGGGGAACAGTGTGAGGAGGAAGGAGTGGAAGACACGAAGTGTTATGAACTGACCACAGCACCCATTCCCCATCCCTCTGTGCTGCTCACGGGAAGAGGTAGACGAGTCAGGAGTGAAGTTGAGGCTGGGAAGAAAGGGAGATGGGGGAAAGTGGTTTTAGTTTTGTTTTTTATTTCTCTATATCCTACTCTGTTATTAATTGACAATTAATTAAATTAATTTCCCCAAGTCAAGTATGTTTTGCCCATGATGGTAATAGGTGAGTGATACCTGTGTCCTTATCTCAACCCATGAGTCCTTTACTTTTTCATTGTATTTTCTCCCCCTGTCCTGCTGAGAAGGGGGGGTGAGAGAGCGGCTTGGTGGACAACCGGTGGCCAGCCAATATTAACCCATCACAGTCCTTTGAGGCATAGAAAGTAATTATTAATGCCTACAATTTTTAGATGCAGATGTCAGGAAAAGGTGGTCTTTGACCACCTCAACATCCTTTGCTCAATATCCCAGGCAGCTCCTATGCATTCCCATCTTCAAGTAGACTGAAAGAGGGAAGGTTTTGGTTCCCCAAGTACAGGGCAGCCAATATAAATCTGTTCCTCCTTAGAAAATTTTTCATTCCACCTACTCTTCTTTTTAGTTAAACCTCTTATGTGGAGGGCCTTAAGTAATCTTCCCTATGGAATGGCTCAGGAGGACTTGAGAGCAATATAAAGCTTTGCTCCAGCTGGTGTGTCTGTGCTTTAGTCCATGCATCAGCACTTCTCTCTCAATTCCTGTACTTGCAAAGTGGACCAGTGCAAGCTCTTGCTCTGCCTGACCTCTTAGCTAGGCATTTGTGGCAATGTGAGGAAGAAGACTATCTTAAGAGAACTGCTCAGACATTAACTCAAGGATTCAGGGCTCCCCTTCTTTCCTGTGATGTATTCCATTGCTTGAAGTGCCAGGAGAAAGCAATGTGCTTTCCTCAGAGAAGCCAAGAAGATAGGTTATGCTCCTGACTGCTGCAACTCTGTCTTAGGCTGTACTGCGGTAACTTTATTCCCTTCTCAATATCTCCAGGTGACATGATCCCTTCATTCCCCTCAAGATGGCTGATTATAGCCTGATCCCGAGGAGCAAGAACAAAAAACCTGAATGTCAGGGCTCTTTATAAACAAAATAATATATGCTTTTGTTTCCCAGATGTATGCATAATAAGAGTCAGATGGGAAAGGACTGTCACTGGAGCTAGTATCTGACTGCAAGTGAAGCAGATAACAATGAACGTCACCCCAATATGTACACGAACAAAGCAGGGGAGGGCAAGGAGGCATTTTGAAGCAATAGAAGAAGCAGAATATGTTATGCATTTTAATATTATCTGGGGTGGACTTTCTCCTTTTTGAGGGAAGGGTTCAGCATTTTATATTGGATCCTCATTTTGTGTACAAGTGGTAACTATTACCTTAAGAGGACTTGAATGAAATATTAGCCAATTTAAAACTATGTTCCACAGAGAGATGTAGAGTTTATGGATGGCTGCCATGCCAAGAAAATTTTAATATCTGAAAACCGTCTGACAGATTGAGACTGGAACACAGTTATGCAAAGTGCTGCTTAAGAGGGGATCAATAGCACTATTCAGCTTCAATTTGGCCTGTGGTGCATATTCTGGCCAAAGTCCCCTCAAACTTCTGTAACCTAATGGCTGAGATCTGAAAATAAATGTTTTCATAGCAGGGAGGGATATACCCTGCAATTGCTTCTGCTAGGACTATTTAATCAGCATCAGAACAACAGAATTATTCAAATGTGCTTTCCATTTACTATGCAGACACTCCTCCAGTACTGTTCTGCTCAGGGACTCTAGCTCTCAAATCTGTCAATGTAACAGTCAGAGACATGATGGAAGGTTTTGTAAACACCCAAGTTAGCTTTACCAAATGCAGATTAATATTGATATTAGCTTTCCAAGTCCTTTCCTCAGGTCCCAAGATGACTTACAGCCTGCATTAATCCACATATTGCTGCAGAAGTCCTCACTGCATAGCCAACTTTGCTATTATAAGCGGAACATGAGTATGCTTAGGCGATGCTGAGGTCATATCTTTGGCTGCAGCATAAACTCACTGTAAAACAGTAATGACATGTAATCAAGAAAGTCCCTCTACTGGACACAGAACAGTCCAGCTGAGTGGACTCTGTCAGTTCTCAGGGTGTTTGGAATCATATCCAGAGATCACATGCCTTGACCTTTAAGGCCTGGCTATCATAAAGAAATTTGCACAAATATTCATATTGCTGAGGCAAGGCATGACCTTCATTCTGCAAAATGAGAGTAAATTGCCCCAGTGCCTGTCTGTTCTGCACCAATGCAGTGAATCTACAGTCAGGATTGCAGTGGGAGAGCTGTTGAGACAGGTTTTTTTCCCAACAGTGTTCAAGCCCTTAGTCTTGACACTTAACTAACCAGACCCAAAAGTGATTTTGAAACTAAGGCTTTAGTTCAAATCTGTTAAATACAGGAGGGGAGGGTTTACTGGGTGTAAAGCTGGTTTATTGGTGTGGATGGTCAGAAGGATATGAGAACTGACCCATGGACAGAAAACCAGAGAGGGAAGATCAATTTGTTTATGAATATCAGTTTCAGTATTCACAGAATTAATGAAGCCTGCTTTCCAATGGGTGTATGTCTCATGGTCTGTTGACTTTTTAATTAAATTATACCAAGGCTGCAACATGAGCTCAACCCTTTTAAGATCCTGGTGAATCTACACAGGGGACATTACCTACTAGAGTCTCTTATGCCTAGCAAGGTAAGAACTAAGACCACAAAACTCTCCATGCTTTCTCTGCATAACTGACCACTAAGTGAATGAATAATCTTCTGTGCTCCAATTCCTTAGGAAATTCAGCTAAAAAATGGTAATTAAAACAGCCAAATGCATTTCTGATAAAACTGCTTACTATAGAGATTCCTTGGGTTATGTATTATATCTGCTCTCATTACTCTTTGTCTCTTTTACTTTACACTGTACAATCTACAGGAGAAACACTATGTCTTTGCTGATCTGAAAAGCACCTGGGGTATTTTGGGTCCTAACATGATAAAATTAATAATAATAATAATTAATCTAGATGGATGCTAGAGAGCAGGACTTGTAGTTTGAAATCCTAGAGCCAACGGAAATCAGGTATAAGCTATTGACCAGAACTGTATTCAATTTACAACCCCATGCATCCACAAGAAATCTGTTACTTTTTGCAGTACTTCAGGGGGCTTTAAATTTTCACCTGAATTGCTGAAATAAGAATTTGACCCAGGCTGATAGATATTATAGGATCAGAAAGCAGGAGTAAGAGAGCAATAAATCATATACCAGGGAGCAGAAGGCAGTTCAGCCTCTGACAGGTGAATTTAAGAAAGGGTACTTTAAAGTAGGGGGTCTCCTTTGTATTACTCACTTTTCATTAGATGATTTTCCTCTTAGACCTTCTCCCACTTTCATGCTGGCATGAAAGTTACACCCACTTTCATCTGCTACATTTAGAGAGGGGAATGGATCTTTCTCAGAGCTATGCAGAACTGAAGTCACATATATTTAAACCAAGAATCTGACAACCTTCTCCTGACATAAGTGGCTGCATTTTACAGCTTATTGTATCTGTGTATAAAAGTGGGATAAACAGGTGAGTGATTTCAGATGTTGGCACCTGGACAGGCTTAATTGTGCAGTGAACCCTCCCCTGATTTCCTTTCCTTAACCTACACAGGTATCATTCATGCTTACTCAAGAAGATGATGTAATTTATTGTCCTCACCTTTCCTCCCTTCCCTGATACTGCGGAACAGTTGAAAGAACTTTCACTTAAATAAACAAACACATAAAGTCATCCAGGGAAAGAAGAATCTCCTTCACAGTTGCAGTAACATTCTTCCTTCTGCAGAGTCAGGGGACTGGAGGGCAGGCAGTTGAGAACTTGCTCTTTTATTGATGTGTTTATATCTCATTGGCATTTTCAGACCCTGTGCTTGATAGTCCTGAATACTGATCATCGGTCACATTAAGTTGCCTTTTTTTTTTTTTTATTCCTTACCCTTATTCACGTGCGTGATTTCTCTTTAAGGTTAAAAGACAGCAGCCCAGAGGAAGACTTGTGCAAGGAGAATACGAGGTGGCAACAAGGGAGTGATGCTTATTTGATGGGCTTTGTATTTACACACCCTGTTCAATACAGTTTATAAACATACAGCAGACAAAAACATTGTAAGCAGAATAGTAAGAAGTAACTGTCATTTCATTTTCTATTCAGTATTACAAATATTGGGGGTGGGGTGGGGCAGGGAGTCCATCTTTGCATTTAATTCCTTTAGCTAAATCAGCTGACTAGAAGTACATCAATCTGCTCTGCCTGGCTTCTTTTGCAACGGTCACACATCACGTCACCTTGAGATTTTGTGCACTGTAACTAAGGTTTATTAGTAATTGTTCTAGAACATTTGTGGTAGAAGTTGTTTTATCAATCTGTATTGCCTCTACTTTCACGTTCTCCTGCCACTCTTGTGTGTACTGTAGAAAGGTGTATTGAGTTTGCGTGGCAAGGTTTTGGTAGCAGGGGGGCTATGGGGGTGGCTTCTGTGAGAAGCTGCTAGAAACTTCACCTGGGTCCAATAGAGCCAGGGCCAGCCAGCTCCAAGAGGGACCTGCCACTGACCAAGGCTGAGCCCATCAGCGATGATCACAGCACCTCTGGGATAACATTGTTAAGAAGGGCAAAAAGTTGTTGCACAACAGAAAACTGCACCCAGGGAGAGGAGTGAGAATATGTGAAAAAAAACAACTCTGCAGACACCAGGGTCAGTGAAGAAGGAGGGGAAGGAGGCGCTCCAGGCGCCAGAGAAGAGATTCCCCTGCAGCCCTTGGTAAAGACCATGGTGAGGCAGGCTGTCCCCCTGCAGCCCGTGGGAGTTAACGGTGGAGCCGATATCCACCTGCAGCCCATGGAGGACCCCATGCTGGAGCAGGGGGATGCCTGAAGAAGGCTGTGACCCTGTGGGAAGTCCACGCTAGAGCAGGCTCCTGGCAGGACCTGTGGAGAGAGGACTCCATGCAGAAGCAGGTTTGCTGGCAGGACTTGTGACCCTGTGGGGGACCCACGCTGGAGCAGGGGAAGAGTGTGAGGAGGAAGGCACAGCAGAGACGTGTGAGGAACTGATCACATTCCCCATCCCCCTGCACTGCTCGGGGGAGGAAGCAGAGAAATAGGGAGTAAAGTTGAGCCCAGAGAGAAGGGAGAGGTGGGGGGAAGGTGTTTTAAGATTTAGTATTTATTTCTCATTACCCTACTCTGATTTGTTTGGTAATAAATTAAGCTAATTTCCCCAAGTTGAGCCTGTTTTGCCCATGAAGGTAATTGGTGAGTGATCTCTCCCTGCCCTTATCTTGACCCACAAGCCTTTCATCCCATTTCTCTCCCCCTTCCAGCTGAGGAGAGGAGTGATAGAGTGGCTTTGGTGGGCACCTGGCGTGCAGCCAGGGTCAACCCACCACAACAGTCCTCTTTGTCTCACCATACACACCCTTACAAGAGTCAAAAAACCTGTGCTCTTAAAGATGATGAAGCTCTGATTACGCAGACATATCTAGGTGTCATGGGAACATTCCCTACTGGCAAAGGAGACTTATGATTACTGAAAATATAGAGATTTATGGAACCTCAGGAAAAATATTTAGACTATTTTTGGGACTGGTTGGATCTAAACAGATGGACTAAGATGTCTTGCATAAGACTCTCAAGTTTCCAAGCTCAGTTTACTTGGCCATAAGCTAGGTCAGAAGGCTGCAAATAAAGCACTCCCCAAAGTATTTTGGTGTCTTTCATTCATGGTTTAGGCAGCACAAGACATTCAAAAATATAGTCCTTTCTCTGCCTTTTTTATGTTTAAATGGATGGAATTTTTAACTCCTGTGAATTCAGACTCTGCTCCACATATGTAAGCTGAAAGGCCTTTGAAGGTGAATTTCTGTAACCAGACAAGACTATCCAGCACAGCAATGTACACACAGAATTGTTAAATATGCTGAAGTCAGGGAAATATATACGTCACAGAGTTTGTGCAGTACAGTGTTATTGTAAGTTTACTGGAAGAGTAATTTGCCTTGATAAATGCAATATATCATTATCACACACATGGACTTATACCCAATTCTAAGAGGCACCAAATGCCACCTAGAAAGTGCTGATAGGGTGTTGACAAATATGTTCAACCCAAAAGATTGAGGCCTAAGGGCAGACTGTCTCTTTCCAAAGAGTGTTTAGTCATTGAACTGTCTGAGCTGTCATTACATATTGCTTTCTGAAACAATATTTTTGGCCCCTAACTACCTTTAATTAGCCTTTTGCTTTCTACAATGGGGCTCTAAAGAAAAATCGTTAGCAAGGGTGTGTGCATCTCTGTCAGCCAAGACCTCCCTGCAGTGATTTCCAAACAATATTTCTACAGAAAACTTTAGACTCATGCCTGTGATGCCCATGCAAGAACAATAAATGAATAGGAGAAGCTGAGTGACTGAGCTATGAAATTGTTCACATTGAATAATGGTTTGGTCTTATAGCTCCAACCCTCTTAACTCATCCTATAGCTCTACAACCTGACTGCAGCTGGGCTGCAGGGACCAGGGATCTAGACACTATAACTGGACAGATCTGCAAGGGCTTACGTGGTGTGCACCCAGAAGGGGGTGAACACTGGTGGCTGGCTCAACGAAGGGAGGTGTCCCACTCCTTTGACTAGGGTCTATGCGATGTGCACTGTGCCACTGCCTTGGGTCCTGCAAACATAATTGCACTCTTCTGTTGCAGAGTGTGCTGAGCAGCCTCTATGTCCACACCAGCATAAGGTTTGCCCAAAGACTGACTCTGTGAAGCTTCTCCACTGCTGAACATCCTGCTGCTGCTGGGCACCAGGATGCCCCAGGGTGTAGCTGTGGCATGGGATCTCTATATATGCTTGGAGCAGCTGCAGATGCTTTCATTCCACCCTGACTCATCTGTGTAACCTACACCCTGTGACCACCGCAGCTTTGTGTAGGAGGCATTGCCAACCTTCTGCCATTATGCAATTTGTCTTGCATAAAAAAAAGAGTGTGTGGACTTACAGAATAAAAATAATTACTTGGATCAAAGCCAGACCCTGGTCTACCAGCATTTCCCACTGTTCCCACTAGACTTGCCTACACCTACTAGGCAGCCCAGGTAGGGCTGGCAAACTTTGACCCACCCTCACAGGCTTGGTCTGCCTGGCTGGCCCCAGACCATGAGAATGCTCTCAGTTCCCCTCTGAAGACTCCTTTGGAGTCTGGACATGCCAGAGGCTCAAAGAGCTCCCTTTAAGTGCAGGCCTTACCTAGTGGGGAAGAAAATGTGCGAATGGGGAATTAGGATCCCTCACTTCATGGAGCTGGTGGGTATTCAGGAGTTAGTGTCCTTCCCTGGGGTACAATAGGAGGCACAATGACACCATAGATATGCACTTGTCTCCCAGCAAGGGCCAGAAATAGTGACTGTTGCCCAGGACAAAGACATCTTTGGTTTTCTTGTGCCATAGGCCACGTGCAAAGCCCAGATGAGGTCTTGTCTTTTTGTCTTCCATAAAAGTCAGGTGAAGGCCTGAACCTACCTTGAAGGTGGAGCTCTAATGGGAGAGCCAGGCCCACTTTCATGGGGGAATAACAAAGAAGTTCCTATCATTACGGTATTTGGGGGCCACCTGTCAGTAACTCTGTCTTTTTGCCAATAGGATTTGTTTTGAAATGCCAACTGAGGACTGATACACAGACATCTGAGGAACACCATAGGGCACAGGGATAAGCTAAGGCAGCAGATAAGGTCACTGGGATGCATGCATCGTGAGGCACACTGGATAAAAAAAGACTTTTTGAAGAGATGTGCCAGATGCGAGTGTGCATGTGCACTGGGGTAGAAAAAGACAGGGTATGGGCTATGCTGTGCTGCTGTTTGGGCTATGTAATGGCTTGTACCAAGTTTTCCAAGCACAGGATACGCTAAACAATGTTGTTCTTAGCATGTAAACAAGAATATCCCTGAAGGACCTCCACAGGAAATGTAGACAATCAACAGGGGCTCTAAAACTCAAAATAAACCAGCATTAAAATAATCTTAATGGATCTCTAAAATAAAATGTGGAAGTCTTTGCAGATGCAGGATTTTGCCTATTAAAACCATGTTCATGATGAGATTAGTTGTGTACTTTCAGCTCAGGGCAAAACCTTTTTGTTGATCAGTCTTTGCTTAGAAGAGAAATATTTGCTTATTTTTCCTCCATGGAAGGGTAAAGGGACCAGTGGGGAACACACACACACAAAATCTTTCAGAAGCTAGCTGCTTTTAAAAGTTGGGTTTTGGTGGTTTTTGTGTTTTGTTTTTTTTTTTTACTTATGTTGTGGGGGAAAAAAGCCATAAAACCTATTTGTTTTGTTACCATGGGATGATTTTTTTGAGGAGTTACAGAACCAGCTGAGAAATACGACCAGTCTGCAGTAAAATGAAGTACTGAGGCAATGTAGCATAGTTAAAAAGCTCTGACAGCATAAAACTAGAGTCAGCATGAAAAGTACAGACTTTGCCTATTATGAATTTATAATGAACAAAAAATAATTCTGTTGTAGATATCTATTTAATGGATATTCTCAATACACAGCTGTTCAGTGTGCCTTTGAGAAGATGATCTGTTTATCTTCTCGTTTGTAGCAGTGCACAGGAGCTCTGCAGCAATATGCATGTCTTACGGGAATATTCCTTGGTATAGAGAATATGGATGAATTGAACTTTTCTTTAAACAAAGAAATAAAAACCTTCCTGATTCATGAAGGTGCTCCACTACATTTTTAGCCATAGATCACTTATATTACTTACTCTTTCCTCTGTCTTCTCAATTTTTCCTGCAAAAGGATTCTGCCCTGCCAACAATAAAACCCAGATTTCCTGTAATGGCTGCAGAGAAAACTGCCACGGGAGAATAGCTAGACAGGTGGCCAGCCTATGCTTCCAGTTTTGTTTTTTACTTGATATTTTACCTTTGAGATTAGACCATCCCATGGTTAGATTCTCTTATACTCCTGTTTCTCTATCCATCTTTGTCTTATTTCTCATGTATCATTAGCAAAACTGCTTTCCTAAAATTGAGTTGAGAGAATTTCTTGTGAGCTTATGATTCATGTAGGTTCAGCTGGAAGATCAGGCTTTTGGTTTGTAAGCCGTCTGAGGCAGACTTTGTCTTTCAGGTCATTTGTGTGAGCGGTTGCCAGAGTCAGTGGTAAGTGAGTTGTGAGGATGATCCATATTACTCATGCTAATTGCTGTGACTGCCCCAAGCTTGACATAAACAGCTGGTGTAATAGAAAAATCCATAACCCAGGTCTGGTTTCACATCAGCCAAGAGCCACAGAATAACATGGCTGCTTAATATTTTCCTAGAACGTAATTCTAATCCAAAACTGTTGTCACAATGTGCATTGTTATGCAATACCCTCATATAGTATGACAATGTCTCCTGATATTGTGTGTCATTCCTTTGTTGTAATGGTTGCTAGCAGTGGAAGAGTGCATGCAGAGATCTGTAGGGTTTGGCAGCAGGTATCTGAATAGAAAGAAATTCCTTTACAATCAAATTTGGATTGTATGTGCTACACTTTATACTGTTACACCCTCTCTCTTCAAGCAAACAAAAACCTGCATAAGTCATAACAAGCTTTTTATCAACAGAAGAATGACACAGAGAATCTCGAACAAAATGGTACCTTTTCTATGGTAAATTTAATGAGCCAAAAATATGAAGAGTATCCTGTTATAAGCAGAGAACATTACCCAAGAATCAGAAAATCAGCAAGGAACCAACTGCATCTCTTCTATGTAATTCACTGTGTCACAAGTGCCTAATCCAGGTTTTATAATGTGTTGACAGTCTTTCTTCTGCATAAGAACACATAGGTTCGTTTAAGTGTTTTTTGATTGATAAGTTGCCCTTTCGAAAGCACATTTTCATTGAAAAGTACCTACTTTTCTGAGCAAACTACATCTTTACTGTGTGTTTTCATTTTTAGTAAACCATTCTTTAATGATCTACCTGGTTCTCCCCAGAGATTAAGAGCTATGAAGGCACAGGACCTTGTTTATTTTTTGTGATCCACAAGCTTCTGCGCAAGAAGAAATTTAAGAAAGAAACCTTGACTGTAATAAATCGATTTGCTTTAATCTTTTAAAAATTTTTATTCATTGCTATTGAGAATGTTTTTCCTGTTTTGGGAGAAGAACCTGGCCTATGCTAGAAACTGGATAATAGCAAAGTTCTTCAATCACATCTCCCAGTCTTTTGTTATGTGGTGTAACTGTACTTCTCCCAAGACTGGATGGTGAGATTGTGTTCTCCTTTGCCCTGCCTGCTCTTGGATCCCTCTCTCAGCACCAGGATGATAACTTCACCTATGCACTGCAGCCCTTCTGTTAAAGCTCAGTGTGCTAACCCCTTCTGACAGCAAAGGTCTGTTACATAGCAATATTGCTGATATATTTATTATTAATATCTGTAACATAAGAAAATAATCATTTTTATTAGGTGATTTTACTTCTTTTTTAATGTTGTAACACCCTGCGGATTTCACCCAACTGGAAAAGAATTACTGATCGAGCTAGAGGATAAACACAATTTTTGTACAGTGAGGCTGGCCTCATACAGGGCTTGCCTCCAAATGCTACTCCTTGGAGGCTGCTTGTGGAGATGAAAGGGTAGGTAAAGGCTCATTCAGTTCTTGGCTGCTTCTTTTAGACTGTATAAGATAGGGTGACTTAGTGAAGTACATGCAAACTCTTCCAAGCTCATCATAAAAGATGTGCTAAGTGGATGCTGCTGAGAGAATAATCAGCACATCTCCCATCTATCCTTTCAACACCACCCCTCAGTGCACAGCTCATTCTTTGCGAAGGTCTAGCCAGCTGAGGGTTTGCCAGCAAAGGGAATTTTGCAGCTGCTTTGAGCTGCTGAAGTCTCCAGCAGCGCCCCTGGCTGACCTCCTGCCTCAAGGTCCCTCTGGTAATCTATGCCACTAGATACCAGCCTGGAGACTAGAAGGGGAGGCAGAATTAGAAAAGAGAAATTCCATTTTACCTGGAAAAAAGGAAGGAGGGAATTCTTGTCCAATTTCCATGAGTGAGTGTTACATACAGAACACATGCTGGCTACAAAATCTTGACTTGCCAGGTCCATCTTATTGCATGGCTCCTTCATTTATTTCATTTTAATAAACGATCAGTGTGAGAACAGGCTGATGGCTCAGACCATGCTTACAAGCGTATCTTCTGAAGAGGTTAAACAGCCAGCACAGGCCTTGATGATTTCAGACAACTTTTGACCAGGATTTAAGCCTCTTTGAATAAGAGCTTTAAAATCTGCCTCCAAAATAATGGTTGATGCACTGGGGATATGAAGAAGATTAAACGTCTCGACAAGCATGGGGTGAAGGACATGAGGCTTACCAAGCCATTCACTACGTTTCCTGCCCGCTGGGATACTTTGATGAACATAAAGCATATTGATGAGGGTATTAACAGAATGGAATGGAGAATGTTGTCTCCAAAGAATAAGGAAAGTCTCAGAGATGACATTGTCACGTTTAGATTTTTCTGAACAAATGAAATAAACCAGAAGGTTCTCTTCTTTTCTTTTCTTTTTTTTTTTTTTTTTTTTTTTAAAAAAGGATCTACAAGGACATTAAAAACGCAGAGTTATAAACCTAGCCAGATGAATTTGCAGTCCCCACTGATCCTTACTTTGAGATATCAAAATACAACCTTTTCTTCTGGGGCAGGATTTCCAGAAGCATTCAGTATTTGTGTGAACCTTCTCTTAGTGAAGGGGATGACAAATAGGAGATGTAAATTTGCTTTGAAGGAAGGTGGGAAATGGTCATGAAGGAGGGATATAACCCCATGCTGGGAGTTGTGTTTTATGTCACTTGGAAAAGGCCACTTCATCGTCCATGCTGCATCTGCATCCCTGCATATACCTGTGGAAACTGAGTTGGTCCCAATAATGAACCTATTTGTAAATCCCCAAGTACATTTGGAACACAGCTGGATAAATACATGTGTGGCACCTAGTGTAAATAGTCCAAGATTAAAATGAAATTAACTCACAGAGATCCATGGCTGGACAAAATTGCCATAGTTTTACTGTCTCCTGTCTTCTGCAAGTTCACTTGTGAAACTTCAAGGTTCTCTTAAGATATAGTTTCTCCTTTTGAAGATATTGCATAAACTGTTACAAGAAAAGGTTTAAAAGGTTCTTGCATACTTTTAAAATGTACCTTTTCTCTAAATGGCTATATCTCAGGTCTTATTATAAAAGGGACCTCACTGGTGATCTTTCATGGTGTAAAATGAAGCTAGTTCATGTTTTTCACAGTACAGATGCTATTGCTTTTATTGATGCTGTGCGGTAAGTAAGATTCTTTGCAGAGCTGCAGTGATGAGATGGATGTTCAGGATGATAACAGAGGATGCCTACCATGAACCTTAGGAGATTTTGTCCTCTAAAATTGTGTATTAGACTGTAGCTAGGAACTGACTGGAACTATCTCCAAGGTCTCATTGTACATGAATATTTATTTGTAATGCAGCTTTATCTCATCAGTATATTTCCATTAAGACAGAAATGCTTTCTTCAAGGACACCTACTGCTTGAACAAACCTATGTTATATACTTTTTTACTTTGTCTCCATAGTTAGCACACAATGCAAGATTATATTGAAAAATCACATAGCATTTCTTAAATTACATATCAAAATTTTAAGGGAAATGGGGGAAAAAGAGCACTGGACCATTTAAGAAGAATAAACTGTAGAAAAATAGTACAAACAGCCTTTTAAAAATACGTTATCTCTTCTATTTTTTTTCAAAGTTATCTTTCATGCTTGTATCTCAGCACCAACTTCTTAAGAGAAAAAATTCTTGGGCCTCCTGCTGTTACATTGTATTGATGCCAGTAATAAAGATTTAAACAGTGTTGTGTTGAATTTGGCCTTGAGCTACATTTCTCCGGGGAGATACAAGCGGTCATACCCAGAGCTAGACAGAGGTGTCTGTCTCTGAGGGTAGCATGGAAGGAATCTCACAAAGAGAAGGCTTCTAAGACCACATTCCCGTCATCTTGTACCCTCTGGTCACCCTTGTTACACTAGCCAACACAAAATAACATCGAACAGCAGCCTTCAAAGTAAAGTCACGCTGTAGAGGTGATAAAGGAGCCAACTGTCTCCCAGTGCATAAAAATGCTACTTCTGTCTATAAAGTGTCATACTGATGAGTCATCTTGTCATCATTACATAGAAAATGACTAAGTTTGTTAAATATGCCAGCTAATCTATTGAAGTTTGATTTAATAGCAATCAGTATAATCTATTACACATCACATTAATCCATTAATGAAAGCAACATCTGCAAGTCAACTGGCTCTGCTTTTTTAGCTATATTCAAACAGTGTATTTAAAAACAGTGCCCAATAAAATGTGACTATTTATCAAGCTGTAAGTGTTCTGTTCAGAATTTAAGGAATTGCTCATTAATAGTCTTCCATTGTGTACTTTAATTGAGCTCTGAGTAGATGAGTGGCACACCTATGCAGAGTGATTAAAAAATACTTTTTCAGCCACAATTTTAACCACGTTGTGTAACTGATTGTAAGTTTTCGTTTCATAATGGATACAGGCACCTGTGTAATGTCTGCTGTAGCTGTTAGCTCCAGCTGCAGAGCTCTTGGTTATATACAAACAAGTCTTAGCCATTTTGGTCAGGTAAACAGCATAATTAAAATGACTGGGTTGTCTCATATGATTAAGTTGAGGAGATACAACCTGTGACTGAAACGGATGAATATGGGGCTATTCCTTCACTTTAAAAAGGGAACATATCTGACATATTTGATTCTGAATGACTAAGAAGGTGGGCAGAAAAGGTTACATTCACCTCACCAAACAGAGAAGCATCTCACCGAACTGAATTTTCTTTAGAGGCAACAAGGAAGAATAGGCACTTTCAAGGTATGACTCACCACACTACAGGTGTCTAAAATAGCTTGCATGAGTTGTGTGCTAGTACTACCTCTTTCTCTTTTTTGACTACAAACACACGTTGTCTGACTAGCTTAGGTATAAACACCTCTGCTGTAGTTGTTTAAAATGAGTGGTAAGTGTATGTACGGCTGAAGGATGACTTTGGAGAAGTAGTGGGTTTGTTACTAGTGTCTGCTGGGCCACTGGATGGTGTCACAAATGCAGTGTTGCAACTGCACTGACTATAGATATAAGTGGTATGTGGCCTTTCCTTCCACACTGGCATTACGATGGCCTGGCCCCATGGCTCTGCAAGCTGTTGCCTTGGTCACAACACTGGTTTCACGTTGCAGCCAGATGGATTCCTCTCTTTACCGTCTCCCCTGCCACCTGTCCTCTTCTCCTGACACCCCTCTTCAGCTTGTGGCAACAGTTCACTTTCCTCAGTCCTTGCAAAAAGATGTATCTGCCACCACCCCTGCCTTTCACCAAGTCCCCTACTTCTGACGCTGCCAGGCTGGAAACCTTGCCCATGGAAGCATGAAGGAGAGTTGCTCTTTTACTCCCAGTGACCAGCAAATACAGTTTCCACAGCAGAAAGGTCAGACCAATTGCAGCAGTTCCCTCTTACCCCAAGTACAACTGTCAGTTCCCCAATACCTGCTCTTTCTTCAGCAATCTCTTCTAGATTTTCAGGTGTATTGCCAAGATCTTTGCTAACAGAACCAAAATGTACCCACAGAGTCTCCATCCCTTCTTTTTCACTCTCCTTTCCCCCCCTTTCTCCTTCATATCCATTGCCAGGTGACTTTGCAAACTTTTCTTGGAAGACAATCATACAGCTCCAGCAAGACAACCAAGATAATTAAGAACATATATACACATACATGCAGTTTGCTTCTTACTGAGGAATGTTTGTGGGGAGATAATAATATACTTTACTGGAACAATTAATGCAGTTAGAAAAAATACATAAGATTTTGGGCACATAGTTCTTTCTCAGAGCTGCTGTTCAGGTTATGTATTATTGATAATTTAATAGTGAGAGGAAAGAACTGCAGAGGTTTTACCGTCAGTATCTGTTCCAGGACTTCCACACTCAATGCCTTCAAGAAACAATCAATGAGGGCCTGCCCCCACCTCCTAAGGAACAGTCAAAGATAATTTATGTCCCACAAAATAATCTCCTTCTGTTCCATGTCTTGCTTTCTTCCCTCCTAAACTGCTATGATCTGTTAGCACAAGAAAGAATTAATGGTTTAATTTAGGCTTTAAGCCTTCCTTTCATAAATTCTTAATTTAATGTGAGTTTCAGGAATGCAAGAAATGCAGAATAAGGTTTTTCATCTGTAAGCTTCAGGTAGAAAGATTTTAGGTTGGTCTGCAACTAGCATAAATTAATATAGTTAACAAGTGAAGTCTGTGTGGAGTGATGTAAATTTACACTAGATATATAGGTTTGTTTGGGTGGGTTTTCTTTTGTCTGTTCTCCTATTTGTAGGGTACTGAGTACATTTTACAGGTTTTGAATATGGACTCAGCTGTGAAATTTTGTGGGCAATGAGGAACACTCATTTACACAGATAATCCAGTAGGAAAACTCAGCCTAAGCACTCACCAGCAAGGGTAGGTTTTATTCTGATACTACAAGAATCCATCCAGTGGGTCTTTGATGTTGCTTTGGCCCCAGTTTGATGTTTCTCCATAGTATTCTAGCATGTTGCGGCTTCTGGTTTTTCATGGTGGGGAAAGCAGGAATAGTCAACATTATGAACAGGAAGGTCATCAGACATTAAAATGACACAGGACTTTTTTGGTTAGTGGAGGGATAAAAGAGAGGGGAAAGCAGACATATTCTCTGTCACTTTTACATCTTCTTTCTAGTCCTCTCTTCATTGGTGCTCCATTTCCTTCACCTGCTTTTTTTTAGTTTTGTCTTCCAATGCTTTCCACTTACATTCTCTCTTCCTGTGTAACCTCAAGGCCAATGCGGAAAGGTAATGCAGACTGACGTGCTACCCACAACCAAAAAATTCATTGTCCTGGTGTACTCTGCCTTTCTCCCTCAGAGGGATGACTCGCCGGTTTCAAAGCCCTATTTGTTCCACAGGTCCTTTAAGGATCCACCCACAGATGTCCTACTTTCATGACCATAAATTTTGTTAATAAAAACCCACATTTGTAAATGAGGAAACAAATATTAAAGGCTCTTATCTCTACTTACTCAGATGTTGACTACCCCCTGCAGCTTGGGAATGCTCCCAGCTCATGGGTTTTGGTGTCTGTCCTACTAAGGTTCAGCTCCATGGTGCGTTGAGGTCCAGGCTGTAAGTGCCCCACAGAGTGCACCCATCCCTCAGAATAGTCATTGCCCCTATGGAATAATGACAGAGCCTTCCAGATCACCGCTCTGTGCTTCTGCTGGTAGTCTGCACCAGCCTACAGTGAGAGGCCCCAAGCAGTCATTTTGTAGATGGGATTTGCAATAGGAAATGGTTAGATCTGTTCCCAGTCACCCCTAGTGATCTGGAGTTGAGTCCAACCACAGAGGAACCCAGAGATTTTTCTGGCTCTTCATACTTTGGTGTAATTTGTTTTACGATTCCTGAAAGTCTGCAAGTGGCAAAGACATGGAGAAAACACAGATCATTTTAATATCAGGTTCACCTGCTCTAACATCAGTGCATTTCGTTACTTCCCAAAGTCCTTTACCATGCTCTCAGCAAACCTCCTGATAGCTGCATTCACTGCACAATTACATATGAATTCCCTGAGTAGCATCTGGTATGTGCATTGAATAAAGCAGGTGTCTTTGGAAACAAGAGGTGTTATAGAGCAATTAAGACTGAGGCATAGATACAGAAAATGTAAAAGCAGCATGAAAACCTACATTTGGCATTTGCTGATTTCCAAGTTTTTGATTTGGCAACTTATACTGAAGAGTTCTTTCACTGTGAGGGTTTGGGTTTAGTATAATTCCCTCCACTGGTTTAGTAGGAGGTAATAGGAAGCCGAGCAACACCTCAGTGCATATCAGCTGAGCTTGAACTTTCCAGATAAAGTGCTGCCACCCAATACAAAGACTAATCAAAGGAGGAACTGTCACCATGCACCATGCCGGGCTGCTGAGCTGCCTGCTCCGGGAGGGCATGACTCTGTGCTGTGCCGCCTCACCTGATGGTGGTGGTTTGGTGGCTCTGTGGGCCCTGAGTCAAACTGGAACATTTATGTTCAGCTGCTCTCTGGCATGAGTTGGGCTCACAATGCAAACAAGAGAACTGGATTTTTAATTTTTTTTAAGTGCCAGCTTAACGTGGAAAGAATTTCACCCGGTATTTCCTGAGCACGGAGGCTTCTTACTTGCCGGTTTTGAAAGGTCTGCCTAATGCCAGCAGTAGGAAAATTTCTCTAGAAAATTTCCCAAGAATCTTTTCTAACAGAAAATATTAGGCAATTTATTTTTATGGGTTGTAAACATCTTTTTTAGTAAGAAATATACTGTAAATAAGTGGAGTTATCCTGGTGTAAAACTGGAGGAACAGAGTGGCAAAGAAGCTGTATCTGTGCTGTTGTTCACCACTGATGTATTAGACTTTTCTCTTTCATAAGAAATATACACTGCAATTGAAACTAAAACAAATCAGTAAACACTCCTGTCTAAGGGTGAAGCTTAGCGCTATGTTTCCTCCAACAGCTGTAACTCTCTTGTCCATATGAACACTTCCTACTATTGCACCGTGTTAACTCTTGTGCCTTTAATTCTTACTTTTCAGCTATTCAATTTTTAAGATATTTACTTACAGCTAAGCTTATGATAACAGGCTTATCTGAATACCTGGTAGCACATGCCACAGTTAAATAGAGGAAGACTATTGCATTGGACTGACAGAAGTGCCCATCAAACATCAACCATTCCCACAAATCCCAAGCACATCCTTCCTGGTGCTGTGACTTACGCAGTCATCTTGCCTCAAGCAAAGGCAGAAAGATAACCCTTCAGTTGTGTCCTGAAGGTCAACATTTATCATTGCTAACATTGAGGTAAAATAGTTTTTTATCTTTTTTCTTTCTGTTTCACAAACATCAGGTGGTAGCTTTTAACTTTGGAGACGGTATTGGATATAATGCCCTACCTCCTAGCCATTCAAGACTACTACATTAAAATGTTTGGGTTTCTGTAATTGCAATCACTATATATAAAATATAAGCCTCTACAGGCTCTGTCTGGATGACAGCCTTTTTACAGAAAGAATAGCAGAGATAGCTGAGGTAAAGTTCTGACACAGTCCTTTGTAGACTTATGAACAACCACTTAATTTTAAATCCATAGTAACTAAAGCTGTTGGTTGGGAAAGCATTGAATTTTATATGGTGTTCAGAATGGGTAAACAAACTCAGTATTCAAAACAAAACAAAGCAAAAAAACCCCTCTGTTTTTCAGTCTAAGCAAGGCTCAGTGCAATATGGCTCTGTGGTGATGTAGAGATCTCCAGAATACAGCTGGAAGTAGCAAGCCTATAACATGCAAACACTCATTTGCTTGCAAACCTGAGGTGGCATCAAAACCACTACTGCTGTGATGCTTGATTTGAAGTTTCCTGTTTGGATCAGTGCAGATGTGCACGGATGTGCAGTAGCTGAATTGCTGGGTGTAGGTATCGTTATTGGTTCCACTGTTTTCAGACGGTTGCTCATGGGAGTCAAAGTACCATATTAGAAGATAATCCCTGCTCTGATGTGCTGACAGTATTGGTTAATAGATAAAGGACATTACAGAATGAATAAATAATAGCAAAACACATTAAACTAGATGCATGAGTGTCAGGCTAAAAAGTCTTTATAAGGGAAGTAGGCTTTTTAAGGAGAATATTTTTGTTTGTTGTGACATATGTTGCAAAAATATATATGTGTAAGACAATGCTTGTAATATTAACTGTGTTGTTCATTTGAGTGCATGGTGAGAAGTCTGTTAGGGCCTTGAGGGCACTAATATGTCTTACTGGTCCCTGACCAGCCTCACCTGGGTCTTTCATCTCCACCCCTGCTCAAGGGCCCAGGAACCCTGTTTAGTTCAGCCCTGGGCATCCATTCTCTGCCTGCTATGTTGCAGGAGTGCTGGTCTCTGGCTCAACCACAGCCATGCCTCTGCCTGGCCATGGGAGCTGCTGATCTGGACCCTGACCCATGGGATGTCCTAGGACCTCACTTGTCACTATGGACCTGCCTGGAAGATGACCAGAGTCTGACTGTGTTTACCCTTATCAGACCCAGTCTCAACCTATTGATTTGCCTCCAGCTTGAACATGTACCTCCCTCATCACCACACCTTGCCTGATGACCCACGCTCCTGGGCAAGGCTGGCTGCTGTCTCTGGACCTGCCCTGTTCATGTCCCTTGTGTACTGCAGGAGGCTCCTACCATGCCTACTGTGTTGTCAGCCTCAGCTCCCTGGTCCTTAGGGAGCAGCCAGCCCCCCACTACTCCCTGACAGCATGTTGGTCAGGCTGTGGTATTTAAAAAGTGATAAATAACAATAAAGTTTAATTTTACAAGACTGGGTGGTTTTTTCCTCATGACAGAAGCATTTGAAGTTAGGGACTTGAAAGTGCGTCTTCAATCACAATTACAGTGTCAGTACTGTGAAGTTATAATTACAATAAGAGCAATTGTTGCATAAAACCTATTATAGAGGAGCTCATCTGAGCCAATTAGTTGAAGAAAACTGTTGAGTTGAAGAATCAGAGCTTCTGTTATGAAGAGCAAACCAATCAAATATTCAGAGTTTCTCTCTTGACTTTCAGCTTACGTAGTAGCTTGGACACTATATGAGCCTAATAGATCATATAAAACATTCAGATAGTAAAACTACTTGGTCATTACCGAAGTAGGTCAGACGTCAAGCAGCAACCTCATCCAGCCTCTCCAGCCATCCACTCCCCAAGGGCATCTTCAGGGTGGATATTGCCAGTTTTTGGTTGGATTTTTTTTCAAGCTAGAGCTGAGTCTCAGCACTGCCAGATTCTCACCATCCAAACAGCATTGCCAAGTCTGCCGTGGAGCCCACCACACAGCAGTCACTGGTGACATTTTACATGAGAGATCTAATTGGTTTCAGTTATTTTATGCTGTGGGAGTTACAGAAAGAGAATGACATCCCACTGTTCGATGTTTGCCTGCCTCTCCCCAAAAGGCATCTAGATTAAATTTTTTTTAGAAGCTGAAGGTACAGTTTTAATAACATCTTGAAGCTAAAGAAACTCCACAGTCAGCTGCAGAGCGGTGGCTGTTTATCAGTCCTACTCCCTCTCTCTGCTCTAGCTTTTGGCAAGATCACTATCTTCTTACAGTGATGAAAGAGAATATTAAGTACATACATCAAAATGAAAGACATGATAAGTTGCTTTTTATCTTACTGTTTATTAAGACTCTTTATCCCTGATTTATTAAGAGTGGTGCTTTTAATTGATAGTAGCGAAAATTAAAGCTCTGTCATAATAGATTATATCAATATCTTCTTGTATCCAAGACTGAAACCTAAACCCCAATTATTTACTTCTTGTAAAGAACACTGCACTACATGTTTTCATACGTGAAGCCAGTCCCTTAGGTTGTACCTACAAACATAGAGTGGCAGCTCAGAAATGTGGGGTGATAATTCAGACATGCTGGTACAATGGGAAGTCATATAGAAATTTAAGAATTAGGCAGGCTGATGAGAGAAGGCTATAAGACAGAAAGACTGAGACATAATTGTCAGGCAGATATGCAGAGAGGCAGGTGAAAGCTTCACAACACTACAGGAGCAATCTCAGTTCTCTCTGGTAACCTTTTCCCTATTCTCCACTCAGATTTTAAGTCTAGAGTCTGTCAGTAAGAATAGGGCTTGTGGGGAAAAAGTGCTTTGAAAAACATCCAGGGTCCAAGGTACTCAGGTATTCAAAGATTTGTTTTGGCATCCAAACTGCAGTCAGACATATTTCAAAGCAGTGAACCTATGTTTCACATGTGTGATGTTCTCACTTTTACAGAAATGGCAGATACTTGCACCCATACTCACCTTCAGGATGCAGTAAAATGACATTGTCGTTTCCAGCATTGCTCCACTGTGCCTAGAACTCACGTGGACTTCACTTCAGTATCTAAGCCTTGGATGACAGCTGGCTAACTTAATTTATTGGATAAGACTAGGGTGATTCTCATGGGACTACTAAACCTTTGGGAAAAAAGCTAAAAATATTACCTGTTCTCTGGGAGATTGGGGAACATTCATATCTCCCATTCAAAGAAGGTTAGGTGATGTGATGTAAAGTGGCCGTAAATATTCATTCGGTTATTCCCATTTTTATCATTTCCACACTACTCTGCCATTGAGTTCAGTCAGCTTCCTACATGCTGTTGGGTGCTCTCTCGGAGGCTAACACACTGAGAAGGAATTCTTTGTGGGCATTGCCATGGGACTTTGCTGGGCACATGAAAACACAGGAATACAGCAAGAGCCCAACTTCAAAGCATTGGCTGTTCCCCTATGCACTTCAAGGAGCAGCATTCTGCATTATCCTGGATGACTTTTCTTTTCTCCATTAGATGCAGACAGTTCTTAAGAATGATTCAACATTTATCCTAAGCGGATTTCTGTCCTATTACTCAGTTCTTAATGAGTGGCAATATCACGATAGAAGGAATGAATATATGGTTACCAGTGAAAGTAACCTGTTCACACGAATAGAACAAGCAGGGTTACAAGTGAGATCCTCGATCACCAAGTCTGCTGTCTTGCTGTCACGGAAAACCATGTAATTTAAAGACAGGTGTGCAGTGCAGCAAAGGGGGCCCAGTCCCGCTGATGGTTTTACCTATGTCAGTGGCTTAGAAAGCCAGACTGGTTTCCAGTGCACTTGCTGTCATCAAGAAATGGAGTTAAAATATTTGGCATAGTGACTACTGCTGTGGTATCTTCTTGCAGAAGCAGAGCTTACACCTTAACCCTTTTCATTTCCCAACAGGTGCGAAGAGAGCAAGCCAAACTCTCCAGGGCTTTCCTCCCAGTGACTTCTTCCTTTCTGGCACACCAAGATCCAGCCTTGTGCTGGTCCTAGGCCCTCACTCCTAAACAGCAACATCCAGGTTTGCCTACCCTGCAGAGCAGACTCAGCTTGGCAGGTGACATCAGGCACCCTCCACGTGAGCTTTTCATGCTGTACTTGGTTCCAGTACTAAGTTCCAACATATGTTCTCTGTTCCTGTTGCTGCTGCTGGGAGCCATTGCAGGCAAAACAGCTTTGACTTGTGCATTTTTTACTTAATTTAATCTTTTTGACACAACACAATTATTGTGTTTAATTAACACAAACTTCTGATCACTGGCTGTGGTACTGGGGAAAAAAAAGAATGCAATCAAACATTTAAATAAACAACTTTTCTTTCCCAGGCTCAACTTCAGTCAAACACTTCTTCCCTCCCATCCTCATGTCAAATTCCCTTATTTTTGCTGCGGTTACACTCAGACTTTCCCAGTTCCCTCTTTGAAGAGACAGGCAGTGCAGGAGGTTTGGGGTTGTGTGCGTGATGGTTTCTGCCTGCTGCTCTGTGTGTGTTGGTTTCTTTCTGCTAATTTCTGTTTTTTACTGGCTTTCCTCTACTTTGCTTTGGGTCACCAATGGCTGCAACCACTCCAGGGTGTCCTTGCCCCACCCAGTGTCACTCACTAGTGTTGGAGCTGGCTGGACCCAGTATGAGCATCCCAGGCAGTTCCCAGCCTCCTCCCACACAGGGCACCTGCAGCCCCCACTGTCCAAACCTGCCAGTTACGCCCAGCAGAGGTGGTTCTTCCAGAACAACATACTCCTAAGGGGCACATTTTCATTTCTCCTTTTGTCCTAGCTTTGTTGATGTCTAATTTGTTCCTCTACCAACCTTGCCCTTTAGCTTTAATGGCTATCCACCCTCCCAGGTGTTCAGCTGGGACTAAAACCAAATGAAAGAGAAGGAAATTTCCAGCAGATCCCAAACACTGGGTTTTGGCCAGGTCTCAGTGTTACAGGCTGCTTTTTTCACGCACAGTGGTGTCTGAGTCATTAACAATTTTCCGTGTCTAATATTTAAAGTAGGTATTTATGGTAACTTTATGGTAACAGCTTATTAAAGCTGGCCTTTAATGAACTGGTAGGGAGGGCCCAGTGAAGAATACCACAATAATTAAATGGTCTTAAGAATAAGTACTTATGATAGAGGGATCTCCAATAAGAACAGGTTGTTCACATAATCCTTGTGGCTTGATACAAATTGATTGAAGCATTATCACAGCCAGAATTTGAAAAAGAAAATTCCCAAAAGAGCATATTACATAAAAACACATCTTTATGAAAATTGCATGCTGACAGAAACAACCCATGGAATGCCATGCCATTTCCCCTTTCATTCTTTCAATATTTAGAAGATATGTATTTACATATTCTGCCTTTTACCAGTGATTTCTTATACGCACTGACAGTAGGACACAACTTATGTGTCCCTGTCTACCTTGTCTTTGCTTTTGTATTTCATTTTGCCATTGTGTTTGAAGCAAAATAATATACACTGGCATAGATTGTGCTTTCTGTTACTTGTGATTACTCACTAAATCATTTTGGAGTGTTCTTTGGGTTTTTTTTTCTAATTATTGGGTTTGATCTCTGCTTGGGGAATAGGGCATTCTTTGCTGTGCTGTCCTGAAAATAATTGCATTTGCAGTGATTGTTTTCTAATAACAGTTCTGTAGAATAAGTGCTTTGGGGCCAAATACAGCTTTACTTATGAGAACAAAAGAATTTTGCCTGAATAAAAATTGAGTAAGGACTTTGTGTGTTGGGTCATTATTTGTAAAATATTTATACAGCCCATGACAACCGCTACGTATCTCCAGTACAATAAAGAACAACCATCATGTCAAAACAACTATTATGACATTATCATCCAATTTGGGCAGCACAGTGCCTTGGTTTAGACATAAGGCTTTCACAGATATTCATGAGAGCTGATGGCTCAGACGGGACAGATATCTAGAATAGATGCCATTGTGTAAGATATACTTTTTTTTTTTTTTTTGGTAGTAACAGCCCTAGCTTATTGAGGGCTAAATTGTGACACTTTCAGCAACACTGAAGAACTACTTGCTTTCCCCAAAGTATTCTTATCTGTTTTACACTGGGAAGACTGAGACTTATGAAAAGCTAATGAGCAAGAATGGGAATAGTTTAACTGGGTCCTCAGCAATTATTTGGGTTTTGAATAATACCCAGTGGTTAGGTGGCATTCAAGGTATTCCACAGGTTGATGCCTAGGTATTGTGCAGTGCTACTCTTCCTGACATTAATTTCCAGCACAGTTCATAGCAGTTTAGCCAAAGGCTTTCCACTGATATTAGTGGTGGTCTGAGCAAGTAAATCCTGCATAGGACAAAGACTATTTTCCTCCAGCTCCTTTTATTCTTATTCTCCAATTAACTTTCAAAGTAATATTTTCCATGGTGTAGTCTTCATTTTTAATTTACACTTTGTGGAATATTGAATATCACAAGACATACTTTTTCCAAATTTTCTCTTTTTAGCTGCATAAATCTAACACACAGTCTCTGTTCTTAATAATTTATGCCATTCCAGCGCACCAGTATAACTCTTCTAATACACCCTGTGGGTTTAATTCTTGCTTTCTATATTTCAAATGTAAGAGTGCAGGTTAAGAACTTTTAAAAGTTACTTCAAGAAATAGTTTTTGCTTCTGTGAGAAGCCAAGAATCAAGTATGTTATTAAGTATTATATCTGGAGGATTATCATTCTGGAAAATTATTGATACATGCTGTAAAATCAATGAAATAAGTAAGTATATATCAAATATCCTGGTTTTGAATGCAGGAAATAAAGCCTTTGAAGACAGAGCTGCCAGGGCTCAGTTCTTCAGGTGATGTCAATTAGTCTGGACAACTACAGTTATTTAATTTTGCACCATGTGGAGACAGAATATCATCACTCTCAGGCAGTGTTTGTCAAATTAATATGCACACATGTACATATACAATAAAAGTTACATACCCAAATTTACGTTGCGATTTGAGTGTAATTGTAATAGCAGCTGAGTGGTTCTTAGACACTTCAGTGACAAACCCATTTTGAACACAATACATTCATCATTACCCTGACATCTACCGACTGATCTGCCTGCACAGCCAAAATTCAGAGATATCATATTGCATGGATTAAAGTATCATCAGCACTGTTTATTAAGGTGCGGTGTCTTGTTCAGGTTATCAGAAACCCAGAGAGGACTATAACTTAGTACATCATTAAGTTTTAATGTTAACCGTAGTCAGTGTCTTTTCTTTTCCCCCCTTGATAAATCTCGCCACTCCTTTTATTTTGCTCTACTGCCTTTTACAAATGTTTCTCTCCCTCTTACTCACTTCAGAAATTTGTTTTTCCCTCAGCTAGTGGGGAATTATAGTTTATAATGAGAGAGCTGCTCCTTTTGATCCTTTTATAAGGTAACTCTGATTAATGTTCATGGGTAATCTACAAAAAGGAGGAGGGCAGAATATATCCCCACTTTGGGGATAAACAATTAAATGCTTAGGTATGCCTCACTCAAGTAAATCTTTCACGGACAGATTTTACTACAAAACAGATCAGCCAAACACAGAGGAAGAATATGAGGCCTGGATTCAATGTCCTGGCATCTCTTATTACTGCAGCGGTCAGAGCCTTGCTGATGCTCACCTATTGATATTCACCGACCTGCTGGGTTTGGGCCCCAAACAGTATGAAATGTGATTATAAATTCCCTTAACTGGGGTCAAGGTCTTCTTGGCTCCTCTGGCACTTTTTGTTTAGTTATCAGTCCTACATGGAGCTGAGATAATACGCTCAGCGTTTTTTAGTTCTCAACTCCAGTTGTAACTCCTGGAGATTGCCCGGGATTAAATGCACCCTTCTTTTACTGCTTCCTTCTCTCTCTTACAGCTTATCCTTTCAAGAAAGGCTTAAATCACATAATACAGAGATTTTGTAATGATTTCTAACATGATTATTCTTCAATTTTGATAAAGCAATAGACATAAAAGTCAATCAAAACCCAAACTTTTGTGTCCCTTTGCCTCAGTTTCATTACTATTTTGGAGCACTTCCTGGGTTACTGTGGGATTAATCTGTAGTGTCTGTCTTCCCCCAAAGAGAGTGCCCAAAGAGGGGCATTTCTCTTCTCTGAGAAGGTTATAAGTTTTCTCATATGCATGCCCAAGCTTAAAAAAACCCAGTACACAAGTACTTTTGTAGCAGAGTATATGAGGGTACAAACTCCACCTTTGCTGAAGAGGGCTCCGGTTTGAATAGCATAATATTAAAGTGTAACAATACTCAGTTGTCAGCAATGGCTAAGTGTAAACCTATCTCCCCAAATCTCCTTCATACTGCAAAACAATATGAAAGGTTTCGGCTCTCCATTCAAAATGGCATCAGGAAACAAAATAGGGTTTGAAATTTGAAGAAATATTGAGAAACACACTAATCTATCTGATTACTTATACTGAGACATACTGAAGAAGCAAACATGCATTTTTGTGTACCTCAGCAAAAAGCTAGAATACACTCTTGAAGAAATTTTGCCTTTTTTGTTGTTTTTGAATATTGTAATATATTCTGCAAACATTTCTGACAGGTTTGGACCATCTCTCTAACTGGTCAATTACTATTCACTGAATTTATTCAAAGATTAATGGCAAAACAGATCAAATAAATTATGTGATGAATATATTTTCAGTGTAGTCAACTGGCCCTAAAACCTATTACAGGTTTTCATTTATAATACATACAGTTCTCTATATAATAATTTAACAAGCACTATGAATTACGGAGCTACAATTTTATTGAAGACTTGTGGGGACATCATAAACCTCAAAAATGAGTATCAAGCAGTTAGGAGAGACAGAGGTATTCCAAAATGGAGCGATAGCCCCATAACTCAACGTACACTTGCATTTTAATTAATACTGGGATCTGGTTTAACAGTAAATCTTCCCTCTTGTTCACTACGTCCCCTTAACCCTCCTTTTTCTTCTTCAGTCCCCCTCTGCATAATCACTTCTGTTCCTCCCAGTCCTGGCACTGGTCTGGCTTCACCCTCCCAGCAGCCATCAATGCACGTCGGGATGAGGTTAAGCTCCATCTAAGCAAAATGCTTGAATTCTTGCTTATAAAGCAGGGGAGTTGTCCTGCTGAAGCCAATGAGACAATGACACACCTGAGCACCAGCAGCGCTCAAGGAACTTGGAGTCCACCCGGCGGGGTGGATGCCTGAGTGACCCTATTTTGCCTCTTTCCACGTCCCTTTCATACGCTGTGCACACACTAGATTCTCAATGTCAATTACTCATGTGCTGCATCATTACAGAAAAAGGGGGATAAATGCTTCTCCCCCACCCCTGACACTGGCAATTGTTTTTCAGTAAATCTGGCTGATTTTACCTTGAGCTAATAAACATATGATTAAAAAAATTGAAGGTAGCTGGTGTTTTGCTGTTGTTCAAAAAAGATTATTTTTCTCCCCTTCCTAAATAATTGTTTCTGAATATCTGTAATTTTACTCTTAACTGTCCAGGAAAGATTGTCAACCTCAGGTTTTTAGTGCTTACGTTGTCAATGTGCTTACAGAATTGTAAACAAAGATTGGAAAGGAAATCATGTGCCCTGAAGCATACTAGCTCAGAAAGAGAACTTGATTCCACCACATAAGTACACCTGTCTTGAACACATCAAGAAAAGCACTTTGACATTATTGACTTCTGAAAAACTGCACTGAAGCCCCCTCCCCTATCTCTGTGTTGTTTTTTTTTTAAATTGGTTTAATACTATTTTAAGGATGGAAAGTCTGAGGCACAAAATAGAGAACAAATATGCACAGATTTTAGAAGTTGTGTTTGGCACTCCCTCATTGTCCTCCTCCTGCCCCTTTTCCCAAGTCTTTAAACCTTATGGTTGCTTCAGCCTCTCTTGCACACTGAGGCCAGACATGTTGGGGAATCAGCTACAGGTCTTTTGACCACAAGTACAGTGTTGCAGGCACAGAAGACATTTCTTCCCAAACTTAAAAAGTCACTTCAATTTTCCTTCAAAAGAGAGGACTATCTAGAGGTCAGAACTGCCAGAACAGTTTAATTCTGTTTGGAAAATGTGTTCTTCGTACATAGAGTTTAACCACTAGCCGGAGTACTGCAGATACTGTGATGTGATTGCTTCCCAAGCTTTTTGCTGAGCTCATTGCATAACAGATTATACGTAGTTAGTGCTGTTTCTTGAGAGTGTGTCAAGTTGGCAAAAATAACATCTCAGGTTTTTCTCCTTTGTAGCTTTCTAGTTAGGAGGATTGTCTTCTAATCAGCAGATTTTAGCAGTACTTAAGCTCCTGTTGGAGAGTGGTAGACTCTTAACACGACTCAGGATGCAGATTAATAAAATTACTGTCTCTAATGAAGTTTATCTTCTCTTTCATTTCTTCAATATTCCAGTTCTGCTTGCAGTGTTGAGTGCTTGGAAAGAGGCACACATTTTTCTCTGGCCTATTCTTAAGGAATGATATATTTCCTTTAAAAAATCTGAGCTCTGTCTAAGCATTGGCCAGTGTAGGTAAATGTGATAAAGACAGAAATGTTTCGCGTGATGAAATTGCCTGGGTTTGAGAGAGGGTGATGTTCTGATCGAGGTTGGACCTATCTTGAGTGGTTTGAACCAGGTGACCTCTCAAAGTCTTTTCTGAACTGAGCTGCTCTGTGAGCCTGTGATTCCCTTGCCCACTAAGAAAGCTGCTTCCTCTCAATGACAGCACTCATCTTGAAGCTGATTCCTGGGACTGTGTGAACTCAGCTTTCCTCATTGCTCATGAAGCTCACAGGTGCAGCACCACTCTGCTTTGGAAATACATAAAAAGCAGATACTCCATTGTTTAAAGAATATGAAAAAAGTTCTTTGTACCACCAGTACAAGAGAATATGAATAAGGTTCCTTGTGCTTGTGATATAAAAGAATAAATGAACAGTGCTTCATTTTCTGAAGAACGAGAGCCAGTAAACTGAACAGTAGCAATACTGACTGAAAGGACAAGAAGATGTATATGTCTGTCATAGGGCTTTGGCAGCATTTTATTAGTTCCCCTATCCTGCCTTTTCTCTGTCACAGCAGGAAAGACTTTAGAGAGGAAAACTGTAGCAAACTGATTTACAAGCTTTAAATGACAGCACTGGGTCTTATTACTACAATACACTCCAGGATCACTATTCCAACCTTTAGCAGTTTGTGGTGGTTGAAATTTTTAAAAATAGTCTGAAGGAGGGGTGTTATGCTTTGCAATATCAAAGTTCATCAGCACCAGGCACTGTGAAAGTAGGTTCCAGCTGCAAATGTGTGAACTCTAATTCTTCTGAAGCTATTTTATCTTCTAAAAGGGTTTTCTTCCCTTCATGTCCCTCTGCTCAGCTTTTTTTTTAAAGCTCCTTTCCTGTCATATGAAATGCAATTTCACAAACTGACTGACAGCAGACATTGAATCCTAAGGCTCTTACACCCAGAAAGACAAAACTAAAGCAGAACATTCACCCCCAAAGCCCCTAAACTGCCATAAAAAGATTTTGACTGTAGCAGCTGTCTCTTATCTATTGTACTTTTTAAAATAGTATGTTGAGTTATTTTCCCAAAAGGGTAAGAAAGCTCTCAGGCATTTTAACCTTCTTGCCAAGTAGTGTCTGTTGCCATTCCCAGATGCTTTGGGTGAAATTGTATGTACCGTCCAGCAGTGGATGGGGCACTTGAGAGAAGGCCAGGATTATAGGACTGGCTGTCCTGTAAACTTTCACCATGGCTTCAGGCAAAGGCAATCCTGCCTGACTTGTCTAAACACCGAGAGCTACAGTGCAGGGGTTGAATCGTAACGTATTGCTTGACAAAAACGAGGGGACTCCAGTTTTGATGAGAGCCGTGAGACATTGCCATATTACCATTAACTCATGTTAATAACATTGTCAGAAAAAGGGCACACCTCCCATGGCAAAAACTCTGAACAAAATGAAGTAAAAAAAAAAAAACGAACAACCCAAACCCCCAAATATTTAAGCCTTAGCAACATTTCAGCTGTTGAAGAGTTCAGGAACAGAAAGAGCTATTTTTTCTAATAAAGCTATACAGTTGTAAATAAATCAAGAAAGACTCACTAATAAATTAAGATGGTCGGACATCTGTGTACGGCTAGACTCCTCAGAGCCCCTTCTCAAGACCAGATGTGCCAGCCATCCATGTCATGAACTCACAAGCCTGGGTTAAGAGGTTGCCTCCATCCAAGACCCAGAGGGCTCTTAAGGGACAGAGAAGTTTTTCTCAACTCCTTAGAAAGGGCCTTAACTTTTGCTCACAAGGACAAGAAAATCCAGCCTAGGTAGCTCTGGATGTGTTGTCTGCCACAAGCAGCAGATTTAAATGGGATGTTCTCAAACACAATGCAAACAACTTCAGGCTGAGTGCAGCATAGACTGAAATCACCTGGCTATGGAGTCCCCAAGCTCACATTGCTTCTTGGAACTGTAGTCACAGGTTAGGGGTGGAAAGCATAGCATCCTTCAAGGAAAGGGCAATGTTTTCAGAGCCAGGAGGAGAAAAGAGCTTTCGGACCATGAATATGCAGACACTACAGAAATTACTCTAAGGGATTATTATTTAGAAGCTCATTGTCACAGGCTGTAACCTGGTCCAACAGCATCAAATGGTGGTCACAGCTGATTCTTCAGATCAGTCTAATGGGAGCAGACAGCAGTAAAGCTATGTGACTATGATGCCCTCTAAGCGAGGATCCAAGTAGGGAATGAAGAGGAGGGGCAAAAGTGTGACATTTGCAAAAACACTAAATTAGAAAAAATGGTAAATATTAAGCTGGATCCACACAAAGAAAGTAAAATAGTAATTTAAGAGATTTGTGGTTCAGTTACAAACTCCGCAAATTACTCTATTAATGTTAAATTAGGGTGAAAATAGATCTCATACATAGTAATGAGGCTGATGTTTAGCCTCCGGAGTTAAACGGGACAGCCCGTCATTTCGTGTTAGAATGGGCGGAAATCAGGAGGGACAAAGGACGGATAGACAAAATGATAGCATTGGCAGACAAAAGCTGTGGCAAGCTGTTTACCAGAAATCCAATCTCTGCTGAGCAAACTCATCACTGGCTTGCTCTGAAAAGCTCACAAATTCCCTGCCTTTCACCTTTCGGATGGGATGACAGACATGCTGGCCAGCCTCCAACTTCTGATTTGAGCGTTTTATCTAGGACTGCGATAGCAATTCGGCCAGGGAGAGACAAAGAGTTTGTGTGGATCCAGAAGAGAGTCTTTCTTTATATTTTTCCTGGAGATTTCTCAGTTGACCCTAACTAATCTCTTCTTACTAGATTTGCACCCCTAGAAATCTTTCTTTGAAGAAATTTTGCTTACCAAAGGAAACCGTCCAGACTATCACAGATTTGAGGGACAGTCACTGAAGGGAAAAAAAACAGTCTTTGCTGACCAATGGAAATTCATGAAAGCTTCTCTAAAGCCTTAAAACAACATGTCTTTTGAGCACAGCAATGCACACAGCATACAGGGCCAAATCTGGCCATCCTCATCAAGCGCTCCCTGGAGAATACAGAGGGGTTTGCTGCATGTTTGGCTGAGCTTTGCCTATTCCTCCTCAGCCCCTTCCACTGCCCAGTGCCAGTGTTTCGTTGGGATAAGAAGAGTCAGCCAATTTTTACCACAGATAATCATCCTCAAAGGTGGACCATAACAAAAAAGTCCCTCAGTGACAGACTTGGGCCATGTCAGTGCTGTGTGGCAGTAAGAAGTGCCAGTGATGGGCTGTGCAGCAACAAGGGTGGAGAGGCCAAAAGGAGGCAAACACTACCTTTTACTGGTTCCTGAGAATGGAGGGAAGGAGAGAGCTTTAGACCCTCTGAAGAGGCTAGGAGGGGCCTGGGATTAAGTGTCTGACATTTGAAAGCACTTTATTTTACTCCATGTTTTTAATCCTGAGGGTTGTGGTGGGAGTTGCTTTCCTTGACTTCTGTTTTTGCCTTGAACTTTTTCTCAGACCTCAGTGTGAGCTGGAAATGCTGATGGTCAGATATTTTGCATGAAGAGGAAGACACCCTCCACTCCTGCCCCGGTTTTACATATTTTGTACTCAAATCCATTGACTACATTTCTATAAAGGTAGGGCCAGTATCTCTAAACATTTCATAAATCCCACAAATCATCAGTGGAGCAATACCCAGCAAACATTGTCCTACAGAAGTACTATTTTCAGTTGCTCCACTGACTTTGTAAACAACCATCCGCAGCGGGCTGACTGCAAACTTTTCTTGGCACACTGAGGAGAAAAGGGTTCCTCATGAAATAGCCACCTCTCTCTGCATGGTATACTTTGATTTGCCTTGAAGCCAGTTCCTAACTGTTCTCAGATACATTTGTACAGAGAGTGTTTAACCACCAGCTGGTCAAACTGCATAATTTTGCATCCCTTACACATGGCAGAATTCACATCCCTTGGTACAAAACTCTGCTTTACTCTTCCTCCACCTGCCTCTCCTCAGTTACCTGCAGTGCAAGGACAGATGAAATCATAAAACAACACATCAAAATAAATCTATCGTTCAAGTGGCAAAACAGCCAGACTTGGGTTTTGAGTTAACATAGAGCTTGACTTATGCTAAACAATTAATTTGCATATTCATCTCATGTTCTCATCCTGATCTGGGTATCTGAACAGGTTATAGAAGTTATTAAATGGCATTTTCTTTCCGAACTTCATGCCTCATTCCTACATTTGTACTAATGTACTGTATTTTCCTGACCTTGTATTTGGAAGTGACAAAATATGAATATTAAATTTGTATGACCTTTACCATCCCCAAACACAAATTAGGCTCATGTTCTTTGCACTGGCATTTGAAATGAGTTATTTGGTCTGCAGTGACAACTGTGTAGGGGAGTGATAAGGCAACAGTGCAGTATTGATATAAAAATGAACATAATAATCTTCTCAAAAAATGTTTCAGATAGCAACTCAGTCTCCTTGAGATCATGGTTTAGGTTTTGTCCTCCCTGAAGTGGTGTTTGAAAGCCATAATCTTCTGTCTTTGTTTTCCAGTCCAAGAGAGATGTAGAATAAGAGAAAATAAGAGGTCGGCAAACAGGAAAGTACCCCCCCTGTAACCTCTAAATACATGTAATTATATGCATGCACACTGGCAGAGCTTTGGATTAGTTTAAAATACCCAAATGCAAACTGCTAGAGGGACTCTATGTGTGTGTGTGTGTGTGTGTGCGTGTTCACGCTGTCTCTTAACAAGGAAGGTGCATTGTGACAAGTTTTTGCACAGCTTTCAAGTTAGAAGATGTCTCATGTATCTCTTCATCATGTTCAAACAATTCATTGACCTTTCAAGAATAAAAACTTCAGTTTTTATTCTTGAATTAAATGTGCTAGGTAAAAAAATACCGCAATTATAATTTAAAAAAAAAATATTTCTTCTGCTCATATGATCATTATGATGATACTTTTACCAGAGCTGTAGGCTGCCACGTCTCTTGGATTGAGTAAATATGTCTCGTATGTCAAAGGTGAGTTTATGAGTCTGGCACTCTTTTTAGTCTGACTTCCTAAGGAAACATGTACATGTTCCTCAAGTACATGTGGCCACAGCCTTTCTTTCAAACCCATTAGTCCATTTCAACCAAATTTCACAGAGGCAGACAGATGTCTCAGACATGATAATTCCCTGCAAAGCTGATCAAGGTGAGAGGCTGCTTAGAGAGACACCTACTACTGCTCTCACTGAGGGAAGGACAGGGAGCACCTGGCCACTTCTCCAGGCTGCCCAGCTCAGCAGCCCCAACCCCACACACACAGGATCGCCTGGGTGCCCACAGCACACGCGTAACCCCGGCTGGTGGGCAGCAGAGCGATTCAAGGGCCGTAGAAAGTATCTGGGGGTAGCAAAGGGGAAGGTGTAGGAATTGTAGAGTGCTCCCTGAAGGGAGTTAGAAGGGGTATGGGAGGCATAAGAGAGCAGGCGTGTGCTGGTTTTGGCTGAGAAGGGGTTAATTCTCCTCACCGGGGGGGGGGTGGGGTGGGGGGGGGCTACCTTTCCAGCTTCCCGCGCTCAGCCGCGGCGGGGGGGGGGGGCTGGGAGGGGCGGGGCCGTGGTGGGGGCGGCTGACCCCGACTGGCCAATGGCAGGTTCATTCCGTACCATGTGACACCATGGCCAGCACATGGGGGGGCGGGGGGGGCGGAACTTTGCGGCTCGAGGGAGGTGCGGTGTCGGGTCGGCGGGCAGCTGCGCCGCGTGCGCCGAGGTTCATTCCCCACCCGGGCTTCGCGCCTCTCGTTGTTCTCCGTTACATTGCATTTCTTTATTTTGCTGTTTCTTTCAATTTTAATTATTAAACTGTTCCTATCCCAACCCACGAGCGTTACCCTTCCGATTCTCCCCCATCCACCGGTGGGGGAGTGAGCCAGCGGTGTGTGGGGCTGAGCTGCCGGCTAAACCACAACAAGGAGGAAAGATAACTGCTGTAGTGTTCAGCTTTCCCAGTTCTGCTTCTCAGCAAATAACATTTCCCCCACTTCTTCTCACTAATCTATCACTCCATGATAACTTTCCAACAGCTTCTTGAGCTGTTGCCCATCTAGGATCTCTGATTTGTCTCCTCTTCTGAGATAACCCAGCCATTTCTCCTCACCTGATTTCCTAAGGAAAGGAACCCCGTGCTCTCACACTATTGAACCCATTTGTGTTTGCCTTCATCTTCTCTGTAACTGTTGAACTTCATGGATGATTTCCTCTGAAAGGTGGAGGAACAAAAGAAACCTCAAAGATATTAAATTCTTATACCTTTCGTGAAATTTATCTGCAGGGGAGAGGAGAGATGTCTTTGAGATGTCCTGACCAAGGAAAGGGACTAGAAGACATCCTCAGACAGGGAAAATCTGCAGTTAATGAATTAAACTATATCACTGTCTTTTATGCAGAATTGTTCCCACCAGTAGCCCCAGTCCAGCCTGAGAAGTCAACCCAGAGCAGAGGAGGCTTCAGTGGAGCTGATGCTCAGAGGACAGAGGGTTTCTTCAGAAAAAAATGGGGCTGGGGAGATACAGTTTATTACAGAGGAGAACATACGGTGTGTTCTCACAGCACTTTTCAGAGCACTTTTCTTTCTTGTTTTGTTTCCCTTGATTTGAAATGAATTGTTCAATCTGTGTCACTTGTCCAGGTTAGATTGCACCAGTTTGATTTTGTTTGATGCAGCGGAGAGGGGAAGAAGCAATGGGATGTGACATGCACTTTATCTTGAGTATTATTTGTCTCTACAAGAGTGTGGTGAGATGAAACCCCAGAAAGGTCCGGCGTAAAGGATAGTCATTACTTCATAAGTGCTTACACAAATGTGTTGGAAGATTACATTTGGGAAAAAGCTTTTCATGCTCCACACACATTTTCTCTTTGAGAGCTGAGTTAGTCAGAGCACACTGACAGATGGGTGGGACGATGTAAATTTACAAGTTAGAGGATCGGTGCTTGACTGACATAACACATAATACATGAAAATGCACAATACATTAGAACAGGTTCCCAAAATTTACAGTACTTTGGCTAGGAATGAGAATATAATTCCGGCTGTATTTACTGGGAAGTCCCCTTGTAGGGTATTTTAATTCAGTGTTATTTTATTGAACAAGACAGAATGTATTTCTTATCTTGAAAGAGTAATGGATTTACAGGTTTGGGGAGAGGGGAGGGAGGGGACTCCCCTTTTCTTGGAAAGTGTCAGAATCCCAGGTAGACCACAGCACTCAATATCATCATTCTGTAAGCCGTCTTGGAGAAACTGGAGGACAAAGTTAAACGGATGCACATGCATGAAAACATAAAAACTGACATTATTTATTTAACCAGAATTCTGCAGCAGACCTAAGCATGATAGGAGGAGCGGAATCTGTAGGAGTAGCATAAGTAGGCCTGCACTCTAAGGGTTGTTTGAAAGTCACTTGTAGTGGTATTTACAGTGTGTTACACCATTTACAATGTTTTCTCAGAGCATTATTTTTTTTTCTAGAGAACTATGACAGTTTCTTTCTGACACTTACTCAAAACTGTTAAGATCTTGTTAGCAACTGTTTCATGTAACAGCCTTGAGATTTGTTGTTGAATAATTTCTAAAAAGTCCTGAAATTTAGGAAGGCTGGACATTGTTTCAGCAAGGAGATATACTGAGACAGAAATAAAGTGGTTAAGGGCAGCAGTAAACTGTTACCCCTGTTTTGCGTTATACCTGCACTTTGTGACTTCAGGCCTTAAAATTTCCTGGTAAGCATCAATAGAATATTCACTTTTCTCTCTGCAAAAGTTTCATCACTCTAGTATTTTCTTTGGCATGTCTCCACTTTTATAGGAGGTCTATTTAATCAAACAGTAAAAAAAATTATACCATACAAGACAACTACTATGATCCAACCAGAGAACTCTAAATAACAAACACATGAAGAAGTACTTGCTGCAGTCAGGCTCAGATGTGTTTGGAAAAACCTCTTCATCAACCAAATAATGAAAGCCATGATCCATTCACAGATAATTCTCCAACAGAAAAAGGGTCAAATCTAGAAATGAGTTGTTCATGAAAGCATTTTGATGAGCTATAATTATATGAACGAAAACCCCTCGTCTTTTGTCTCCTGATTGCATGATAGCCACATAAATGGGGAAGAACAGAAAGGAGATTAAGTTCTTGCAGTCAGGAAGAGATGTTGTATTGATTCTAAGTTGTTGCTAGGTACATAATTAAACCATGATTTTGCTGTCGGTTTTATTTGTCTGCAGTGTGTAAAGGCTACTTAGATGCATCAGTGAAAAATTAATTAATATATTTATTTCTACCACTGCTCAGATAATGGAGACCCACAAAGATGAAATAACTGTAGTGGTTTGAAACCACTCATTAATGATCTATCTCAACTTCAGAAAATCTCTCCAAAGTCTAATGGTCCTGGCAGACCGGACTATCTTTTTCTTTTTTTCTTTTTTTAAGTCTTCGTTATGGTTTCTGCAACAGATAGATATCTATGAATGGAAGATGTAGCTTAATCAGCCAGATGTAAATTACTGAGTTTCACCAGGGCTATATACTCACCTGAGCTGCTCTTGGTGCCCACTGACCCCCCGCCAATGGAACTTTTGCCTGTGTAGATCAAAAGCATTAGCTGGCCACATGCACTGAATCAAGGGAAGGGCAATGCTGAGCAAGCTGAGGATAGCACACAATGCTTATCCGCGAGATCCACTGTACCCTTTCCTTTTCCACAACAAAACTTAGCTGCAATATGACATATACCTACAAACTGAAGGAAAAAGACAAACAGCGGGGAAGGTCTGAATAATGAAGCCTCTAAGTAATTAGCATGGTAATACCTGAGGCATATTTGTACGCACCACATCCATGCTAATTGCCCATTTACCAGGCTAATTTAACATCAGTTATTTCTGGTTTCATTCCATCATCAGTATATTGCTCTTGTTACTAAGCTACTGTAATTTCAGCATCAACTGTGTTTTGACTTACATACACTTGTAACACTTCAATATCCACAGGGGGAGCACAGTTTGCTCTGAGTTTTTCTGTTTAAATGTCTTGTATATAAAAGCTGGGGAATTTGCATTTCAGACCCCAACATGCCTGTTGCAGTCGTACATCTTTCAAAGACACCTGACACAGAAATTCCTGATCACCACCTGGTTGCCGTTGTGACAGTTCTTTTTCTGTTTTCAGTAGATTTCTTTCTATTTCATTTCCCACAAAGTTCAATCATTCATAAAGGTCTCCCGGTCATTCAAGTGATTAGTTTCTTCTGTACGTCTGAATGGTTGTTGTAAATAAGCAATAGAAAGCATAAAGTTTATCGTACAGTGTGGAATAACACTTCATTTGCAAGGAAATTAACTAGTTGATCTGATATGTCCTTTCCATTTTTATTGTGTGTGCTTCTGTGATATTTATAGATGTTGGTATTTTCCTTCATCATCTACCAGTAGGACTACAAAAAGCATTGTTGTTCTTATGGGAAAGTTTTTGTAGGATACTGAGTTTCATTTTCACTTTTGGGGGAAGATAAATGGTATCCTTCACATTTATGGAAACAAATGAGAAATTTTTAATGTTTTTGATGCCAAAACATTATGCTTTTATTTCAGGCTGTGAATGGAAATCTTAACCATCCTGAAAACCTAGAAACAAGGAGAGGCTGGTGTATTTCTTTGTAGTTCTCTGGGGGAAAAATGGCTTACTGAACAGTGTACAGACTGGGTGGACTCACTGGGCGTCATAACTAGTCTGGGGATTTCAGGCCATAAACAAACATGCAGTGCTTCAATGAGGTGTAGACATGACAGGTTATCCTTCTGTTAGTTTTCAGTGTTGGATTCATGCATGATTGTAGTACTTTTTGGTGTAATCAGTGATTAGTGAGAAACATCACACATACGTGCTTAATACTGATTACCTACTAAGGATCAGGATATGTGTTGCTTGCTTGCTTGCTTAAAACAAGAAGAGGTGAAAAGCTCCGAATGGATCCAAAAAATTAATCTAGGTAGTTTACTTACATGTCAGGCCAAGTATGTGTTCCCCAAACACAGAACTTAGAAATGCCCTGTTCTGCTGCTGCCTATCCCTGGAGACGTCAGAAACGCAGGGTGTTCGAGTTTCTGCTGACAGAAACCTATACAATCTTAACCACCCACTGACAAGGGAGCTCCAAGTTCTCAGCCTGGAAAGCATGGGGAAGCAAAGTGCCTGGTTCACCCCAAGGTAACTCTTTTTATTTGTGAGGACAGTGGATGGTGGAGCTTGTTGTACCTCTCATGAGACATTGTTAAGAGGTGGATATTGTCACTGCTTTCCAGAGGTCATGTCTAAGACTTGTCAAACCTGCTGGAATTCAAAAGCTACTTACTCCTGTGGTTTCCATACGTAACCAGATGTGAGCTATACTGTAGGGGTTTAGGGAACATACCGATCAGACAGGACCTTAAAACACAGGTGAAGCTGGATCTACAGCCTGGAACCCCTCCAGAGGAAACCCTAGGCTACGGTGAACGTTTCACTGAATTATAACGAACAGAGAAATGTTAATAGAAAAAAATGGAAGATCCAAGCAAAGATGCTCTTTACGTGGCAGTGGAGAGTTCTCTTGGAAGCTAGAAGTCACTGCTTGTCAGCTGAACTTTCCAAAGGCAGAGCTGTGTAACCAGTCCCAGGTACAAACTTCAAACAAACCAACCTGAAAGGACCAGTTGGCGATTACACCATAAAAAGAGTCTGAAAAGTAGAAACCAGGAATGTTGCAACCTTTTCCTGTGTTAGCATTATCATCAGTATAGCACAAAAATGAAAAATGTAAAACAATTACTGTATCAGAAAAATGACACGAAAAGATATATCTGACAGCCTAGAACCTGTCTCTGCATTTGCATACAGTTACCAGAAGTGTCTGGAAATTTGCTCTGAGCATATAGAGGACTTGATCAAAACCAGAGCATATATTTTACACAACAAGGGGCTTTATACAGATGCACTAAACTTACAAAGGCAATTGAAGGATGTTTCAGACAGACTTGACAGATTACAGGCTGCTGCTGTTACTGTCACAGTCTCTGTGTAAATCTGGTTTAACAACAAAGAACTGACACCACACAAGGACAAGACTGAAAAACAATTCAGAGGTGCTGTAGAACTTTTCCCATTACAAATGCCAAGCTAGCCAAATACAAAGGTCCTTAAATACAGGGGTCACAGACTGAATCCAAAATGGGGAAAAAGCCATGTTAGGCAAAAAGTCAGATGTTGCATTATGCTTTTCATGCATCAAAATGATGGATACACGGAAACACAACAGCTAAGATTTTTTCCCCTCTTTTTAAAGGATTTGTTTGTCAGCTCAGAATCACTTGAGTGATTTCAGCTATTTTGACTGAAATTTTCTAGTGGGTGAGAAGATGAAAGATAAAATAACCCGGTAAAAGTATAACTAATATCAAAGAAGTGACAAGAATGTGAGGCTAAATTGGGCAGGGACTTAAATATCCTGTTCTTGTCATTGACTTGGTTTGAAGTATAAAAGCACATTTAAAAGAGATTACAACTCTAGTTACTGGAGGATTTTATCTGTCAGATTGCATGAAGGCATGCAATGAGGTGTCTGAAGGCCTCAGATTTTGTGAGAACTTTAAAAATCAAAAAAGCCCCCAGTCCTTCTCCTCAGCTAGTAAGCTGCATCCACTCACTTTTACTTTGTCACAGTAGCATTTCTGGGAAGCAGCGCTGTCTGGGAAGGACACTATACATGCTGTGCAGTTGCTTTCCTTCCAGGCAGTGACCACCACTCCTGAAGTCTGTGACTGGACCCTTCTGCCTTCAAATCTCTCTTCTTTCCCTGGGAATCCCAGTGTCTTCCCTGACTGCTTATCTTTCCAAGGCATGGCTTCTTGAACAGTGCTTGGCACCCATGGCCAGCTACTGCCTGGCACAGTCAGGAGGTCAGGGAAACATCTCTTTTCCCACCAAAAGGCCTCATTACAAGTCATCAGCAGACAGTGGTGCTGACCAAAAGATTTGAGATGCAGTGTCACTGAAGAACCTCACATTCTTCCTGGCTAGAAAAGGAGATTGGTGGTATCATTAGAAAGAATATTGGAGAAACCAGAGAAGCAGACTTATCTGTGGGGGTCACTGGAAGAACTTGAGGCAGCAGTAGATGAAACGGGGGTGGTGGCAGGGGAGAAGCTGATGGCTAAACTGTGACTGAGGGTCTGTTTCAGAATGTTGGATGTAAGAAACTTCTGAAAACCTTCTATAATACCTCCAACAGTGATAGCAGTAAATAGGTACCACACACAGTGCAATTGCCAGTGGCTTCTCATAGGGTTCCTTACCCATGAGATTCTTCTGGTTTGCCACCACTGCACATGGATTATCACATGCTCTTAGGGCGAATTGATTCTGTTATCTGTTGGGCCAGGTTTTTAGAGGACATCAGTATAACTTCACTGCCTTCAGGAGAGGCAGTAACTTTTGTGGAACTAATTCTTTTTATAACAGCTAAAGATCAGCCAATAATGTATAAACGCAATGTATCTATGGTCTAAGGAAACACATAGTTGTTTGGTTTTCCCCCTTTCCCTCACCCCTGCTTCTTCAGTGTGCTTTTGGAAACAGTTGTACTCAGGCACATATTGTATGAGTGCAGAATAAGTAAAGGCTGCCCCATTTATTTATTTATTTATTTATTTATTTGTTTGTTTGTTTGTTTATTTATTTATTTATTTTCTTTATTTTACATTCATTATTGGAAAACTAATCTGGAGCTAATCTATAAACCTTCTGGTAGGAATTATATTCTTCACAGGTTATTTACACAACAAAAGGCCCTCATCCTTACAATCGGAACCCTCTGCCCCAGGCACTTTCTTAAAGTTATGGCATTCTGCACATTCAGTATAGGTAAACCAGCTAAGATTAAATGAAAGTTATTAAAAATTAGTAACACATTTCCAGACACAGTAGCAATAAAAATGTGTGAAAATATAATTTGTAGACGCCATTATCTGTTGCTTCTGCAAGATGAAAAGCATACCAAAGATCTCAACATCTTCTCAGAGGCATTTCATTAGAATATTTTTGCATCAAGCTGTTGTTACTCTGTGTGACTCACTAGTGTACAGTACCATAGACCATTTAGAACCTAGTGGAATGTTTGGTAAGTATTTTCCACAAGTTTTTCATTTTTCAAAACCCATTTTTGAGTGAGGAAATATGAAAGTGTTCTAAATGGAAGCTATGAACCTCTCCTGCCAGTTTACCACTGGTTGCAGGTTTCAGTTTCCCATGGGTGTGCATGACACTAATGCTGATATCTTTCAGGCCTGTACCAATATTGTTCCTGTGACAAAACATTATTTGAGCCCAAAATTCACTCTTCATTAAGTGGTGTCTACTCCCCTAAATTTAGGACTATTTCAGTGTAACATAAAGGCTTAAATTTCACATTGTATAGAGATTTTTTAGCCAAGGTATCACCCTACCAACTGATGAGGTCTAGGATAATAGTAATGTTGGGCTGCACTGACACTGGAAATGATAGAAAAAAAGAAACAGATCTGCCCTTAGTTCCACTGATGTAAGTCAAGAAAATGCCTTTAGCACACAGAACAAGTGATCAGAAGTCAGTCAACACTTTTCCTTCCAGCACAACTGTACATTGGAGTGGAACTTTGTTATTTATTGCCATATTGTTGAGAATTAACTCTGCTGCACATTCACTTCTGTTCCCTGACTTTGATCATAAAAGGTTCTTTGCCATTTCAGGAGAGAAAATTGAGTTTCCTTGCGCATCATCTCTACCATGTAAGTGCTCAGCCACTCCATACCTTATAAAACAGAGGCACAGAACACCTGACTATGAACCTCTCTTAGATTCTTCCTGTATTGCTTTCATCTCACTCTGCTTGTCCAGAAAGAGATTGTACAAGGAGAAATTTTGCCATGTTTCTACACTGTGCCGTGAAATGCCACAGCAGATCTGAGAAACCAAGAAAAAGTCAGGAACATACCATTGGCTTTCTTCATCCATATCCACATCCACCTGACTCGTGGCCAGCGCTTGCATATCTTTAAATAAGATGTGGCTGTGCAAGTTCATGAGATGCATGAACCATGATGAAAGTTGCTGTCAGGTTTGACAGCAGTGATTTCACTGGGGCTGACTCTAGATTAATTAGCAGTGTACATTGCAGACAAATATCCCAATGAATTCTTTCATACCCTCCTCACCGTTATTGCTAATGTGCTTCATCCAGCAGTGGCGAGATCCAGGCTTAGTGCACAAGAGTGACTGTACACTTTTCTTTCTACAGGTCTTACAGAGAACCTGACCTACATCATTCCTGGTACTAGTTATCACTGCACATTGCTGACCTTCCCAGTTAAGCTCAAACTGAAGGGTGGCTTTGTGAAATAGATGTTTCTTCATGGAAATGAAGATAAAACTCCTAAACTCATCTGCAAGGGTCACCAGAAAGAACTTTGAACCATAGGACCTCAGAGTTGAGAGGCCAGCCTTTCACCTTATTAGCTATTCATATTCCATTGATTCCTCCCACCCCCCACAGCAAATGGATTGTTCAAATCAAACAGAATTTCTCAGCTGTTTCCCGTGATGTACCTCCACCATGTTCAGTTTCAGCTGTATCTCAGGATTGTTCCGTTCTCCTCCCTGCAAAGGGACGGCACTTATTTTTATAGCATAAGTAGCAAGCACTAAACACATCAGCATGCATAAAGCTGCCCAGCACAAAAAGTTTCATATTGACAGGTTATTTTGGACATGTATGGAAAGAAAGAGGGAAGAGGATCGAAGAGAAGAAGTATACTGTTAGCCCTCATTTTCCTGTAGAGACCATATGGGGTATAGGATAAAGACTACTTCATAACAGTCTGTATTTCCAAAGCAATCCTTCCTCACTCCTTAACTCTATAATATTGACTTCTAGATAAATATCTTTAAAGGATGCCTGTACTGGAATGCCATACAGTAACATTTTGGATAGTGGAGACCACAGTAGCTCAGGAGCAGGCATCAATGAGCTGACTGGCAGGGTTTTTTATGCTGGGAACCGTGGTCTCAGGCAGCTGCCTAGACCATTGTCAGAACCAAGATAATGTATGGCAGGGCTTCTGTATGCTGCACAAATCCAGCTGCTCTGATCAGTGATAGTTCTTTGCATGATAGTCCATTACAGGGGGCAGATATTCTCTTAATGATCCTCAACCTGCATTTCCAGTTGCTTTATTCATCTTCCTCCACTGTGCCATTTTATTCCATCCATGAAGAGATTTCAGTTACATGCCTCTTCCCCAGTTCATGTTCCACATCCACGTGTTCCACAAAGCATCCCTGGTAACTTTGTTTTTAGGTTCTGGCATTCGGTTGCCTACCAGATGAAGCCCGACCGCATCTCATTATTAGTAATTCACTTTCTGTGGTCCAGCTGAGAGCTACAGAAAAGCTAATGCCCACCTGGGAGGTGGGTAGAGCAATAATCTGTTGATATTCTATGTATGAGAGAAAGTGACTGAATAATTCACCTGCATGGAAACTTTATTTAAAAATCTGGATATATTTCAAGTATTATTAAGCTTTACATACAGGGCTTTCAGCTGGGCTGAATTTGGGGTTTAAATCAGTTTGGTTATTAAGGATTTCTGGAGTGTGAAAGCAGCTTCTAGTCAGTGACAGAAGATTTCTACAGCTTCCCTTCTTGCTACCTATGAAGAGTGCATATTTTTGGTAACTCTTTTTAATGATTGATGAGTCCAATTTCCCAAACATAGCTCTTTTAATTATTTTTGCAATGGTTCAGTTTGCATGCCAATTACCAAACTCCGCAGTGAAGAAGGGCCTGTCTGCTTGAAAGCTTCTCTGTTTTTTTTTTCCAATGACCTCAACCTAGCTTGGCTTATATGCTTAGACCGTCACTGTTAGAACAACGTTATTACTATACTTTTGTTATATCAGGCACTTACTTCAGCATGAATCATTTTATTTTACCATAAATTTCTTCCCAAACTTCTGTTTTCCTTTGTTTTAGTGCACAAAGGGTGTCTCTGTTTCAGAGGTAAATCTGAAATGGGTTCACCAGACTTAATCCTGCTATCCAATCACTACACCAGTATAACTGAATTATCAGATTCTAAGACCACCTGGCAAAACCTCTTATTGCTGCTAACACTTTGTTCCTTGACTGCCTGTAGGTCTCAAAGCATGTAACGGAGGAAGTTGTAGGGGAGAGGATGATGAGATGATTGACTCAGATGCTGAGAGCTGGGAATAAATGTCTAACCTTGTGCCCATCACTGGAGCGTGAGGACTCACACCACCTCAGCATGCCTCCTCACACCACAGCCACTGCAGCACAGGACTCAATTTCCATTTTAATTACACAATCATTTATCAGTACTTGCCCATAATAAGCAGATCAAGTCCTTCATCTCTGTTTAGCAGTGGATAATTCACTTATGTCTGCTAGCACTGATACTGTCTTTTCCAGGGGCCAAACCTCAAGGTCTTTACTCAAGTTCCTGCTTAGTTCCCACACTGACAAATTCCCTGTGAAAACAAAGAAGGAAAGGAGTGAGTTTAAGGTGATTAGGGGCTGTTAGTGTTGTCCCAAGTCACCATTAAAGAAATACTCTTCCTGCTCAGGTATTTTCCTTTTCATCTTTGTTTTAACATTTGGTTAAAAGGCTGTGGTCTTCAGCTCTGACACTTTTCATGGCCACCATTTAGTCAGCTTATTATTTTTAAGGCACATTGTCTAGGCTGGTATTTTCCAGATGTGATTCTTTATGCAATTCTGGTTTTGCCAGGTCACTGTACTGGCTTCCACCAACAGGGCTGAAACATCCAAATATAGTTGCACTCGCATAATATTGAGTTAATCCCCCTTGTTTCATCTTTTAATCTAAGATATATCAACAGTATCATCTGAGGACATCTGAGTATCATGTTCAGAGGTATCTGGGTTAGCGTTAATTTACTTAGCTAGCACATCAGTATGTACTTACGTTTCAATATTACTAACGGCGCGACCCAGGCAGTTTTCCATGGAGGCTATGCACAGTCTCTCAGGACTGCATACAGACACACACAGTGAAAGGCCTGTTTTGCAACTTCTTATGCTTGAAAAATGGCACTGGCTTGGTCATATCCACTTGTTTGTGATGAAGTTTACTGCCTAACTCCTTTCTGGAGTTCTCTTATTTTCAGCTGTCCTAACAATGCTGGCCATTTCATAAATATTAGTTTCCATTTCTTGTTTCTGGTTATCTTGTACTTTTGTTTAGAAAAAAAAAAAAACAAACCATCAAGAGGTTTCTGGTTTTTGTCAAAATTTGATAACAAATTCTCTGTCTCAAGTGCTAGAGGGAAAAAAATAAACTGGAGGTCTGCAAAGCCAGCTGTCTTGTCACCTTAACTTTTCTTGGATCACTGTAGTAAGAACATGCAAAGCTCTAATCTTCTTAAGAGAGAAGAGATCTTCCTATATTATTCTAAAACAGTCTTATGAAAATTGCAAGATGACAAATATTTGACTTATATTATAATTTTAAATTATATTATTGCTATGTTATTTGACTGTGATTCATAAAGTCCTCCCAATTAATTTTCTTAAGCTATTACTAAACAGCACAGTGCATTTGATGGTACTGAGAACTGAAAGAAATCTTCTTTTTTTCCACAATCTGTTTAAAGTCTGAAAGGTATTAACAGCATAATAGAAGTTATACAGATGGATTTTCAAAGACGTTAACAAAAAAGGACTAAGTCATCCATGATTGATCAAAGGGATAAGTGGATTTCCCCATTAAATCTGGAGATACAAAAAGCTTGATATCCAGTATCTTACTGAAACATTGACTCTAAAAGAATAGTTTTCCTACTCTTACACTGATGAAATACTATTAAACTCTAAATCAATATGAGTCTACTGTCTTTTATATTTGGTGTTAGTTTCCCATAACATGTAGCTACTATCAGAGTGAAATGTCTTCTTATTAAATGGATACACTTTTCAGTTTATCCCAAGATTTTTTATTTATCATCTTCTGTTATGCAACCTTCATCGGTGATCATCATTTGGTAGGGAAGTACATATTTAAGTATTTTAAGATCTTTTGCTGTGTAAGAATTCCTCTAATTTTGGATAATTTGCCTCTGCTTCTTAAAAAAAAAAAAGGTCTTCCTAGTATGAATATCTGCCTAGTAATTATGTTCTTAGAAGTGCATAAGATACTGTATTAACACATCCAGAGGATAAAAAATTTGCCTTTGTTCCAGAGGGTAAATCTTCTGAGCTGAGGCTCAGATCATATTCAGTTTTTTGATACTGTGCCATGTTGCAAGAACAGCTAATTTGCTGTACGCTTTCTCTTCAACCTGGAGTACACAGTTCTTTTGCTAATTCTAAAAAATCATGGCTAGTTGCCACAAATTTTGTCAGCTAAGGCAGAGCCTCTAATCTTGTTGTTGGGGAAGATTTTGTTTAGTGGAGCAGTCAATTAATTTGCCATATGATTTAATTTTGTAGAAAATTTTGGTGATGATCATGGGAGAGAGAGTGATTTCTTTTTTCTTTTTTCTCAGCTTGAAAAAGCTGAAAGTATAAGAAGCTCATCCTAGCTCAGCCAAATTAAGGGCAGGACCGGCTCCATAGAAAGCTTTAAAAAAAACCATGCATGCAGAGTGATTGGTCAACAGGGCAGCAACCATCAGTTTGCTTATCAGTCAGGAGAGTTGCATGAGAGAGATGGGATTTGTTTCTTTCTTATATTAGGAAAAGTTAAGGTAGATGGAGAGGGCAGCTACAGCACCAGCAACGGAAATACCAAATATGGCACAGGCCATCGAGGTGGCTGGATGTTGGAGTTGTGAGATTAGCATAATTTTAAATCTGGTTCCTCACAGCAGATATTTCCTGACAGAGCTCCTGGAGGAGAAGTTACAGGTCCTGGAAGTGTAAATGAAGACAGCAATAGACCACAGACAGAATTTGAGGGATGCAATAGAAAGCTGAGATGACTTGGAGATACTTGGCATGCAAGAGGATCCAAAAGGAAAATTTGTGCAGAAGAAAAGTGACCACTGGCATTACATGACTATGAGGAAAACACCTGGCTGTGTGCAAGAGATCCCAAGCACTGGAGAAGTCTCACTCTTTTAAGGAAAAAAGTCAGCAGCATGGTATAATGGCATAGCAAGAAAGAAGAAAAGAACTAGTCCGAACCAAACAGACAACAAGACAATAGAAGCCTTCAGTGACAGCATACTGGACAGATAGAATAATGTTCCAGAGACATTCAGAGACAGGATAAAGTACAGAAAGAAATATGAGTAGAAGAACACCAAAGAGAAACAGATGTGTCTCTTATTAGTGCCAGTGCATCACTAGAGCCTCATCACCGAGAGGAGTAAGTAGGCATGTTATGAAAGAGAATCCAAAAGGTTCTGTCTCCTGGGGAGCAAGGGCACATTAAGTAGGCTTAGGACTGAAGAGGAAGCTGGCATAAGGGGGAAAACGGCCACTGCTTGCTCTTCAGATCAGAGCAGATCAGAGCCAGGTTTTTGCCATAGACCATAAACTGTTTAATCTGGTGGGGAAACATAGTCAAGGAACAGAAGGCTTGGGCTTTATTCCTGTCTTGAAAGAAGGACAAAAAGGATTCAAGGTTTTGAAGAGCCATAGGTGATTTCCTGGTGATTATGGTATATTCAAACATTGACCAGTACAGTACCTTTTCTTAAATGAGACTGAGTTTGACATTACTTTTCCAAAAGGGTGTAAGCCAGGTAATTACCAGAAAAGTTGAGAGTGTCTCAGATAACCTCTACTCCCTGTGCAAATACCATAAGAAGTTGAAACAATCTATATGCTGTGATCGTATGGCTTTATCAGAGATTCAGCTGTGAGTAAAGGAACAGAAACGACATACATATTCTAGCTGGGAGCTCAGGTCTGGGTTGGTGTATGCCACTGAAAGGTTTTGTGCTTGCAAAGAGACTGAGATTCTTGGAAAGGTTGTGAAACCAGACATTGCAGAAAAAGTGAGAAAATGGAGGAAAGGTAGAGCTAACTGGAATGAAAGCACTGATACATTTAGAAACGAGGAATGAGGGAGGTTGTTGTGCTGGGTGTTAGTTAAGTAGCTGATGAAAGGAACTGCACTGTAGTAGCAAGGACCGAAAATAAAATAAAATAATTATTTCTGATAAAGATTACCCCTAAGAAGAGTGCTAAAAACTGTATTACAGACTTCTCAGAGCTGAATATGGATCTAGCTAACAATGAGAGAAATGCATACACAGAAATGGTATCATTAGATGAAATTTCAGCTTCTCAAATACATACTGGAGAAAAAAGAACACAACAACAACAACAACAAAACCCACAAAAAAAAAACCAACAACAACAAAACCCAACAAACAAAACAATCCAAACCACACAAAGCACCAAATATGATAAGGCCTAGACACCTGGGATGTTATATTTAGCAGATTTTGACAAATAGTCAGTGAAACAGTAATGTTATTTTTGATTTGGATTCCATGAGCAACAAAAAGCTCATAGAATAAATACTTGTAAAAAATAATCCTGAACTGATTGTGAGAGATTTTGATTTTTTGAACTGAAAGACAGAAAAATTAGGACAAAGTAGTGTATGACTTTCTAAGGGTAAACGTAAAAAACCAGGAAGTTCTTTTGTACGGCTGATGGGAATTAAACTCAAGGATTTCATTGGGAAGGGGATAGAATTGCATTAGGTCTGCAGTGCAATACTTTGAGATTTTACTAGAGTAAGAGGGAAAAAGTAGCAAAGAAGAAACACAATTCCCCTGGAAAAATATAGAAAAGGAACAGATTAACAATAAAATTATATTTTTATAGTTAAAATGTACAGAAAAGGAAAATGTAAAAGAAACTGGTGTGGGACTTGAAAGGAAAATTAAAAATAAATTGCTCTAAGTAGGGGAATATGGAATAAACTTCAGGCAGTTTTGCATTAAATGTCTTCTGTACAGCAATTTTGGAGGCCAAGACTCTGAGCCAGATGGTCCCTTCAAACTCTCCCTCTCCTTTCCACTCAATTTCTACACTTTCTGTCTGGCAACATGAGGAGGAAAATAGTGGAAAATTAATTCTAACATTAGCTAGCTTTTGTCTCTGTGTCTGGCCCCATTAAGTCAGCCTGCAGTCATGAATGTACCAACAACTTAGAATAATGTTGCTAGCAGCATTGCCAGGAAATACTCTCCTATTTAGGGACACAAGGTTCATTCTGATGCTAATGAATCCTCTAAGTATTCAGCAGAGTTGTCTGCATGATACCAATGGCTCAGGTATACAGCACAGCAGCTGCATGAAATCTCACCACGCCTTTCTTTCAGACAGATCCAAAAGGCCTACCCTTGATGCTCAAAAGGCACATTTTGAGGTGCTTCTGTATACATGGAAGTTTCACAAAGCTGAGTCCTATGTCTTTTCTTCTTCAGTATGTACAGTAGCCCTGTCGATGAAATGGACATAACATACTCGTGGCCACCAAATAACATCCTTCCTCATATCATCATTAGAAGAAGGGTCTTACCTACCTGCTGCAACTCTAAAAAGGGATTATTTCTTACCAACACACAGTTCAACCCAGTATAACCATGTGAAGCTTGTCTTTGTAACAATTAACAGAAAGACTTTTAAAAGTTAGCAGTTTTGACCACTCCCACAGACTACTCAATCCAGACATAATTCTGCTCGATTTGTGATTCAGATTAGCAAGTGGCCAGAAACACCCTGATTTCACTTTTGATCGGCAAGAGGACTGTGCATCTTCCCCTTACTGAAATAAGCACATTATATCTGTTAGTCGTCAACTGGGAAGCTCCTACCTCCAGCTACTGTAAATTTATGCAAGTATATTTTTTTTTCTTACAGTTACAGTGATCAGGAGCATAACACTAATTTTCTGGAATTAATACTATTTCTACATACAATCCAGGTGCACCATATGGTCATAATCTTCACCATTAGTAGACAAAACCCTGGCTGCTAGAATCGATTTATTGCAAACACCCATCTGTATTTCACCAAAGATATTGTACTCAGTAAGATAAGTACATTTCAGAGAGTTTAGAGTGAAATTAGTTCTAGCTGAGGCAGGATTTTATGAGTGGACGTGGGCCTGATAGAGCCCTAAAACACAGTAGGAAAAGCTTTATGAAAAATATAGGTGATTATTAAGGAAATATCTCATTCTGCCTTGGAGAGTTCAAGTAAAGACAGTCTCTAATTAATACCACCCCACCCCACCCCAGTTTCTATTTTTGTAGACTCAGCAGTACCTGACTGTACTGGCAAATCTGTGACTTTAATTATTATGCCTATTAAAACAAAGGCTGGATAAAAACCTCTTTTAAAACTATAGTTCAAAATGACAGCTGCTGTTTTGTTTTGTGATTTATCCCCAACACAAACTCTAAACCTGAAACTACATTTTGAGCTGTAATGTAACCAGACAGCTCAGATAATAAAAGATCATCTTCATTAGTAGCTGTATCCTTGATTAGTCTCTTCAGTGAAAGAAAGGGTCATGACTGACATTTATAAGTGACTAAAGGCATTAGCTAGATAACAGAACAAATAAAAATAAAGGTATTCTTCTGTCCTTGTGTCTAAACAGGCAACAATAAATTTGAGATAAAAAGTCACTAACATTTAAAAATTTGATTGATTTGCGTTAGGGAATAGATGCAGTGGCAATCACTCCAGAGAAAGAATATCACCTCAGCTGGAATCTGCCACCTCTATTCATATTTGATAAGCAGTGAGACTACATACAGCAGAAAATACTCCCAGTAAGTGGAAGTGTTTCAGCTGCCCCTTGACCTTTATATTTACCGTGGACAAATCGAGCTGAACAACTTTAAGAGACTGCGTTTGCTGCAAAAAAAATTACCACTCTTTTATATAGCTTTGTCAGTTTATTTTAATGCATTATCATTATCATAGATTTCATTTCTGGCCTGTCTCAAAGGCACTGAATAATGTTGTACTATGATGCCAAAAGTCATGTCTTAATGTTGACAGCTGATGTTTCCAGTATCTTGCTTCCCAGAATAGTTATACAGTTATTCAAATCTCCTGGGTCAAGGTTTGCTCTGTTAGTATATGCCATTGATTTAAATCCAGAAAAAATTACCATTTTCAGCAACTTTATTCTGAAATTACAAGGATGAAGCTGAGAGCAGAATGTGACGCACTCTATTTCAAAAAGGTCTCCTTCACATAGAAATTGAATTTTATTAATAATATTTTTACAGGACTTCTGTGAGCTTCTGTTTTCATCCATGACTGAAAACATTTAAAGTAGAAATGGTTGGAAAAAAAAAAAGCCTTGATTATTCCCCTCCATCTTTTGCTAACAGTTGAATGCAACCGAGATTTTTCCATGTTCAAAAATTTTGGATGGCCTATTTTTAATTCTAGTACTATTCTTTGTTGTAGTACGACAGCAATTCTTTTGGTTTTCATTCTTTACATGATATGAAGGAAAGTCTTTAGGAGTAAAATTTAGCATATTTCATATGTAGACTGACTTGTACACATTTCATAACCTCAGGAAGAAAGTACATTTGATTCTCTCCCACTAGTGAGTAGTGATATGTTTTGATTTCTTTTCTCCTACCACACTGTTTTTGGAAGCAAAAGGCAACACAGAATTTTAAATGTATTAATGCTGCACATGCTAGTTGTTTGCCATCAAATCCAGGCTTGCTGACATAGGTTTGGTATTATTCATATCTAGGATTCTGCTTGGAATAGCTGTTTCATATTAAATGTAAATTTTGAATGGGTCTTTCCCTGCAAACCTCTTGCTGCTATATTGCTAATGCTGACTAGAAGCCAGCTGAATTAATCTCAAGCACAGCAGAACCTTCTGTAATGCCATATGAAGAATTTGTCACAGTGACATTCTTGATTCTTTCCGACAGTTGAATGACACACAGCATTGCTAATTCACAAAGTAATGCTGGGCACTTTTATGCAATGTGACTTTTCATCTTCCCCACAATTGCTTGCTCACATATTTTGTTCCATATTAAATTACTCATATGCATAACTGATATAATCTCCTTTCTGCATTCACATGTGTCTACAAGATTTAGTTATTATCCTGTCTGGAATGAAGTCTGGACTCGTTTCTTACAATTAAACAATTATTCTGGCATTTTATATCTCCCTACGTTAGGTGCAAAGGAACACATTATAAAAATTGCTCTAACCTATATTAAGGGAGCTTTCCTAATTTCCATTCCATTGCCATTATGTTCTGGATGAAAGCTAGATGTCTTGGGCTACATCCAAGCGAAACAGAGGTGGTGATTACTGGCAGGTGCGTATATATGACAGAATCAGTATACTTTATTGATGTCTTCCCTTAGCTGGATTTCCTGAAGGTAAAGCTTGGGCCATTTTTAGCACATGATGCAAGATCCATTTTTGTCTAAGCGCGGAGCCTGGGACCTCCCTAGTGGCTAATCTCTAAATCTTCACCCATATCCCTTGTGGTGTGGCTTATGTGATAGCAGAGCAGGTGCATGATCCGTGTGATACCCTGGAGAATGTTGAACCTTGGAGAACACATTTGTGGCCACATCTGAGGGGAAAACTGAGACACAATCCTTGTAAAGATTTGCTTAGCTTTTGACAGGTGTTCATTTCCATTATTTTTGCAGGTTGTGTTTGTATGTCTCTTTGATATGCCAATGATTTAAATTAATGACAGGAGTGAGCCCAGAACTACCGTGTTCTAAGTGAGCATTGCAGCCTAATTAAAAAATGGGGACTGTGTATTAAAGAGGTCTGGGGCAGGCAAAGAGCTTTGAAGACCCCTGCTTGATCAAACAATGGCCAGAAAATATCAAGACACCTATATATGAAATAAAAATGAGCTGGATTTAGGATATTCACTATGAACTACTCATAAATAAGCCACAGACATAGAGCTTTCACTCAGATTGTTCAGCTGGTTTTGAATGACAGCATACTGATGAAAATCACAGCGTGTGCTTTCAGCAGCCTCCAGCCTACAGAGGAAGTACCTGCTAGGTACCTTCACAATGGCAATTCGCAACAAATGATGTGTTCATTATAAGCGCCTTGCTCTCCAGGCAGAGCAAGGGAGGGTCAGGCATGTAGGAAATCATGGTCTGCCCAGTCAGTCACAGTGTAGTGGGCTTGGTGCTGAATGAGAGGGTCTTGTGTGTAGACTGGAGGGTCTCTGCAGCAGTGGTATATAGGCTTGACTCTAGATCCTAATATACTCTGGAACAAAGGAGCATTTTCCAGCTCTCAGGTCTGCAATGAATAATGAGTCCCAGTGGAATGTCATGACAAACTCTTCATGTGCACTATTCCTCTTTCTTCATCCTTCCTCCCTCTATGTCTACCCTTCCTTTGGAAGAGACTATTATAATAGGGACATTTCAGTCAGCCGGCTCCTGCATTGAGTGAGACAACATGTAAGTTTTTCTAATCAGGGTTTGAACTGAGGTTTTACAATGTATCTCTCTCTCTCATACTTGTATTTGTGGTTTCTTCTAGCTAATCATCCTAATCCATCCACCTGTTTGGAGGAAAAAGGCCAACAGGATCTAAATCAATCCCTAAAATATTTGGTCATGGTGGGGAAGAAAGGGACCCTGATAACACCTGATAACATCTCACATGTCTGGGCATTAGGAGTCTCAGCAGAGCATATTCTAACTGCTCCATGTTACCCCATGATGCAAATCCCAAAGCTGCTGCCTTGTCTCTGTATAGGGTCTCTTAGCATTTGTACTTGACAGAGATTTCTGACTGACTAAAAATCAGCTCTTGCAAAACACATGGCTCCCACCGATAGTCTAGTAAAGCCAAAGTATTTTCTTTCTCCTAGAGCTTCTGCCAATCCCACTAAGGCTGTGTGTGACAGATGCAGTTACAGTTGAGATTCTTTTTAGTGGTTACTATATTTTCACTGTCAGCACCAGTCCCTACTGTGTTGCCACATGTAACTTTTCCGTGGCTCCCTTTGTACTCTGTAGTGCTCCTCAAAGGCAAAGTCGTGTCGTCATGAATGAATAATGTCCTTATGGCACATGGTACTCTGCAGTTTATTTTGGTTCTCAATGAGTAACTCCTGTAAGGAGATTTTTGTAATGTACTATATTTGTATAATAGGCTTCTCATGGTAGTTTTGAACACATGTAGTCAATTTAATTGATTATGCTCCTATTAAAAATAGTCATACACCAGTGACAGTCATGACAGCCCATCTGTAAACAACAGAAGCTATTTAAACCCAGCACCATAATGCTAATTGGTAAAACACTACTTGTGGCTGCATTTGAATCTCTTGAGTGAATTCCTCACACATTCACCGTACAGGATGTATTAGGGGAATGGATATGAAATTCTCCTCTAGAAATCCTCCAGGCATGAGGAGCATCTTTGCAAGGCAGGAGCCTGTGATAAAAAGAGGTGCTTTGGCTTTGCTTTGCTGGCTGGTAGCCTTACGCTTACAGAAGCACAGGCTGGTAATTGCTGCAGCATATGCCTGGTACAAACATTGCCCTTTCCCTTTGGCCATTTCCTACCCCACAGGCCAGGAGTGAGCAGAAGGGCAGGAATACAGGCGCTTCCAGCTCTGTTGAACTGCCACAATTTCCCCTTACATTATGGTGATCTTTCTGGGCCAAATAAACAGACTTTATATGGGAAATTTGACTGGGATACAGCACAGAATAGGTACATTGTAACAGTAAAACCCAAGCATCACCTGTGCAGCCCTCTTGGGTACAGCACGACTTTTTTAAGGGAGAAAAGATGCCACAAAAAGAAAGGGCTGGACTCAGAATAGCTTTAGTTTGACAGCTCCCTTGTCACCACTGGAATGACAATGATTTACTCTGGCTGAGGGTGTAGGATACTGAATTCTTCCTTGCATAACTAACAAAAGATTTTCCTCTTAATCTAACTCCTCCTTCCCTCTTAACTCTCCCTTTCCACTAGAGCTTCTGCTCTGAGAGGGTTTTAAGGCTTATTGCAGATAATATGCAAGTGCATAGACTTCATGTTAAAAAGAAGATTTATTGTCAAGTACCAAGGAAACACTCATGGAAAGCTACCTCTCTGATTCCTGACCATAAGATAAGGGAGCAGCCACTCTTAGGCCCAAGCTTCAGAGGCGCTACGTATCTGTGAATCCTGCTGAAACAGGATGAGTCAACAGTAACTTCCACGCTCTAGCCTTTATTTCTAGAACAGCTGTTTGGGAGAATGTCTTCATTTTTTCTCCAAGAAACTTTTCAATGTTGAAGAAAGCCATAGTTCAGTGACATTCTCTGAATGTCCAGTTTTCAGTTTAATTTCGGTTCTTTGAAAATGTATTTGACAAAACTGTTCATGCTTTATCTGAACTAAGTAACAGGAAATGTACCTCATATTTAAAAGAAATCCTTCAACCCCTGGTGGGAGGTACTGACTGATATAGTAGTATGGATCAATACTTCTATTACCTGTAGAGTATGAAGTGATAAGCCATTTCCTTGCTTTTTTTTTTTTTTTTTTTTTTTTTACATTTCTTTTTAAATACCATGGAGCTGGCACATTACTTGTAGAGTCACCAGTTACAACATGTATTTGTATAGATCCATTTTTGTTTTTCTTTTGCTCACACACACAAGCCAGGATAAACCAGGTAAGCTTTTAATTTTTATTTTTTTTTTAAATTGGAGCACATATTTATTTCTTTTGACTTATTAATTTAAAAGCATCAGAGAATTCACCACAAATCACCACGGTAACATATCATTACGCTTAAATCCACTTCAGTCATCACAGGGACTTATTCGTCCATTAATGCTGACTGCAATGCGTGTGTATCTGGCACTTAAAATTTCTGCTCGCTTCTCTCTTTCAGTAATGACTTCATTCTGAATCTTTTTACAGTGTAGTGTTATTCAGAGTAAAAAACTTTCCAATACTTGTCCAGCAGCTGCTGCAGTCTATCATCACAGCATATGCAAACTATTATGATTTAAAATGTTTATAGTTTCTAGTGGCCGAAATCTCTGCTTCCCAAGCAGACCCTAAACAACAGTGAAACTCTGTATCTTGAAATCCTTGTGGTTGCAACAAATATCTAAAATGCAGTGTATGTGTACCTGTGGTATTATACCTATTAGTTTAATCACTTTGCTGAGGCATGCCAAGGTCTCTAGTGGTTCCTCTTATTTCTCTTTCTTTTTAGAAACAAAGCTTTTATCAAGATAAACCTGAGTAATTGACAACATTTTTTTTTTTGACTGGTTGGTTGGTTTTTGTTTTGTCAGTAGCCTGTGACATCTAAGACTTCCATAGGGCATGTGATACATGCTGACTGGGTAAAAAGTGTTTTTTCTTTATGTCCATCTAGATGCTTTACTCAATACAGCATTCATTAAAGCTTATATGTCACCTGTACTTTGCCATTCAGATTTCTATTTACTTTTTGGCTCTTAGCCCCCACCCTTCCACTTTAGGCCCCTGCCACCTTTAATTACCTAACTCATCTGTCAAAGGTCTGCACTTTCTATTTTTTCAGTTGAAAGCTTGCCCACAACTTCTCCCTGAAAGCACACTTACTGAAAACTAAGCCAGTATTTTATACAAACACCCCCAGCAGAGGCTAGAACTCCAGTCTAACTGTTATATTTAACCAAAGTTAATTTTGAAGGCCTGTGTACAAACAAATAATGTTGGTATATTTAAATGGAATCCCTTAAATGAGTTTATATAGATTTATCTGCCAGGAAATAGTATTTATTTTTCTACATCCAGCCCCACCAGTGGAAGGTGTTACTTCCTCCTTGTTCCTCATTACTTCTGCATACCTGACAGGGAAGCTGTGTCTGTCCTAGCTGATATTTCATACTCCTATGCCAGGAGGGTTTTTCCTCTCCTCTCCTACTGTTTGTTCACTCCTGCCTTGTAGCTCCATCCCCACTATCTATCTATTGCCTGTGCCTCCCCAGCTGCCTTTTTTCCTGCTTTGTTACCTCTCTTTTCTCCCATGGCAAAAGTTATTGCTGTGAAGGAGTTGGATATGGCATTTTCATCTGCACCATGTGCTATCTAGAGAGGCCTTGGCAGGCTGGAGAAATGGACCAACAGAAACCTCGTGAAGACCAGCAAAAAGAAATGCTAAACCCTGTACCTAGGGAGGAACAACCCCATGCACCAGTACAGGCTATGGACTGACTGATTAGAAAGCAGCTTTGCAGAAGGTGTCTTGGGCACCCTGATAAACAAGCTGACTGTAAGCCAGCATTGCACCTTCATGGCAGAGGTTGACCGTATCCTGGGCTGCATTAGGAAGAGGATCACCAGCTCATCCAGGGAGCTGATCCATCCTTTTCACTCAGCACTGGTGAGACACACTTCCTAATCTTACCTATGCTATGGGAGACAGTGTCACAAAGCCCTGCTGAAGTCAACTCAAAATCTTGTTTCTCTGACTAGGAAGTCTTCACTTCTTCGTCTCCTGGATGGAGCAAAACTACATTTGTTACCTATCCCTGAACAAGTGAGACCTCTATGGGAAACTGATTCATGCAGGGCATTCTTCCCATGGGGAGAGCTAATCTGTGCAGCAGGCCGGGTGGTCTGAGAGGGGTCTGTCATCCAGCCTGGATTATAGGTTTGAGGCATACACTAGGCACTTACCATTGCATCATGGTATTATTCATACAAGGCAGTAATCCTCCTCAGAGTATAATTATGCACAGTCTGCTGAGCTCCCAAAACATAATTACCTCTCTATGGGGCTGGGTTATGTCCACAGGCTGAACCAGGGCATGACTCTCCCTTTCAGGGCCTGGGTGCCCCATAACCCACCAAGATTTTTTTTTTCCCTGGTCCTTTCTTGACAGGTAAACAGGGGGAGTGAAAAGTAAAAATTTTCCTGACACAGGCATCAGTTGTACCAAGACGACTGTGGTGTGGATCTGAATGATATGATCTTCTGCCCCTTACAGGCTTGATAAGCTGCAAAAAATATGCCATGGTTTGAAATGCAAAAAAAAAGACGCCCACATAGATTTAACTGGCAACATCAAGTTGAGAAATGGGGCTTGGACTTTTCCAGGGACCTCAGACAACTTTCAATTTCCAGATTATGGGATATAAAGCACTGGCTGCAGGGACAAAGAACATTATAAAAGCCTGACGTTAAATCTCATGGGGGCAATCTGAAAGGTTTCTGAAAAAGAACAGGGACTTTCATTGGATGTTTTGCAGTAACTTCCTCCCTCCTGATGCTTATCTCTGCTCCTGAACTCTGCCCATGCTACTTAGCTACCAAAGGAGGGTTATCTGTCAAGTTTCCAAACAGACACAGGTAATTCTGAAGTTTGGAGGGGTTTTTTTCCAATATCTTCTAATAATTTGTCCCCCTGTGCACATACCATTCTTGGCTGTGGGCCAGGAAAATCCAGAGTGTTTCCAGGGAGATTTGAGCTCTGCTGAGCGCCATATATTACAGCAAGCTCAAAGAGAATAAATCCAATATTTTTATGGAACAGTTTAGATACAGGAACAGGCAAATTGCCACACTAACACATTCCCTGTCTCCGAAGGGAGTCAAGTAAAATATTCACTCAGCCTTTGATGAGCTTTCTATCTTCCATCATCGTAAAAACCTTCCAGTCAAGAAAATCTGCGTGGTGCTGGGTCTTAGCTGCTCACCTCTGCTGCTCCTCAGCAGGGACAAGCAGGCTGTGCTGGATCCATCCAAGGCTGTTTTGAGGACATCTCCCCTGAGCAGAGTAGCCAAATGGCTTATCAGCTGCTTGACTGCTTTGGAGATGCAGATTTGTGGTACCACTAGCCTTATAGAGGAGACGAGGGTGCACCCTGGGTAGGGCTGAGCTGAGGAAGACACCTACTTCTTGTTACTCAGATTGATTACTTGAGATGATACAGAACGCCACACACGCTTTAGGGGAGCCAGCTGCTTTGGCAATAACTAGGGCATGAGCTTTTGCCCTTCTGCAAGACTCTTTCATATATCAACACCTCGTTAACATAAAGTTGGACTTTTGCATTTCACCTAGACTGGGAGACAAATAATGCCTGCAGATTAAAAATCCTACCTTCTTGCTTTATATTCTTGGGGTTTTTGCTTTGTTTTACCCCATATTACAAGCTTTATGGTGAAAGATCCATTTTGGCAGTCAAGGTGTGAGTTACACAGCTGAATCGCTGAATATAGAAGCATTTTATTCACTGCCATTTTCAAGGTTAGCAATTAAAAGAATGGTTAATTCCATATGAAAAAAAATGTGTTTGATCCTCAGGGAGTTATACTCAGCTGGTAACCACACAGTGGCTTAATATAAAGCATATCAACTCCTCCCTGCTATTTTTAGCATAGCCAATAAAGCTGTGATGCACTGTTACATGCTTCAGCCACAGTGTAAACTCTGTCATCACATATTTTTTATTACTGAGGGTCTAGCCACCCATTCCATTGGTTTGATGAGGGTTTTTTTTCCTGCTTCTGATCCTGTCAGAACTGCACTAGTGCAGATCAATTAATGGGGCAAGAAGAGGCCTCTGTGCTGCTCCATGTGTTTCTGTGCCTCCACCTGGGTGACAGGCAGATGTTCTGCTAGAGAGAGACTCAAGCTGGCTTGGAAGGAAGGCTCCCTTTGCCAGTACTTAAGATGTGGCAGGATTCAGTTTTGCAAGCCCCAAACAATAAAAATTGGTTTTTATTAGCAAGGGGGAAGTGTATAAAATTCTCTTGTATTTTACTGCATGCCTAGGGGCATGAGAACCTCATAGTCTTTGTCTTTATTGCTCTGAAAGAAGATTCTCTGGAAGGTGATAAACTGGGCAAATTATGAGATATGGTTTGTACTAAGGCTGCTGGCTCTCCTGATGGGGTGCTTCTGCCATGTTGCATACCTGCATACTCCCCAACGCACAGCACACAAGCCAAGTCTTCAAGGCCCCCTCCCAGAAGTTTACATGGATGTGGTCTCCTACACTTGCACAGTCCTCCTCCTGCAACCACCATTCCTCCAACCTCTCCACCTCCACTGGGCAACTGAGGCCAGACTGCAGGCAGGGCGATTTTCTGCTGCTACATTCTGCATAAGATTGTGTGTAAAGACTGTGGTTAAAACAAAATAGCACACAAAATGGAAAATTTTCAGGTCCCATTTTTTAAAAGTTTAGAAAACTCCAACCTTAAAAACCTCTTTTTTGGTTATTGCTCCAGAAATATCTTTTTAGCAGTCCTGACAGCTTTCAGAAACAAAAGAGCCTTCCAAGAGAATTTTAAAGAGTTTTTCGAAAACACTTTTGCCTTTGTATTTGAGAGAGGCTTTGGCAGCACTGTAAAACAGCAGTGTTTCTCTTTGCTCCCTCTTCTTTTTGTCAATCATCTGAATTTATACTGCATTTAGAGTTTGTCACATAAAGTACTGGAGACCTTAAAATCATTCTTTCAAAACTGGTAGTTTGTGTGTGGAAAATCTTGCTGTGAGGCCATGCGAAACTGAATCAAACAAATGAATAACTTGGACAGTGATGAAATTCTGAATATGAATATGTTAAAGAGCAAGCACTTTCTCTACTTTTCCTTCTAACAAGATATTTTTTGTTCTTTTACTAAAAAGAATACAACTGGTAGGCATTGCTGAAATAAACTTCCGATAAGGTACCTGCACATGGTTTTTCCAAAATGGATTTTTGCTCTAAAGAATTTGATTGTAACTCCCATGTGAAAGCAAGAACAGAATTCCCGACTGACTTTTGTTTGGAGACACTGTAAATGAGAATTAACTCCACCAATTCATTAGGAATGAACCAGGGCCCTCATTATGTGTGTGAGAGGAGGCCAAAAGACACAGTGCAATCAGTTGCACTCAGTAATGCAAGTGATGTGTTAGTAATTTGCAATACATTGAACTGGAAGCCTACCTTATGGCCCAGTAAGGAAAACGTCCTTCCAGCAACAAGTCGGTCCTACCTGCTTTGCGTCCCTCCCTGTAAGTGTGGAACATTTCTGTACCAAAACTATAGAAAACAGAAGGTGGTTCAGCTAGTCAAGCACCCCTCTAATGGGACTTCATATTTATCATAAAGCAAAGCTAAACTTTCTGCCTTTGTTTGTCTGTACAGTCTTTATTAAGTATACATTTAGCAGAAATTTAAAGCCATTTATCACATAAAATATTTCATGGAGCATATACAGCTTCTGACAGCAAAAATAGCAGGTGGACTGGGTCTGTAAACCACAGGCATTCAAATGATTGCATGGAAAATGTAGTAACTATGAATGCACATCTTGATACCAGTAAACACATTCGTATTTATATTTTAGTGTTTACATAATTCTCACAATTTTTAACAGTGTTTTGTGCTAGTGTATTGGTTTACTGAAAATACAGCTTCTATGTATAATTAATAAAACACATTAAAGATATTTTTCACATTCTGTTTGCAACTAATAAGACAAAATTAGAGTATCACACCAAAAGATGTGTATAGCCAAACAAGAAAATGTAGAGGCTATTTTGACCAGAATTTCCTTTACTGCATACTCACAGTAAGGAAACTGGAAAAGTATTCAGAGATACTGGAGTGGGATTCATCATACATGTATATGCTTATATATCTGCTAGCAATTTATCCTCCCTTTATTGTAAATGGAAGGAAATGAGCGTTTCTAGGATGTGATTAATCCCTTTTAAAGATAGACATCTGAAAAACAGACATCTAAAATAGGTCAGATTGATTTCATCCTAGAAATGCTTGTTTCTGTGACTTAACAGCAGAGGGAATTTAACTCAAACATAAATATTGGTTAAATAAGATGATTCTCACCCTTTAAAATCTTGTCTATTGCTGAAGAACACAAAGGATGAAGTCCTGCGTCCCTTGAATCCAACTGCAAAAATTCCTTTCATTTTACTAGAGCTATTTTACCCAAAATTAATAAATCAACATTTTAAAAACCCTTAATGACTACTTATTTTTCCTACTACTCACCTTAACTAAAGGAAAAATATTCTTTGTATTTTCTCTAAATAATTTTTCAGGATCAACACATGAATTCTCATGATCTCTCTCTCTCTCAGGAATCTTCATTTCTAAGTTCTTCATGACACATTTCTTGAAGCCTGGTGACTTTCTGTTATGATGCTTAAAGAGTCCCCAAAACAGGGAATGCAGGCTCACATCAGTTGTCTTGGAAGGGGTGGAGGTGGTGGGGGAAGAATTGCAAAACCAGTAATGTAATTCTAGCATCCCTGCCGAAGCCCATCCTCTTGTGTAGGTTACTGTTGGTTTATTAGATATCTGAAGAAAGTATTACAATGCAGGACTAAGTGCAGATTTTCTGGGACATTACCTCTCGTCCCCAGGAAAAAGATGTGCAGGATGGCTTGGGTCCTCACTTCACTAGAGCAGGCTGGCCTCATTCAACCACCTCACTACATAGCATTCAACCTTTACTTCCCATCAACATAAATATTACTCTTCAGGGCTCTTTCAACTAATAATGAGGAACACATTGCAGCCCAACAGACAAGTAGCTTTTGGCATGAACCTGAATTGCATACCCAGACACAGCTGAGATAGCCAAACACGGAGCAGTCTCAGTTGTAGTGCCTGCTGGGAGGCGTTCCTGGATGAAGCTATTCCCAGAACCATATCAGGGTTTGGTTTGGACAGAGATTCAAATAAAAGCCTGGAAGTTAACTAGCTTCTCTACACCATGAGCGATCAGAAGACCAGAACCCAGAATTAAACTGTGAAATTAGGCTTTTTGGAGGCATAGAGTCACCATTGGCTTTGGCGCTCCTGTTACGTGAAATTATTTTTTAGTGTGTTCCTTAACTTCATTTTTGTTAGCTTGGGGTTTTATGTTAGAGGCCGCTGTAATGGGTATCTTTTAGAAGGTCTGACCAACTTAGGTGTTGGTTAGTGGCTGCTGTGGTATGAAAACTTCTGCTGTAGGAGCTGACAAAATGAGCAGGCATCTTTTAGTGTGAACCCCAAAATCTATCATGTTACTGTCAGTATAGTTGAAACACAATAAATAGGATTTCTTTTGCTGTCTGTAGGTGCTACACTGGAGCCTCGTTTCTCAGAAGAATTTTCACACTGTGCAAAGCATTGAGATAACACAATAGATAGAGAAAAAAAATGGTCTTAAGTTGTCTTCTTAATTATTCATATAGTTAATGGCATGTCACTGCCTCCTTCTCTCCACTGGCTATACAAGATGCCTACAATGATTAGTTCATACGTACACTGTTGGCATCTTTATTTAATAAGATGAATCCAACACTTTTCACACAAGGTCATGCTTAAAATTTATGTACTTTTAAAATACTTTGCATATACAAGACCACCTCTTACTAGCATCTTGCATTAATTGGTTGATATATGGACACTGTGTGTTTTGTGATTGTGAAACTGCACAGTGGATGCTGAAGATCAGAAGTGAACTCTGCTGATGAGCTGAGGAAACATACAACAGTGCATAGCATGGAGAGGGTTCTTTTTTCTCATGCAGTTCCTGAAGTTACAGTAATAACTAAAGCAAGGTGTTTTTAAATAAATGAAATTTGGGTGGTTTTTTTTATTGGGGGATCGGGGGTGGGGGTTGTTTGTTTTTGTTAGAAATGTGGAAGGAAATTAAAGCCTGTGTTGTGATAGAACCATTTTATTAAAAATGCCTTGTAAATGCTTTCTTTAGAAGAAAATCAGGGGGCTCCAATAAAACATATGTTATCATGCCCAAGTGATCACCACTGTTGCACACCTATATTTCACTGTGCACATGGTGAACTTTTCAGATAGCCTTTTAGGCTGTCTGGGGCAGCTTTGCCATGTTGGAAAATACTACCGTTATCACGGGTGATCAGCTAGAATAGTACAGAACAAAGGGAAGCTCAGCCCAGCCGCCCTGTGTTTCTGCAGGGTTTGTTCTTTTCCTTGCAGAGTCCTACTAAACAGAAAGCAATACAGGATTTGTAGGGAGGAATGCTACCTTTTATTAAAGGTAGGTGTCTCAGTTTTGTATGTTTTTAAGTCACAGCATCCCTGCCACAAATCCCAAATTTCAGTGTCTTCCTTATTGCAGGATATGTAAATTGTTCTTATGAAAATAATCTTTTTCCCAACAAATCTTGCACCACTTATCATTTTAGACCACCATTGATCAGCAAGAAGTAAAAGCAAGCATCATTTAGCAAGAATGCTTTTTCAAACAACCTCAGACTTGGTATTAGCAGTGTTACCTGATCTGGTAGTGAGACATCTGAAACATTACTTCTAAGGAGCATGTTGAGTACCAGGATCAGGCAGCAGTGAGCTGGTTACTGATCCTCCCGTTTCCAGTGCACAGACTGAAAACTGTCCTTAGAGAAGCAAACTGAACAAATTTCCAAGAGAGCAAGACACAAAAGGCATCACCAAGACAAAATAATTTGAGAGCATCCCAGTATGCAGAATCACCATTACCATTAATCAACACTCATTGCTATTAATTATCACTGGGTTTAAAATGGATCCCCAAACAATGTCCCATTAAGTGATTTTTCTGATTAAGCACATCCCGATTAAGAAGGGTGCACTGTACAGTACTTGAAAAATAGCACCATTTATGTACAAATCAAATACAAATAGAGTACTTATCAGATCTCCTTTTAGGAACCTTTTGCTGAATATTCTCTTATTGGCACTCTGTAGTGATTATAGAAGAAAAAGAAGAGAATGATCTGATTGGGATAATAAAGATGAGACAAAGAGGACCATGGTTTTTTTTCTCCTGTCACCTGTCACGGAATGGGATAATTTGCAAGAGATCAGGATTCAGGGAGCCCTGGGTGGGGCTTTCAGCTGATGAAACAAAGAGTGAAATTGCTAGGCAATCGCTTGGAGAGATAAGCTTGTGGTGCAGAGCATTAGAATTTTTACTTTCAATTCTTCAGTTTTATGCATTAAGTAACACTTTATCAGAACCTTGCAAGTAAGTTGAAGACACTTCTTGAAATGTTTGTCATAGCTTTATACTGCTTTTCAAGCAGGTGCCTTTTAAATGACTATAACAGCTAACCTGCTATTATTTTCATAATGTATTAATAATGGCTGTAATAGAGGGTAATAAGCTTTTCTCCTAAAAGAGGTGAAATTGATGCATAGTATCAGACTCTGCATGCAAATTGTGCACAGGGAACAAGAAACAAATCATTTCCCAGAAAAAGTTTTTGGTGACATCATTCAGATTTTACAAGAAACTATTTACAGGAGCTTAAAAGCTTCATGTAACAAGTGTGAAATTTACTTACCTTTTTGAATACAGGTTCAGCTGGGTACCCTACCATTCGATTTATATACAAAAAAAAGTCCCAAATACATTGATCTGTGGTTAATTATGTCAATGAAAATAAGTAGAATGGAAGTTGCCCAACTATTGTTAATGTTTTGTTGTGGTTTTCTTTTTTGGGGGAAATCATGTAATGGACTTTTTTTTTAGTTAATCTTGGCTGTGGTCCATAGTTTTGGAAAGACAGTAATGCCACAGTTCTGCGCAGAGGTATCAGCGAGAGCCTTTGACACAGACTGCATCAAACCCAACACGTAACTTATGTGTGAATTCTAGTAAGCACTTTTTCTTCTGGAATATGTTGGCTTGGGGTCTGTCTGAGCAAAACACAATGGTGCTTCATCTGAGTATTTGAGACCTGAAAGCGCTGATGGAGCAAAAATGCAGTACATGACTGGCCTTTGGCATTTTCTAGGGGGAGAATATCCGCAAAAATCTAGAGTTTTAGAAAATCATCTGCAAGCTGCTGCTATGTGTGTTTTCAAAAGTGACAAACTGAGGACATGGCTCTATGTGAGCTCTCAGAGTGATACTTATGTGCATAGGAAACAAGGACAAGAGCCCCCCAGTTATTTGCCCTGAGCTAGATTCTTCTTTGGCTTGTTCTTGTCAAAAGATAGAAACAAATACAGTCATATCCTTCAATCCTCCATTCAGCAATTTCTTTAACTGCCTTATCCCACTGCACTTCCACTTACTGTGTGCCTTAGAGGAGACAAGCCTGGCACAACCTAAAGCTGAGCCCACCAGAAACTTTTAAAATGTCAAAAAAATGTTGAACTTCCAATTGCAGATCATCTGTGCCTCAAAATCATTCCTTGTTTATACCTTTGCCATTCCAATGAATTTGGGAAGATACTTTATGAGTAAGGAAATGTGAGCAGAATTTGTAAGAAGAGGCAGAAATGATGCAAACTTTACAAATAAATAAGTCTGAAAACTTTCCAGTCTGGTTTTGTAGGCTTGAGAGATTGAGATGGTTCAAGAAACCATTGGGATATTTATCTAAGCTGTCCCAGCCCATCGAAGCTTCTGAGGTGTAATCACCACTTCTTGAAAACACCCTCTTGGAGCTTAAAAACACAGGGTCTGACTCTGCCCTTACAGTGTGAAATACGTGATGCAGACAATTAATTTTTCATGGAGTAAAACTAGAGAAATTTAAGACATTGACACAGCACTAACATAACATACTCAAGTCGTATGCAAAGTATCTCTAATTTGACTTACAGTTGCTATGGTGATGTGTGCTATATGCTTGGCTGGAGTAAAGTGGCATGATATGTTAAAGACTGCAATACAGTGTGGTGGTGTACCAGTACACAGAAACTTGGAAATATTTTTAAATCTGCAAACAGTACAAAGAGATATCAAGCCATGGTAATATCCATGTGCAGAACTTTCTTGTACTGTTCTGCCCAGAATATCTCAGTACTCATAAATATTGCTGTAAATTAGTCTATCTATATGAAACATTTTAATGCTGTTGGTTTTTAATGTTGTAGCTATTAATATAAGAACTTAAAATACATTCACAACTTCTTGCCTATTCTTTGACCTTGGACAGCCTATCAAAAATAGGAGACTTCAATAGGAACCTGTAGGAGTTCAGATATCTCTCAGATCCACCCTCCACCTATGCAAGAACCACTCAATGCTAGTTATTATGACATTTGAATGGTGTGAAACAGAGCTAATAGCTATGACCTGGGTTTGATCTAAATATTTTTGAAATTTGCTATGAATTCTAAAACGAACAAATTAAGACCAGCTAAATACACTACAAGAGCTCCAAAATAGAAGGAAACGAGTCTGCCAGAGCAATTATCTCAGTCTTATTCTAACACACTCTGATTTTAAAACCAGCAGTCCCCAAATCTGATTTTTTCCCCCATAAGTAATCATTATTTATCAAGCACGTTTTCTGAACTGTTTCTAAGATCACACTAGTAAATAATAAAAAAGTTTTCATTCTTAGTTAGCAGAGAACAGAACATCAGATGTCCTACAATTCAGCTTTCTGGAAAGAAAACCCCAACAGCCCAAAATTTCTTTTAAGACTGCTAAGTTTTCATTAGCTATTTAAGCACCCTTTATTTTTATTTGCTGCTGCAGTGGAAAATTCACTGAGAAATAAAAAGGAAAATTTAAAACTCTAATACTAATACATTGCCACAAATATCTGTTCTGAGTCTTCTATTAATTGTTTTATAAAATCAAAATATCACAGAATGGCAGGGGTTGGAAGGGACCTCTGGAGATCATCTTGTCCAACCCCCCTGCTTGAGCAGGCACACCCAGAGCAGGGGGCACAGGAACGCGTCCAGGTGGGGTTTGAATGTGTCCATGAAAGAGACTCCACACCCTCCCTGGGCAGCCTGTGCCACTGCGCTGGCACCCTCACAGGAAATATGAGGTTTTTCCTCATATTTTCCTCATATTGAGGTGGAACTTCCTGTGTTCCAGCTTGTGCCCATCGCCCCTTGGCCTGTCGTTGGGCACCACTGAAGAGAGTTTGGCTCCATCCTCTTGAAACACACCCTTCAGATATTTATAAGTATTGACAAGATCCCTCTCAGTCTTCTCTTCTTCAAGCTGAACAAACCCAGGTCTCTCAGCTTTTCCTCATACAGGAGATGCTCCAGTCCCCTGATCATCTTGGTAGCTCTCCGCTGGACTTGCTCAAGCAATTCCCTGTCCTTACTGAACTGGGGGCCCCAAAACTGGACACAGTACTCCAAATGTGGCCTCACCAGGGCAGAGTAGAGGGGGAGGATAGCCTCCCTCGACCTGCTGGCCACGCTCCTTTTAATGCAGCCCAGGATACCGTTGGCCTTCTTGGCCACAAGGGCACAGTGCTGGCTCATGGTCAGCTTGCTGTCCACCAGCACTCCCATCTCCTTCTCAACAGAGCTGCTTTCCAGCAGGTCACCCTCCAACCTATACCGGTACATAGGGTTGTTCCTCCCCAGGTGCAGGACCTTGCACTTGCTCTTGTTGAATTTAATGAGGTTCCCCTCGGCCCAGCTCTCCAGCCTGTCCAGGTCTCGCTGGATGGCAGCACAGCCTTCTGGTGTATCAGCCACTCCTCCCCTTTTTGCGTTGTCAGCAAACTTACTGTGATTACCCTCTATCCCTTTGTCCAGGTCATTGATGAATATATTGAACAGGACTGGACCCAGTACAGACCCCTGGGGGACACTGCTAGTTACGGGCCTCCATCCAGACTCTGCCCCGTTGATCACAACCCTCTGAGTTCTGTTGTTGAGCCAGTTATCAGTCCACCTTACTGTCCTCTCATCTAACTCACACTTCCTTACCTTGTCCATGAGGATGCTATAGGAGACAGTGTCAAACACCTTACTGAAGTTGAGATAAACAACAACCACTTCTCTCCCTTCATCGACCTCGCCACTCATGCCACCTTAGAAGGCTATCAAGTTGGTCAAGCATGATCTTCCCTTGGTGAATCCATGTTGACTGTTTCTGGTAACCTTCTTGTCCTCTACATGCCTGGAAATGACCTCCAGGATAAACTGCTCCATCACCTTTCCAGGGATGGAGGTGAGGCTGACTGGCCTATAGTTTCCCAGGTCCTCCTTCTTGCCCTTCATGAAGATTGGAGTGATCTTTGCTGTCCTCCAGTCCTGAGACACCTGTCCTGTCCTCCACAGCCTTTCAAAGATGATGGAGAGTGGCTTGGGAAGAACATCCACCAGCTCCTTCAGCACTCATGTGTGCATCCCATTGGGGCCCATGGATTTGCAAGGATCCAGTTTGCATAGGTGATCTCTAACCCAATCCTCCTCAACCAAGCAGAAGTCCTCCTTTCCTCAGATTTTCCTCTGGGGGCTGGAATGCCTGAGGGCCAGCCTTGGCAGTGAAGACTGAAGCAAAGGCAGCATTCAGTAACATTCTTATATTCCTCCCAAGTGGCCAGTCCCATTTTCCACATGCCGTGAACCTCCCTCTTCCGTTTGAGTTTCTCTAGAAGCTATTTGGTCATCCATGCAGGTTTCCTGGCTCCTTTGCTTGACTTCTTCCTCACAAGGATGCACCAATATCTTGTATGATGAACCACTCTCTCTTGCACTTTCTTCCCTTTAAGTGATAAAAGCCATTGCTTCTCTTACAATATTGTCTGTGGTCTGCCTTGGAGAACAATATTTATTGGTATATATTGGTGTCACAGAAAAATATGGAGAACAACAGTAAAATAAAATGTGTTCAGTTCAACAGAAAAAGTGGGAAGTGCCCCTTAGTTATTGAAAATAAAAATAGATCTCACAGAAAGGAAGCTTTTATTAACACTGCACTTCTAACAAAGCATATCTCAGATTTCCTGGCAAGGCTGCACACCATCCATGATCTTGTTCAATTCCAACTCACATCAGCAAAAAGAAATCTTGGTACCATGGTCGTATGGCTTCTTATGCATCTGCTTTGATATCACAGAATCACAGAACTGCTGAGGCTGGAAGGCACTTCTGGAGATCTTCTAGTCAATCCTCCTAATCAAGCAGGGTCAACTACCGCCAGTTACCCAGGGCTACATCCAGTCAGGGTTTGAACATTTCCAGGGATGGGCACTACCTCTCTTGGCAAGATGCTCCAGTGTTTGATCACTCTCACAGTAAAACAGATTTTTCTTATGTTTAAGTCTATTTGCCTCTATTTAGTATCTAATTAAAACCTGAATAAAACTCCTGCTAATATTTAAATTTAGGTTCAGTCACAGGACACTAACAAATGATACAAAAATGCATAACAGAGGAGATTTACTGCTTGACAAAAAGCTATTATACAGCTAATGTAAAGATTTAAAAATAATCACTTAAACAGTGGATTTAAAGTGTGCTGCATGGTTTTTATTTTCACTTTCCATAAAGTAGAATGCCTGTCTTTTTCACTCCTGTTCACCACTCATGAAGAACTGAAAATACTAATAAATGTCATGGAAACAACTGTGAGATCTCCATGGTGATACTGGTTCAGCCTACACTAACTATTCTGTACCCTTCAGCCTGTGCGTTGAGGCTGCACACGTTGGTCCCAGACTGACACTGACCCGGGCAGACCTTGGTATGTATCATCTCTGTGTCTTTTAGGAGGAAAACTGAGTTTGCAGAACTATGATGTACTCCACTGACTCTATCAGATGGTAACTGTGGAGTTGGGACAGATCTCTTTCTGCCCACAGAGCTTTTGCCCCACAGTTTAACCACAGCCATTGAAACCCATGTTGTAAGACAAAGCTAAGTAATAAGCTGCTTGTCTAATGGCTCTCAGTAACCATGATTACAAGCAATTCAAGTGCCACCCTCTTGCTGGAATAAGAGCTTGAACGATCATTTCCATTTCTCTGTATTCACACCAGAAAAAGGAGGGTCTTCATTACTCAGACCCTGTTTGCAGGGCTGATGGCTCCTGAAGTGCCTGTAATGAGTGATGTGCCGATACAACACAGGCTGAAAGGCATTTAATAAACCATTCAACCAGTAGCAAACCATATCAATGGATCATCAAGAGAAGACGTAATAGTGCACAGAGTCAAAAGACACTCTGAAATTTCATTCCCTCATTGCAGCTTGAGCTACAAGCACATAATACAGGACCAGTTATATTTTAAAAATGGATTCAGCCATGTGTCCTCGAATTTCCAAGGAGCAATTAGGAGGGGCCTAAGCCAGAAATACTTGAGAAGTAATTCAGTAAAGTTATAAAAGGAGACAACTGTTAAAAACGAGAAAGCTTAGATCTTGCTTCTCCCATTGTCTCCTTTCCAGAATTTTTAGGACAATAGTAAAGCTGTAATAACCTTTAGTATAATATTTTTCAATCATACATCCTCAGACAAGGAGGGATTCCATCGAAGTCGGTAATATTTCTCTGGCATAAAATCAGCATTGATAAGAGAACGCACAGCCCACCTCCTGTTTTATTTTACCCTGAGACAGTTTTAGACTTAACAGTTATACTTTGGTACTGACTATTCTGTCCTAAAAGTACTAAATGACACATGCCCTTCTGGGTAGAGACAGCTCTTGTCTTAGGGCACTGCTCCAAAGAACATGGGACTGGACAGACCCCCTTTAATGCCAGTCCCTGGATCACCAGCGGCCATGCAACAGATAATGCCTTCATAAAGTAATCATCTAGGTCTGCCCTAGGAACTACTTGGCTCACTTACTCCTTCAGCTTCAACTGGAAGCTTATTCTAGAACATCACTTCCCTAGTGGTAGGAGACTTATTATTTCCAGTCTAAATTTATTCAGAGCCAGTTACTGTGCTTAAGGAGCTTTTCTTCCTCCCAAGGGGAAGCTTATTCAGTGATCCATGTTCCCTTATTTACTCAGGTCTTATTCATGGAAGGAAATTGTCTCTCCTCCAAGCCTTTCCTGGTTGGCTTAAATAACCGAGATCTTTCTGTCACCTCTTCTTTGCCTTCTTTTATCAATCTCACTGTAAATTACTGAAACTACCAGGCATAAATGCTAACAATCAGCATTTAATACTTTCTTTAAAGTGAAACTGGGTTGTGCCTGGCAGTGCTTAGTATCTCCTGAATGAGAGGCCAGAGTCTCTGTGATTTTCTCTAATGGATGAAAAGAACTCATGGATATTTTTTAATATATCTGTACTTTTTTTAATGACAAATTGTTATTGGAATTCAGCCTGACCCAGCTGCTTCAGTGTATGCAAACACATTATTGTCTCAGACATGAGAACATGAAAACCTCTCAGAAGGTGAAACTACCTCCTATCACAGGTAAATAATATATAGCTATAGGAGATAGTCTCAAAAAATATATTAGTCAGCTTTAATTTAAAGGCTAGAGCTGTGAGTCTTTGCCCGATGTAAAGGGCCCACCCTGATAGAATACTGAGGGGAAAATCCTGTAAGGAGGCAAGTCTGCAACCATGGGAGCTAAGAAAGATCATTTAATTTTAAAAAAAAAGAAAAAAGATTGCATACTACCGTTCCACAAATCATGACTGCTCCACTTGATGTTGTAAGGTGTTTGTCCCTATACCAAAGACATGAAATAAAACCTTTCTTTTTACGTTAGTGGGGAAGGAGAGGGATTTTTTTTTTACTGAGACAGATTGTTTGCAAATTGATGGGCATATTTTTTTTTCCCCAGGAAAGAAACTCCAAAGTGCTTTACACCACTGCTCAGTTTGTTGGTGTCCAGTGGAGAAAACGGTCACTCTTGGAGAGTGTCACACAGCTCTGCACCCACATGATTTCCATGGGAATTGTGATCACCGATGAGATCACACAGAAAGGCATTACCTACTTTTCCCTGCTCATGAATTTCTGGGCTATTTTATTTTGTTCTGTTCTGCTTTTATGTTCTTTTAATAAATCCCAAGGCCTTTCATCACTAATGCAGCACTAGACAAAACAAGTGGGAAGGATTATAAGAAATTTGATCAACAGCAACAAAAAGCCAATTTAACTGGGGGGTTACTGCTCTGCTTGTGATGTTTTAACTTTTGTGACAGGCAGAGGCTTAGTTTACACTGGGATTTCCTGCATGATTTACAAAGCAGGAGTGAAACCCCTCACATCCATTCTGATAGATCTCCCCCTTCATCCATCAGTGCTGACAGCGCTAATCTGTGAAGAATTAGTGACCTAGAAGTTCAAGTCAGCTATTCCCTTCGTCTGGCTATAACACTGTTCATGGAAACTGCATATTAAAGGTACCAATAAATGTCAGCATGCAATGTGAACAAAAATGATTGATTATACGTTTTTGCATGAGGAAGTGTTTTAGAACAAAAAGCCCGATTATCAAAACATCAGCATAAAAATAGGAATGCAGACGATGGAGTCTTCTGTGAAGAACTTGATTTTTTCTAGCTAAATTGTTTCTGTTCTCCTTTCACGTGCCACAGTTTTTGATCAGAATTAGATGGCAGCACTTACGTCACTCCACGGACGGTGTCTATCTACAAGTCAGCCTGCAGTTTCATGTGAGACACCTAATTCTTCGATGGACTAAAAGCATAGCTAGTGTGGAGATGGGGAGGATCAGCTATGTCCAATTCATAAATGAATTGGTTTAGCAGCACAGCATAGACTGAGGAAGTCACACTGACTTTGGAGACCCAAAATGCCTGTGATTGGCTCCTTTCTGATTAAACTTGGGAATATCTGCTGCCTCCAGCTGACCATTTCAAAGGGTCCTCACTGATACAGCTATTGAAGCCATGAGCTGGAATTGATGTGTACAGCACAAAGACAAGACACATAAATCTTCAGTCCTTCCATGAAGAACAGTAGCATATTTTCTTGGCAGGCAAATATATGAGGTACGGCAGCTGTACTGCTACAGTGAGATCAGAAACACAGGTTTTGCTGCTTCTCCCCTCCATGGCTGCAAAACATGCAGACTGAAGAAAATAAACTATTAAAGCAATACGAAGGTCAATAGTTCCTGACACTTTTTTTGTCCTTCCATAGTCTGAGTTATAACAAAACAATGAAGCTGTTGACTAGGCCTCACAGTCATCCAGATTTTTTCCAATAAATTAGTCGACTAGTAAAACTGAGAGATGAGGGGTAAAATACTTGCAGGCAGCAGTAACTAGGGAATGCAGCATGCCAGTTCTCCTTTCCTCACCCCTGAAATACTCTTTTAGGCTCCTGAGTAGATTTATTACCATTTGCACTCCAGTGCCTATTTGGGGGAAGCCATGCTAAGCCTAGGCAGGGGCAAATAGTGTGCTTGCTCTAGTGTACCGCATTTTACAGGAGGTTCCCTGAAACCTCTTGGTTGCATTTCAGCCAACAGCTCCTCCTTCACAGACTTGGACTCTGTTTCTCTCTCTTTTCTGTCAAAAGTTTTACCAAACAGAATGGGTTTGACTTTTATACAATGTCAGTACAGGCCTGTCCAACAGACACCTCTTCAAAGCCCTGTCTGGATTAGAGTTAGGAGAAATTGTTCCTGAATGCAATTTAAATGTCAGTTTAAAGAGTTCATAACCTGACAAGGAGAAATACTTCACAGTGGCATACAGCTCCTGCAATGTCAGACATCTGGTCATGCCAGATTTTTTGGGGTAGCTATAGAAAAGTACTCAAGCGTATGTCATACTGAGGTATGTCTGGGGTTGCAGGATCTGGCCACATCTTGTCACAGCACCAAATTGTCACCCAGATCCCTTGGTGGAAGTGAATTGATTCAGGCTGTTGTGGAAGAGTCACTTGGGACTTCTGTGAACTCTTGCCTTTTTGTTGCCTCCAATACTACCTTGATTTGATGTCTTGAATTACCATAAGATTTTGGCTATCTGGAAGAGCGTAACACTTGTGTGCTCATTTTCAGTCTCCTGCCAACAATAAAGCATTATTTCAGGGTGGAATAGGAAGATGGCAGAAAAATAAGTGTCAAAAGAGTGCTGAAAATGAGCTTGAGAAAAGCAGATACATTTCACATGAAGGGAGGCTGTGTGGGTTGGAGGTCCTTGAAAGACAGGAGAGAGATTTTAGATTATATTCAATGGGCTTGTCATACTTCCCTTTTGATAAAAGATACATCACAAGTCCCAGAAAACTGGGTTTTAAAGGCGATAGGACAAGCCTTTCCCTTCCCCACAAATCCCAACTCAGGACAAGGTAGAGGATGGGAAATCATTATCTACTGCGAGAAAATGATGTGACCAGCATATCCCAAGGCAGTGCTCACATATCAAAAGAAGAGAAGTCTTTAAAGTGTTCACATATTGTCAGCTGCAGTAAGGAGAGGCTCAGAGCAGACAGTGTCAGAGAGCAGCACTTTTCTGCAGTGCCTCTTGAGTGTGCACCTAGGTAGTTTACACTGGAAGGAAAAGAGGATGTCTGTCTGCCTGGGACAGTGAAGGGTAGAAAAAGGCCTCTTCTCCCTTAGCAATTAATCTACAGTTTGATTTATGCTTTATTCCTGCAATGAATTCTAAAACTATTTTTAAATATATGGTCGGAATTGGCACGAGATGGCAGAAAGAAATGCAACAGAATATATTTTTGATATTTAACCCAAAACTAGTCCCACAAGAATGACTGTGCTTTCTCAGCTCAGTCTAGAAAGATTATTTGTGACCATGCAGATTCCAAATTTAGCAATAAGTATAGGTGTGTGTACACAAATGCATACACATACATAAGAGTACCCAAAACACAGCTCCTATTTCACAGCCCAACAGTCTGGGATTGGCAGCGATGGTTTTATTTGTAATAATTTTGAAATTAGTGCTTGAAGAATGAAATTTACATTGTCTTAATTAGGTCCCGTCAGAACAGCAAGTATTCAGACATTCTTTTAAGCATGGTCTTTTAAGCTCAAATCAGTAAGTAGGGGTTAATTTTATTGGATTTTAAGGCAACATCAAAAATCTTTTGGACTAAAAGGGTATATGGAAAGCATCAAGACAAATCCTGACAGGAAAGCTAGTCTGTCCTATTTCCTTCAGTCATAAGAGCTATGAGAAAATGGGATGAAAAGTCATTTTTGCTGCAACTAAAACCTTTGGGGAAAAAGGCTACTGAAAAAAAAAGTAACTGTCTTGTAGAAATATATGAACTAAAGTTGTGCCTCAAGGAAATAATTAATGTAAATTCCCTCATCTCCCTGCAACTCAAATCACAGTTTCTGAGTAACTAAACTAGACTGGCTACATAGTGGGTGATAGGATGGGCATATTCTTGCTGACCAAGGACAATTTGCAGAACATCCATACAACCTTTTCATGACTGCTGCTACAACTACTTTGATTTGATACTTGTGACTTTGACAATACACAGAATCCCTCTGCATTTACAGGGCATGATCATCTCTTTTAGGTGATTATGCCGCAAACAGTGTCTCTGGCCTGTTTCAAACTGACGCCAAAATCATAATGAATACATTTAAGAATAAAATTATGCACAAAAAAGGTATCGTGTTTTTACTAATGTTGATAATAATGTTATTTGAATAGTAAATGGTTGTGGTAAGAACGCACAAATATTAACCAAAGAGGTTGCCCAGTATTTAACTGAACATATGTAAGTGAAGCTTTTTGGTAAGATACCCATCTTACTTAATGTTCTATATTATTGCTGAAAACAAAAGACTGACACATTTTAGCTGTAATGTACTTTCTTCTGGGAAAGCATTCCTAGCATTTTTGTACAACATCTAATTCATTTCATTCATGCAAATTCTCAAAGGTGACATTGTAAACCTCCAAGAAACATTGCTTACATCACCATATGTTCAAAACAAGATGTTATTGGCAATTTTTTTCTGTTTTCATGTCCGGCAATGCAGTTGCAACAAAAAAGTGTATGTCTTTAAACCTTCCACTGTCTGGCACTACTTTCTAAACAAGATGTCTCATTTTATTTTGCATATATTTTCCTTTGAAACTTTGATTTATGTAACATGTAAACCAAATGAGCAGAAGCACTTCTGCTAATATATCAAATATTCAAATGTTATATTTACTATTTCAACTTCTAGTCATCTGAATCCCATCTCTTTCTCTCTACATGTAAGATGCGTACATACATGCAATATATATATGCATATACAGGATTGTCTTTGAATCCTAAATTGTCTCTCTTTGTCTCTCTATATATGTATATGTATGTATAGTCATTATTTAATAAATATATTCAAGATTATAACCAGATTTTTTTGGACAAATTCCTTGTGATCTAAGCCTAAAAGCATTAGTTTCTAAAAACAGATTCCAGAGGAGTAAAAATGTAAATGCAAAGTCTTGCTGTAGGAAACACAGCCTGAGATACGTATCTGTAATTTAGCCTTTCACCTTAAATGGAAATTCTGAGAGAGGAAAAGGCCATTTCAAGCAAAGTAACAAACTGTTGTGTTATTTTTTATGAAGGAAGATACATCTATTGAGTAGCTAAACTTAACTGATGACACAGTACTTTCTCCAGGGTACTAGAGGACTTCATTTGAAACGGAAAGCCAGAATACAGTGTCGGTAGACAATGATTGGAGGAAGATATGTGGCTGGTGAGAAGCCTTGATGCTACTTATGTTTTCAGGATTAAAATGAAAAAACAGAAGTTTATACAGAAGACCGAGACTACTTGTAGTGAGTAAAGTGAACAGTGTTTGCTTCGATTGCTGTAAAGGTTAAGGCCTTCTGCAACAATGGTTGACTATAAGAGAAAGGTTTGACCTACAAAAATGTCTTCTGTCAAAGTTGAGCTTATCTTTCCATATTTTTATTTGATCAATTCATTTAAAGCTTCAGCTGAGACTTGACACTACAGAAGTTTGTGGGAACTTGAATCTTGAATTTACTGGGCTCTTCACTAGCAAGGAACTGTTAAAGGTCATTGCTCTGAAGGGCAAAAGGAAATGGAAAGGTGGGTGCTTCCCAGTCAAGTCTGAGACTTTCAAAACTTGCCTTTAAGGAGTAATTAATATACTCCTATTACTTTGTGATAAAAAAGGTTTGAATTGAGGACCTCAGAGAATACCAGCTTGACATCATTTGTACAACTGTTAGAAAGAGGCTGTTCCTTCAGCAAAACTTAGTTCTTCCTCTGTGTTAGGTCTGCAAAGCTAGTGAGCTAGTTACTATTTAGCATTAAGAAATACATCCAGAAGGTACAACTCATTTGTCATTCAAACCAAAGAAAGTGGGAGAAAGTCTAGACATCGTGTTTCTTGACAGTTGAAATATTGTACTATTAGTGACATGTAAATAAGTAATAGATATTGTGGAAATGATACGGCAAGTGACTATTGAAAACATTTCAATTGAAAACATTCAAACTGAGATAGCTGGGGATGAAATGAAAACATTACAGAAATAACGAAAAGGGAAAAGCAGTAACTCAAGGTAGATTACTAAAAATAAAGACAGAGTCTTTAGATAGCCAATGGCAAACCTTTACGTGCTCACAGCATCCTCATTTATGGAAAGGGCCATACACTTAAATATTTCTTCTTTTTACCAGATGGGTGCTTACTTGGGAAAGGAAAAGTTTTTTCTGAGCTTTCACTTAAGATGTATGTGTATACTTAAACCCTGTGTCAACATCAAACTTTTAACAAATTGAAATCCATTTTCCACAGAGTCTATTATCCACAATTAATTGCACTGTTTAATGTTCTCTTCCACATACTCCTGATAAATTTAACTGTCATTCCATAACCACTCCCCTCACTGTAAATGACACAGCATTTTGCTGTGCAGAGTGGGAATTTTAAGGAGGCTTGTCTTTCCATGTAGGCGAACTCTGATTTTCATCCTTAATAATGCCCTAGGTGAATATTACAGACAATTGCTGTTTCTGCCCAGCCTGCAGTCGAAAGCAATACAACAGTCCCCCTGCAGACAGTGCTTAGGGTAATCTGATGAGGTGAATGAGGATCTCAGTTGGCAAAGAAACCAAATTACAACTCCAGCCTGGGAACCAAGGTGGAGGTCGATGGTGGGGCAAAGTGACTATTGTGGCTTAATTACAATAGTTAGGGATAAATCAATCTGTTTCATTTCAAGTGATGGCAAGACCTCAGTCTTTGTATCTATGAGCTAACTGACACACAAAATTAAGTCAGGGGTAGGGGTGGAAAAAGAGAATATCTTGTTAGAAGGTAATTGCATTTATACATGTTTCACAGATAGCATCTAATTAAGTGATTCAGGGATATTGTTGTCACAGCTTTGCAAATCCAACCAGTAAATGTCCTACTTTGGATATAAGTCTATATTCAGCAATAACAGTGTGTCTGCTATGAAATGAACTGCATTAAAAACACCCATCTCTGTTTAAGTAGGACGGGATAAATGTCCTAAGAGGGCATACTCCCTAAGGCAATGTTTGGTTATCAACTGCAAAAAACTACTGTCACTGACGTAGCTTAAGTCAATCTTGAAAAAGGGGGAAAAGCATGCTAATTACACCTTCACTAATATTTCTGCATCTGTTTGTTTGCTCAAATCAATGCAGTCGTAAAATCTAGTGATGTAAAATGTCATGTTTAGAAAAAAATCAATCAGAAAAGAACTGAACATGGTATTTTTTCTTTAATGATGATGGCAGGAGATCGATCTTCAAGTTTAAATAGCCCAATTATTGGTTTATTACACCAGTCATCACCATGACTCTGTGAAGTCGGCACTACGAGAAACAGGGTGGCAAATGAAAATGTATCTGTCAAAATATCTTTCACTCTAGAACTAAAAGTGGTCATCACTCATTATTAGCAGCCAACCACTTGAAGAACAGCTCCCAGGCTGCTGTTCCCACAGAGTACTTTTCTGTATCAGTAAGTATTGTTGTGCTGTGCTAGTGGGATGTGTATCTCTGTTCCCAGCAGCAAAAAGTGTGGTGACCCTGCAGAATCCGTGCTTGAGTGTGTGAGGACCTGAAGTGCAATAGGTGGAGCACCAGTTCCCCTTCATACCGTGGGAGCCACAGCCAGACAAAGGCTGTGAAAAAGGTTTAGGGTATGGGAACTTGGGCAAGGGCTGTGCAACAAAGAAGGGGAAGAGAAGAGCAAAACGTGAGAAAGGAGAGAGAAAAAAATCCAACTTATAGGTGGGAAAGGAATTCTAGAAAAAGAACATGAGATATACAATTGGGAACAGTAATAAAAGAAACGGACTTTTTTGGGTTTAAATTCCTGTGATGCTGTGTTAACTCCATAGCTAATCTTAATTTTTTGGAATTTATCTTGCAAAAATTATTGGGGATTAGTTTACTTTTGTGGCAACTACAAAATCCAGAAAAAAAAAATGGTAAAAAGCAGAGGGCCCACAAGGAAGTGAAAGAGGAGGAATAATTATTTACAACCATCACCTCACTTTACAGTCACTGATAGGAAGAGGAAGAACCAAGAAAATCTCCAGGACTGGTATGTTAGTTTGGAAATGGGCAAGAGAGATTCTTACTGAGAGGAAAGGCCCCCTTCAGCTTCAGAGGAGATCCACACCGACCACATACTATAATTCGCTACTCCTCCGAATTCAGGCTAAGAGAAATTCCTTGTTAGTACTTGAAGACAGCATTGCCCTCGAGAATCAACATTGTTTAGTTGCCCATCTGCTGATAAGACATACCCTGATACCTTATACATACAGGCCCCTTAATATCAGTCACATATCTGACCTCTGTTAGCATTTTTACAGGGCTGACTAAAACATAAATCCTCCTACATGCTGTTATACCTCATGTTTAGAGCAGTTCACATGTTGGTAACTCTGAAAATTAAAAGTAGGGCCTGTCACACATGTATGCACAACCAGGACTACAGTTTTTACCCTCACAATGTTTGTTTGGTTTCCTTACCATTCCAAGAAACCTATTCTTGCTATTACCGGTATCTGTCCCTGTTTTCTTCATGCTGTGTAATCATTCACTTACCATGCTGGATATCTGACATCTCCTGGTGAATTTGGCAGTGTAATACATTGGTCCATTAATTTTAAATTGAGGACCAGAAATATGCTGAAGAAAACAATTTACCTATATCTGGAATAACAAATTATGTTAATATTACAGTCATTACTACACTAGTATTACTCTTACCCTCCACAACTCACCAACAGTGTAACCAAACACAGGTAATCCTCAAGTCTCAGAAAGTTTCTGTGTTGTAATCATTATTGCTGTCCCAATGAGGGCATCATGAACTTTAAAAAGGTGAGCAGACCCTTCACCACCTGCAGAAGTGGACCTGAACCAGATCTGAATGCTGCTCAAATTAAGGCTAGTTAACAATTTAATTACAAGTTTTTATATCTTATTCACTAGCAACTCCATTCCATCTTACTTATATCAGATCTCATCCCTGTTGTGTGGAACCCACATTTGTGAAAACAGCTATTTGCCGGATGAGGTTGAGCTGAGGACAAGTCTTGCTCTGAAGTCAAGATATTGTAGAAACCACCAAACAGTTCAGCGACAGGTGTGTGTGCAGTGGTGGATGTGTAGGCATAGGAATTAATACAGATATCTGTTGGGATATAAAGCTGGCAAAGTGCTTTGGGAATCTCAGGTTTAAGGGGGTTAAATTTCTTGTAGATTTAGGTCTAAAAAATGTATCAATGTTAGCAACAGTCACTACGAGTCCTTATTTTGCCGTAGCCTGTATCCATGAGTTGAAGAGGGCTCCTGATTCTGACTTTAGCAAGGGGGGTGGATTTTGGGCATGCCCCAGGATCAGACCCTTAATAATTTGACTCTAACTGCACGATAGATTCTGTGCTCACAGCTGTCTGATCCCTCTAATATTTCCGTTCCTTTCTCTGTTCCCAGGGGAAGCCTGCAAGAAAATTAGAGATGCAGATAATGGCAAAGCAATTTAACTGAAAAGAGCAAAAGTGTAAGGACTTTTTCCTCAAATTAACAGGGCTCAAGCTAAACAGCTACTATTTTTCATTGGCTTATGTATACACTCAGCCTTAACGTTCTTCTTATTCTTCTGAACGTACCTCAAAGAACAGCCAGTACGTGATGGCATTTAAAAAAATACCTCTTTATCTAAAATGTCAGCACCTGAATGGAATCCTGTGCCCATTGTGAAAGACACACCAGGCATGGGGGCACCTGCCAGCGTGAGGCAACTTACAGAACTGGCGTTTTAATTTTTCATCCTGCAAGAGTTTGCTAAATGTCAGCACTCATTGGAACGGGCCTGCTGACCTCTCTGGACCACTCACCTGAATAATGAGTTAAATCTGCAGGTCTTTTAGAAAAACCCAACAGCACTGAACTTTCGGTACTTTTAAAATAACATTTTACTGAGAAAGAATAAAAACTTTCAGAATAACCAGAAATATTTCTGCTCTCTCCCCACCCCCATATTATCTCATTTTTCTTTATAAAGGCAGAGTGTTCAGTTTCCTTGAAATTGGTCTCTTTAGAAATGTAGCACATTTCTTGGAAAATAAAAAAAAAAAATAAGGTTAGCTAAAGGAATAGCAATTTGTCTGTGGCGCTTCAGCAAATGTGGCAGTTTTCTCCTGTGCTACCAGTTTATTTCAGCTGTGGGAATACAAGCAACCAATAGGTTTCTGAAGCATCAGTGAATAAAAGCCCATAAAAAAAAAATCCATCTGTAAGCACAGAATCAATCAGTGCTGCTGTAGTCAAAAAAGACAGATTTTTCTCATAGTTAAAGAAAGTGTGTCAGATTACTACAGACCCAGAAGTTAAGTGTGCTAAAGGCAAAATCCAAGATCAATGTGAATGTTTCTATGGGAATGTCACACATACTACGAAGAAAGCTTTTCATAGCACAGTTTAATTAAAGGGATTAACTCTAGGATAAAACACATGTACATACATGACACTATCATGTTAATGAAGGAGACAGATCCTTTCCTTTCACCTGGTGTTTTGCTGAAGGGTGGTGGTTGCTGAGTGAGCTATTACCCCTTGTGAACAACTACATATCATGCAGTGGTTTCATAGATCATCTGGACTCATCCTGTCTCTGAACAGAGACATACCACCTTGTATGCCTAGATGATATAAGGCTGAGGATGGGAAGTGGTTCACTGGTATGTTCCTCACTTTAATTGTCATGTTCGTTAGTCTGTGAATTTATTTCTTTATAAGAAGGAATTGGCCTTATCAGAGGTGCTTCTCTTGAGTCTAAAACACTGAAGGTGAGATTCAGGTACCTAAACAGAGGCTTCTTCTACGCTCTGCGACCTGAGATCTCTCCTACATGTGACTAATCTATCTTCCTCCTCCTGCTTCACCCTTCTGACACACAGTCTTTTCCCCACGAGTGGCTCAAACTCTTTCAGAAAACATTGGAAGTTGACCACTAAGTGGAACTAATAAATACCCAATAAAAATTCACAAGAGCCACACTAAACATCATCCTTTAGCCACTGGCTGTTTGCTCTCCCATCCACACATCGTCTAATAAATCTGTTACCGTCAGTACTGTAAACATGATGATGATAATTATTAACAATTGTGTGTTGGCTCTCTTTGTGGAGCAATAGCTAGACATGCAGTCTCAGTGACTTGAATTAGTAACAGTTTCTCAGAAAGGAAAGGCATTTTCATTGCGTGACTTCGGTAGAGCTGTTGGAGGTGGAAACTACTTCCCTTGGTTTCTCTGATCTTGCTTTAACCTTCTCTTTTATTCTCTTAGGAATAAAAAGAACAAACTATCAACTTCATTGGGAAACATCATCATTACTTTAAATTAGAATTTTTAAAAGTAAGGAATAGGTTTTTATTGTGTCTTATGCTGCAAGGCTGATTTCCAAGACTGTGTATGAAGGACTAAACACTTACAGTGTGTGGGCCAGCTTTTGTACTTGAACAGTAAAGTACACAAAGCCATGAGCTCTACCACTATTTCCTCAGGGGATCTGAACAGATCTGGATACCACTTGTATCAAGCTAATCACCCCACTGTTCAGGAAACCAGATATTTCCTCTGTGAAAGAACTCATCTCACACTGTTTTAGTCCAATATTTCCAAATAATACATCTATCTCCCATAAAAAGGTAAAAAAAAAAAGTGCAAAACCTTAAAATGAAGCTACTCATTATTTTTTATCATCATGATGTAATAGCCATAGCCATGCTCTTGGTCATTTTTCTCACTTGGCCATTGACATCACACTCAAGCTGAGTGCACATTGCTACACAGAGTGCTAATACTTGTATAGCATGCAAGGTAACACGGAATCTGGCCCAGTCCCCTTTAGGTACAAGACATAACAATAAACCTGAAATTGATTTTTTATGTCTTGAAAACAAAGCATTTTCTTTATACAGTCAACACTACACTGAAGACAGCATTGCAATCAGTCATGGTGGGTGGCATACCTAAGCTTTGCTCTTGTGGATAATTCTTAGATGTTTCCACCATTCTGCTGAAATCCATGGCATGGTGTAGCTGAGCAAAAGTTGGCAGGAACAGGCCTCTGGTTTTCATTTTTATTTTCTCCTGGGAGTAAAATACAAGCAAACAAACAAAGAAACCTCATGAAAAACACATTCATTCCTTTGGTTTTACACTTAGTACTGCTTAAAATGCTTTGCATTGGCTTGCTGAACAGCTTGGCACTTCCATAACCACTGTATAATAACTTTACATGTAAGTGCATTTAAAACTGGTGTGTTACATACAAAAAGAGGAAATAATTAATCGCTGTTAGCTTTTACTTTTTTGTGCTTCCTTTCTTCAAAATCTCTTTATCTACTTTCTTTTGAAACACCTTCAACTACTCCATTGCACAATAAATACTGGGAAAAATACAGTCAAGAAGCATTCCATGTTGAGAAAATTACTTCTGTAAATACAGTAAGTATTACTAGATGAAAGATAAAATAATTTTATAGCACTGGATTTTGATGTCTTTAAACAGTGCTGATTAGAAAGTGACATGTTGTACCATCTGATAAATACTACTCGATCTACGGAGTTAGTGTTTTGACCCACTGAGATCTGTGTTACAAAATGAGAACGCTTGGTCCCAATGACATCATTCCATCTCCAAGGGATAAAGATGAATCATAGGAAAACCACATAGTCACTGTTAATAGCAGACTACTCTTTTACTAGTAAGATGTACAGGAAAAGTTAGATCAGTGATGGAAGAACCACACACATAGTTTAGAGATGTCTTGCTGTGATTGTCCTTTGCAAGATGCCTCTCCTTGGGCCAGGTCAGCTGCTTCTCCACCCATCTTTTCAGCAAGATCTCCACGCGCTTTAGCCATTGCTGACATCGCCTACAACATGCATGTTTCTTGGTCTGGATACCATCCCAAAATTCTCTGTCAGCATCCAGCCCCATTTTGGCTAATGCCTATAAGGGAAATGCCACAGGTTTAAAAGGCCAACTCCCCAGTTCTTGCATGGACGCTCTCCATGTTAATATACTGGATCCCAACCTCCTCAGCTTGTAGTTTGTCAAGTTTTCCGTTACTTGTGCACTGCTTTTCTTTTTCTATATTTTTTTTTAGTACATTTCCTGGTCACAGGCTGTTTTTTTGTTACTGCTTCAGGGAAATGAAATTCTGAGCATGCAGGTTCCCTGCCCTAGAATAGCACAGCCCTTTCCCATTGCCATCTGCAAGTTCAATGTTGTCTTCAACTCATGGGTACTCTCAGTCCATTGGCATATCTTCAGGGGAGTTTAAAATCTGGAGTCAATAACACACACACACGCACACATACACAGAGCCTGTAGTGCAGAAAAATTAATTTGCTGGTAATGATGTTTAAAGCCAGCTAGTCTTCCCAGGCTTCAGCCAGCCCGCTGGCTTGTCTGGCCCAAATTATGAAGGGTAGCCCTCTATTCTCCCCAGTCACTCAACAAGCAGAGTCGTCCAACCCCCTGCAGCAGCCTTTTCAAAGCAACAACTTCCTCATGTCAGCCAGAATTCATAAATTGCATGTAGTTGGATTACCCTGATCATCACATTTCATGCCCCTTTAGGCTGATATCCTCAAGGGAGATGCCTATGGATACCAACCTTCCCTGTCGTGCCCACTGCAGAAAATGCACGCACTCCGCCACAGGAGATGTCTGTCTTTGCCAGAGCATTCTTCTGCAGCACGAAAGACAGCACAAACATATCCAGACCACATCTACTGCTGCTGGCAGGCTTTTTCTGCTTCTCTGTGTCACTGCTTATCCTGAAGCAAAATCCTGCCCTGTCTTTCCTCAGTGGGCTCACTGTTTGTGAAAAATGTTAAGCGGAAAGTTTGCATTTAGGAATTTAAATTTGGCTTTCTGGCATGCCTCACATTAAGCCTTGCTATACCTCTGGAGGTGCTGAGCACCTAGGAGATTTAGCCGTATTCTTCTTATGACAGGCTAGTAGCAGGGGGCATTATTACTTCTCCCAGTACTGTGGGCTTGTATAGAGAAGGAGGAAAGGATAAACCATAAATAATATTTAAAATTTACAACATATTCAATTATGTTGCTGGGGATTTATCATTGTTTTCTAAATGCTCTTATTATCTGATCTTTCTATGCCTTTTATGCCTTTTATTCCTCTGTGGGCTCATGTCTGACAAAAACAACAACCCTACACATGAATTCTTTGAACGGAAATATAAACCCATAGTTAAGTGCACAGCAACATGGTGAATTTAAACCAAATCTTTACAAAAATGCCTAAAGCATGCACAGGCAGTGTTGGGGGAATTAACTGAAAACAAAAGGAACAAACCGATGCAGCAGTATTTTGTTCCTCTGTTACATTTTTCTCAGATACATAGATGCTCTGCTGGTGTAAACTGGACTAATTCAATTTTTACCATTTTTAGCTAAAGATCTACTCCGAGTATTTTGACGGCTGTGTATATTCTTTTCATACAAGGAGTAACTTTGCACTGTTTTACCTAGGACTGAGTAAGCGATAAAGGAGGACATTTCCTACACTATCCTATCTGTGTAGTTAGGATAATCTCAAGTTTTCTCAGGCTTTCAAGCTTTTCAGACACCAAGTAGAATGTATTTAGATTTGTACTTATTCAGAAACCAAAAACCCCTCAAGTACTAATAGCTTAATTTGTATTTCATAGAATAAAAATGTTAAAGAGTAGGATATTCTAAGCTGAGTAAACCTTTATCAGCTGTTCTTGTGCTTTTGGCATTATTTCTTCTCATCCCTTTCCCTCAGGGACACAATAAAAACAGATAATGTTCATTTTCTTCCCCAGTTCTTGCTTCTGTTCAACTTTTATCTTGCAATCCAGCTTCCATGGTAGTCAGAGTATGACTTTGATGCCTATTAGCTCTCTTTCTGGAGGCTGCTAATCGTACTCTATCCCTTGCTGTAGGTCTCATCACGTGGCCTTGTGCCACCACTGGTTGTGTCCTGCCTAACAATACAAGGCTTGGTTCAAAGACAAAGGCTTCTCTTCATTGGGACGACTATTTACCAAGACACGGCAAGATGCACCTGGTGCTCCAGTGGTACTAGGAGAGACTGACTCCCTCAGCTACCCCTCACCTACTCCTGGTATTTCTTCCCCTAAGCTCCTCAAAGTGTGCTGTGGTGTTATGGGGCAGAAGCAACACAGGGGATCAGTTATGGCCCAGGAAAGTTTCATATGTCTGAGAAGGGAGCAGATAATCATAGGACATTAGCAGACACCAGCCTGGATTTTTGTCCTCCAAGAAAGTCAGCCTGGGCTGTTGGGTTAACTGTAGGAAGTTTATCTGTACTTTGTCTAAGAGTAGTTGTTGTTTGATAGGACCCTGATCTAGTCTATGTTGTCTCCTTTTTTCAACCACCATTTTCTCAGCTGGATCACATTCATTTGGCTGTGCACATACTTCTGTGTCTGGGAGCACAACCAAGTTTCTGTGCACAGGTGCAAATCCAGGCTACATCCCAAAATCCCATCAGGGCAAGACTCCTTTTCCTCCATGTCCTACTTTCTGCACAAAGGTGGGCCAAGTACACAACAGAAGCTGCAACATTACCCAAAAGATAGGTAACCTCTGCCTCCAAGCACAACCACTGCATGAATATGCCATTCATATGGCATATTTTGCCCCCTGCATTATATGTACTCTGCTCTCCTTGGCTTATTCACCTTCAGCCAGGTGATATGGTGGACACTGCTTTGTGCTTCATGCATGTCTCTGTGGTGTTTTTACGTGAGCTGAGGCTCAGACTCAGACTGAAGTGAGAACTTCTGTCCCTTTTCCCCTCCTTCATGTTGTCAGCCCCACCATCTTCGACAAGAAATGAGATAATCAGTGGCCCTTTACATAAAAGGAGCAACAGTGAAATCCTGTTTTTACCTTTCTGTAGGAAATAGAAGAATTAACACTTAGAAGAATGTTGATTTTTTTTCCTCCAGCACTTTCCTCTCTGGTAATCTCAGGGAACAGCCCGGGGATGTTTCAAATCTGATTTGTTGTAGAGGTACTCCATTTCCTGATGGTGAAGTAGCTTGTTCCTTGCCGATTAAACTTCATGTAGAGCAACGTTTAATGTAAAAACAATCTTAAAGGCATTTGTGACTGCAGAGAATTGCAATGCAGTACACTACCTCAGAGGTACGTTCATGTACGAATTTATGATAGGTTGCACTGGGCTAACTTTTCCCTGCTGCTGAAAAGGAGAGTTCTTACACCCGTTCCCATCCTCTGCTCCTCCCTTTCCCAGTCTGGTGCTGGCTCTGACACTCTGCTGTACTCAGAGTAAACCCATTTTGATCACTAACTCATAGACATATCATTCACTTTATACTGGGCAAATTTTCTGCCATTTAATGTGTTGAACCTCTCATTGTGCAATGAGATAAGACCCAGCTCTTGCTTGAGATATGCCACAAAAGTCACAGTGGGGATGAGGATGTGGAAGGAGGTGACCAGACAGTCCCTTCTGGCAGAGGCAAGCTGATAATTCATCTCATGTCGTATCATGAAACCATGCACTATTAGGTAAATCCCACACGTTTTAGTGATTGCCCCACAGTTATCGCACTCAGGTCTGGAAGGCATCATGACAACTACACATTTCAGCACTTCCAAAGCAAATAGTACAACCCATGTTTGGAGCTTTCTTTTCTTGTCACACTTACATGACTCCTCTCCATCAAACACAGCAGCAACACCCACATATGCTTGTTAGCCACCACCACAGCCATCCAGAGTCAGGAGAGGGGAACAATCTTCTTTAGATTACTTAGGACTTAGTGCCACAGCAGTTTGATGGGGACAGAGGTGGAACCTAAACAAGCAGACCTGATGCCAGGTCAGTTAAGGCGGGTGCTAGCACAAGTGCTCTAATGGACGGGAATTAAATTTACCAATACATTCAAAATGCGCAGAGTGGTAAAGCAAGCCATGCTGTGTGGTGGCCACCTGCCAGAGAAAAGCATGGGGAGATAAGGACTTGCTGGAAAAACACCGGACTCAGCAGCTGACCACTTCTACGCGCACCTCACTTGTTTGTGCTGCTGCTTCTGCATGCTTCACAGAGGCTTTGCGCTAGCTGTCACCTCCCCAGGACAGCTGTGCTCCTGGTGTTAGTTTAGTACTTCCTTTCCTAATGCCTTTCTTCTCTACTTCTCAGGGGTTCTAATATGTCCATTCAATAGCAATTACCATGCAAACTGCTTTTCTGCCTCCTCAGATTTTAATAGGCATTGGGGGCCATTAAAACTCCCCAATGCAAATAAGAAAGTAGAAACCCAGTTTAGGGTTTGCTTTCAGAAACTGGTGAGCTACCAGTTGGGTTTCCATGACTCAGCTTTGAGTCTTTGTAGCAGAAGCAGGCAGCTTTGCATGTGCTGAGGGCCTGTCCAGTGTCAGACTTAGTCTGTCTTTCAATATGTTAGGTCAGGCAACGTAAGGGTAGAAGCCCACCACAACAGGACCCCGAGCCAGCCAGAGCTTCTGAATGAATCCGCCTAGAATTTTTCTTACCACGAACACCTCAGAAAAATCCACAACAGAACACCTTTTCAACCTGGTAGCTCAGGTTTAATCAAAGTACATCAAGATTAATGTGTGTTTTCTTTTAAACCCACAAAAAACAAATACAAAGGCTTTATGAAAGAGTTTTCTCCCTGTCCAGGTCTTGCTGGATTACAACACTTTATACAGTTCTAATTAGGTAATAAACATTATTGTGAATTATGTTTCTCTTCAGCTGACACAAGCAGTGCATTAATACTGATACACAATTCAAAAAATTGTCATTTACCATCAATTTCTTCCACTTATGGAGAAGCAATCTGTTCAGAATAATGGCTTCAAAAAACCAGTGGCACAAAGTGTGGCCTGGACACCTTGAGAGTGATACAGCCTGACCTTGAGGTTTGGGCTCTGCAATGTCATTGCAGAAGTTCCTGCTGATGGCATATGGACTTAAAAAAAGCCACAGTCAATATTTATAGGTACAAAAGCTTGGTGTGTCAGGCAGCATTTGTGGGTTTTTTACATACTATCCTAGATTTGACAACACTACCTTGATTAATTTTGTGTTGCGGATCAGAGTTGGTATGTGTGCAATTCAGTAGAAAATGCATTGAAATTGGGTTTACCTGGATGTAAATGAGAACAGAATATAAGCATTATCATAAAAATTCCCCACCTCCCTTCCATAAATTGCCTTTAATCAGTGAGGTAAAATCTTACACTTGTGACATTAACACGTACATGCTTAATTTTGGCAAAGTCTAACACACATAAAAATTACTGTCTGAAAGGCAGGCTGTGTCTGTGTCTTTGCACTGTAAAATGATTAGACTTTTGAGAGAAAGGAGGGAAAGGGGATGGCTATGTCTTCAGAAACCAGGTTTATCACGACTTTTTGTCGTGACAGGTAAGTTGTCACGACAAAAGGTGAAATGCTTTCATTAGGAGAGTATGTCTGTAGTGTCACTCGCAGGGCAGAGCTTGTTTGCCTGCATGAGTTACGTATTTCCATATCTCAGACCATTCAGATTTCTTTTAATTGTAAAAGTAATACCAATTCTCCTATTTTAGTAATACTGGTGCTGGAATAATCCTGTCATCATTATAAAATGCGTGGTGATACCTACTCCCTTAGTGTGGCCTTTCTGGCCAATCAGTGATGCGTGGGGAGCGTTTGGAGGAAGACGAAGAGACAGAGGAAAAAACATCATTAGGACATGCTACCACCACTCAGTACCCAGTCCACACTGACCACCAAAGCATCATGCGCCATATTAGGTACATCTTACTAGTTTCAGACAGTAAGCAAGATACCAGTGTGCAAAATTCTTCATTAATAATGGTGGAAAGTAGCATCCACACAATACAAAAAACCCTATATCACTTCCATCCTCTAGTATATTAGAGACACATTTCAGTTCAGAGGTGTATTTAAAGCAAAATATTGCACATCCCAGGGAAAATGAGAGCTTTTTCTTTAAGAACCTGCTTCTGCTGGAGGTCAATGGCTTTACTATTAGACATTAAAAGTTAAGTACAGTTATTGACAGGCAAACCACAGAAATTGGTTTATGTCAATGAAGAATGGCAAATAGATACATGTATCAGGAAAAGAGCCCTAGAGGAAAAGTTCTTTGCACAGTAAAATTAGATTCACAGGTCACAGATGATTTGTTAGTTCTTTCCAAGTTGTAGAGCAGTAATTTATGGGAGAGCTCTCCTGGCCTCTTTACCTGTACTACAAAAAGGAATCTTTTTTATTAAAGTGTAAGCTGCATGTCCTCACAAGTGACAACCCACGGATCTGACTGAATTAATATAATCCCCTAAGAACAGAGCCCTCCTATCATTCTAAAGGTAATACGCATTCTTTGAACCCTTTGTTTCCATTCTTCTCTGTGAAGCTTTCTTTTAGCAAGCCCAGATGGAGGAGTAGCTAGAGGGCTAGAAAGTTTGTTTTTAATGCAAAAAGATGTCAAATGTCAGCTATTCAGGTTGCTCTCGTGATGTAAACAGGTTTCCACTGCCTACTTTTAATTTCTAGAAACAAGCTTTTAAAAAATAACAACTTCAGCTAGTACAGCTTGCAAGGCAGGGATGCTCTACCTATAGCAGACGCCTGCAGCTCTTCCCCAAGCCATGCTCTATCCTGCTGGGGTACTACAGATGTGTCAGCTATGGGAGTGCAGCAAGGGGATTTAAGACTCTCATGGTTCTGCAGCAAGGGTGCTGGTGATGGGGAAAAGCCCCGATAGTGCTGACAGAGCAGATCTGACCCTGGGAGCTGCTCTCTGGCATTGCAAGCATCACAGCTCACCAGTCTCCTGGCTGACCTCTGCAGAGGACAAATAGAGACTGAGCATGTATTTCACAAGGGTGCACTTCCACAGGAAATGGTGCTGACAGTGAGAAGCTGCAATGAAAGGGCTGTAGGCAACTAATATTCTTTCCTTTTTATACCAGGAAAAACAAAGACTTGGAAGTCATATCTGCTACACTCCATGACCTCCAATGACTCCAGATGCCTCCTGAGCCCATCCATATTGGGACCCCTTTAGGAATGAGAAGTGCCAGGCAGGACTGCTCTGTGGCTTAAAAACAATGTTGTATCCACCACCCGCTGTCTTGTCCATCCTAAGCAAGAAGGAGCAGGAGCAATAAAGACCAGAAATTTCAAGACTTCTCCTGCTACTGAGATGAGTCAAAGCCTCTGCCTGAACGCTCCATGTTTTATGACTTCCTAAGAAACCTGGCAAGACCCCAGAATTATTTGTCTTTGATGAAGAGTAATTAAATACTAAGTACATGCTTTGGAGATTAACAACTGGACAGCTGTGTGCAAAAACATCCCCTGTAAAAAGGTTAGCAGGCTGAACAAGAGTGTCATGGAGCGATGCAGGGCGCTCACATGTTTTAGATAGAGCTGTCAATAAGGCAACTCTCAGTTGTGACTGCTTTCTTAATAGGCTTCTGTTAATTATTTTCTCTTCCGTTCTCCCCATTTCCATCCTTACTACAAAGTTTCCTCATGCCTCTTAATGGTGGTACCAAGCAACAGTCCTTAAGTCATTGTCACACTGGGGCACTGCAGAGCTGGCTCTCTGGTGCTGCCTGCATTGCTCATGGGGGCAAAGTCACATTCATATTCCCTGCTTAATTTTTTCACCCTTTTTTTCACCTGCTTTACAGATGATCCTGTGGTTACTGAGTTTGTACCAACCCATTGCTATCTGGGGAACAAGGCTGATGGTAAATTAAAAGAAATTGATGATTTTCCCTCAGTTATCATTTTTGCTATTGCGTTGTGCATGTGTGTAGGTGGGTGTATGGGTGATTATGTCTGAGAAAGGGAAATGGACTGATGGAGGGAAATCTCCCAGAACACTTTCTTCTTTTAGATATATTTTATCTTATTTTTATCAAAGGTGACATCAGAAGTAATGAAAGGATAAATAATTTTAAAGCTTCAGAGAAAGAGGATTCTTTAATAGTGAAAGTATCTGTCTTGGAGATTTAACTTCCTTAAATCCTTCAAATCCCTTTTCCAAATGCAATAATATTCCAAAATTTTATGACAGTTTTTACTTCGTGTGTATTAGGAGCAAGTAACCATCACCAGTAACGGACAGACTGGGCACTCATTCCTCATGGAACCGGCACATTGGGGCGCCATGCATTTGCTCTCTGTGAAATATTTCCAAGTTCAGGAGTTCCATTATAAATTCTCCTATTAATTTACATGTAGTATTTTTTCCCCTTAGTGGTGTATGTAGGTATAAAAAGGCAGTGATATGTATTTACTAAACTGCTGCCTTCCCAGTTAGTTAATTGCTAGCACAGACGCTTTCTTTTATAAGTACTGTCATTAAATGCATGAAATTATTGATATAAACTGTTTTCCTGAGAGGCTGCTCCTTATAAGGAGCAGAGTAGGGTCTCTTTTTGGCTGCAAACTAGGCTGAATTTCATAATAAAACTTTCATCATAAAAAAGAAAAAAAAGATCAAAACTCTGAACAACAATAACCTCCCTATGATACATCAATGACTAAATATCCAAGAGAGCTGGCTTTAATTTTTCTTCTGGGGGGAAAAAAAAGAGTAAGAGAGTAGGGAGGATGCAGTGTTTCTTGTAAGGGACCCCTTTTTGAAAAGATCATGCTGAAAAGGCTGCTAAAGGGATCTCTTTCTGTCGTAATTTGTAGAAGGGAGCTCTCTTAATTATAGTCAGAGTTTATTGCGTCTCTCCCTCCCTCTCCCCCCCTCCTCTCCGCCCCCCCCCCATGTGTGTGTATGCAGAGAGCTAGAGAAAGCTGGCAGCACTACCTGAATAGCTATTGAAAGAGTGAGACTTCTCAGTTCCTGCTTCATTACTGGGTAGCAGCTATTCCAGTGTGTGAGAGCGCCTAACTGCATTCTCCCATCGAAAAGCCCTTGGTAAGTCCCCTTAGCTGGCAGAGCTGCGGATTAACTGAGCAAAAGGCAGGAGGGGGGTGGCAGGGAGCCGTGAGGGCACTCAGAGCCTGTGTGCGGCTTAAGATCTATTAGATTTCAAAGATTTTCTGTAATAAATGTGTAAGATCTTCTGCGGATTGCTGGGATGCGAAGGCAATTGCGAGGAATGTTTTGTGTGCTCAAGAGCAATGCTAAGTACGTTCAGGAGTGCCTGAAACAGAACAGAATTTTTCTATGGGAGATGAGATGGGTAAATGCTTCTCAGAGCTGCAAGAAGAGAGATTTGGTTTGGGTTTGTTTCCCCTATAATTTTCCTCTTGTTTTCCTCTCCCCCTTTATTGTGTTGAACATGTTAATAGGCTCAGAAAGAAGCAGCTATGTCTTCCTGCTGATTGATGGCTTTTGAAATGTAGAACTTTTATCAGGAGAGGGACAGGAGCTGAAGATTTGTGAGGAGATATGTGTGCTTTTTATTTGCATGTACATTCTTATCCATGTTTCTGGTGCTGATTGTATAGATTTACCATGCTAAGGAAAAGTCCAAAAAGCTAGGAGGTGCACATTTACTGCTCAAGACGACAATGTTTGTGCTTGTTAAATGTGCTAGTATCACATGTTTTATTAGTCATCCGCCTAACAAGTGGCGCTCTCCAGGTAGCTCCTTTCAGTATATGTAGCAAAAAGCACTCCCAGGCAGGCACTCTTCTTCTTTACCTTGATCCTATGAATCAAGCTCGTTGGGCTCAACAGAAAATGATAGAGGCCATTGGAGAGGTCAGGTCGCAACTCTTCTTGCCCCAGCTGAGCAATGGCATTTGAAACAGGAGGCTGGAATGATGCTGTTATCTGAGGGTCCCAGTACCCTAGAGCTGGCTGCGTTTTGATTTGAAAAGTATGAATGAGTTACTTCAGGGGCAGGCCAGAGGTTATTGTCTAGCAACACAGAGCATTAATAGAATAACTGTCTCCTAACTGAACCTACATCTACTCCCTTGATGGATAAATCTAATCTAGAAAAGCCAGTTAGCTGCCTGACTAGCAGGGCATGGGACCACTGGCCCATCTGTTACTGTCAGTCCAGTCAGACCTCTGCTGGCTACAGCTGCCCATTGGATCATATAGGTGACACAGCCGTATTTATGAGGGGGAAACTGCTCCTTATATTCAGAAAACATTCACTCGCCATTTGAAACGGCTGCTTAGTGTCCCTAGACACAATTTTCTTTGCTACCGAGCAAATATGATAGCTCAAAGGATTAGGTTTTAGGTCTGCAATGGTTGCTTTCCAGTTAGTGTGAGTAAATTTACATCTCTTCTACAGGTCAAAAGGACCAGACTGATGTTTTTCCTCCTTTTCAGAAGACATTAGTGTTTATTAAGGGACAACTTTTATAAGCTAATATTAAAACAGAGCTCAGACTTGCAGCCAAGAACAGAATAGGTATTGCTTCCAGAAACTCAGTCATTTTTACATTATATTGATAGGGAAATCATGCTAAGGGGTGCAGGTGACTAGGGGATTGATGAGTGAGCTTATATAACTTCATGCAATGGAGATTACAAGTAGGAATATGCCTCATGTTCCAGGTTTTCAGAGGCAGCATTACTTAATCAGTAAATTAAAATGTTGTCAAAATTGCATCATTACCTGAGATGCTTAGTGCATTGAATATATTACTGGGGTACAATATAGAGAATAATATCCTCCATGAGAAAAAAAAAAAAAAAAGCAGCTGTAAGCAGAGAACGTTAAGAATGTTTGGCGTTCTTTTTTGTATTTGTGTCCATCAACTACATAAGCTTGTTGCTGGAATACTCCTGTATACAATGCACACTGCCTTTTGTAAGTTTGTTTTGCTTTCTTCATTTGCATGGAGGTATGAAAGAGCAGGAACACCTCAGTGAGAAGAATTCCAGTGCAAAGGGGGGCAAGGACAGGTAGCTCTATTCAGCTCTCTGCCACATCCTTGTATCAAATTCAGCCTTGACCACACTGATTTTACTAAGTGGACTCTGCTGTCATCTGTTTGCTATCAGCATGGCAGGATGTTCTCAAAGCAACTTAATACCAGCTCAGGATGGTAGAAAAATGCTGGGGGATGTTCACTGGGGGCCGGATACCATGACCTTTCTGCCTACTGGAAGTGTGCTCTGTAAAGATGTGCAACCCAGCACAAGAAAAAGGCATTAGGAAAGTGTCTTGGCTGATAGGCAAAATCTGTGTTTATCATGGCCAGGGTATGATCTGCAGAGCCTCTCCCATGGCACAAGGAAGCTGCCTCTCCTCCCTTCTCACAGGAACATGATGAGGCAGAAGCCATTTGTATCTTCCTATAGAAGGGACTGCATGCACCAGACAGACAAGACTGCACTACTCGTGATCATGTACCCACACATCCATGGAGTAGATAGTAAGTGGCGGGCAGGAGATGTTGCTTATGTTTGGGCTGATCCGGCTTGTGTTAGCATGTAGTCAGTGTGTGTCTCCAGGCAGTGGCTTGCTCCATCCACCCTCCCAGACCCAGCAGAGTTATTTCTGGAGGATGACCAGGAATAGTCCTAAGTTCTTGCTGATACAAAAAGTTTTCAGACCTTGCCAGCATGAGCCACAGAGATCTAAACATACCTTCAAGCCAACCTGGGTTTTCATCAGAAATTCTCTTTGTTGCTTCTCTGACTTGAAATGAGCTCTCCTCCCTGCCCCCCATCAAAGATTACAATTCATGAAGCAGAAAATGCCAGACGTTCAAGCACTGGCAGAGTTCTTTTAAATTATGTTTCTAGTTTATCATCCTTTTATATGTCAAAGTTTTCTATTTCCCCTCTCTATTTTTATATATAGCAAAATGTATCAATCCAGGCATTTCAATACCCATCACCAAAGCATAAGGGTTCATATATCCTCATCTACTGAATAAACAGGGATTTTCAAAGGGCATTCGCTGTGCTGGGGGTAGATTTTGTTTGCATAACTTGACTACAGTTCTGCTTATAAGAATTGCAAAGCCAACCAAGGAAGGAACACTACTGTAATTCATGGTTTATTGCCCTAAAAGCCCTCCCTGTTGTCCTCAGACATCTTCCTTCTTTGCCCATTTCCTGTGAAATCCCCATAGGTCTGATTTAGACAGAGCCTCTTTGGAACAGGTATCACATCTCCACTCATTGCACACCTTCATGTCTATCATGCTGCATGGAAATATGAAATATTAAACACAGCTAGAAAATTTAGAGTGAATAAAAACCTAATGCAATCTCCTGATCCTAACTGCTCCTTTTTCTGTAACTCCTTGTACCTTAGTGGGGTCAAAAAGAGAGAAACCTATTCAGAACTTCTAACATTATCTTTTTTTTTACTTCCCATGGAGAAAGGACTCAAAATCCAAACACCTGCTACTTCCTTCTACAGCAGGGTGGTGGTAAGGGTGGAAGGACCTTGAAAAGCCATACTCTTGCAGTTATGAGGAGAATTGTGAAGGAACAATAAAGAGATTTTTCAGCATGGCATTCCTGTGATTAGAAAGACTTACAAATTGTTTTTGCCATTCCTAGGACAAGAGTGGAACTGACATTTAGTAGCATATGAATTCCCCAGTAATTGGTGCCCCATAATATAAATTAGATTAGAGGCAGTTTACCAGGTCCCATTACAGAAAGTTTTCATTTTACTGTCCTCTCAGAGGAAGATAATCTACAATGTATATTTTAGAAGACAAGTGCAGCATAGGAGAGATACAACCTAAATGAGAAAAGATGTCTACTTCAGTAGGACTTCATAGTCAAAATTCCTTGCCGGTTTAAAGAAGAATATCTGCATGCAGAAATGATACATTGAGTCTGAGTGTTACTTTTACTATATTTTTTTTTGTGTTAACTCTGCTAAATAATTAAGGAGAGGAGAGCAGAACAGATAACTAGGTAATAGCAGGCATAACCACAAGTAGCCTGCCCATTCCTTCAAACCTAGATCCAAGTTCTTTGCCTTGAAATTGGAGTTTTTTTCACTAAGAAACTGTGGCAGGATATCTTCCCCACACTGCAACAGATGCTATTAAAGCAGCTTCTTTCCATTATGAAAACAAAGTTAAAGCACTATAACATATGTTGTGTTGATTCATGACTTAGAAAATATCATTCCATGGAGATATATTTGATAAATGCAATAAGAAAGCAGCTGATTCCTTGGAAAAATGCATTTGACTGCAGCATTACCCACTTGCATATTGTACTTGACAAACACTCAGATGTGGTGTGTTTTAATACATTGTTATAACACCTAAGGATTTTCATTCAGACGCAACACTATTCCTTTCTCTTCCTGAATGTCTTAAAAGATGCTACTTGCAAATGACAGGCGTTGGTAAATGATTCCTTTTATGGGAATCTGACCCTGATGTTCAGCTGCTAGTGTTCAGACCTTAAGACTGTATGGTTCTTCATCTGCAAAAGAGATTATATTTCTACTTCTCCCCCTCCTTCACCCGTCATCTGTCTTCTTTGCTTATACCGCACACTGAGGGCAGAGGCTGTACTTTATTGTATGCACAATACCTACACAGTCAGCTCTTACACAGTTCTTGGCTACACCCTGTAGGTGCTCCTGTAAAACAATTTTGCCCACATACCACTAACTGATATTCTTAATGTCAGCCCCATCCGACTGGATGGTGCCAATGATGCCAACAGCATTTCCCTCCGGAGCACTGAGCCTAGAAGTACCTGTGGGCTTCAAACCCCTTCCAAGATGGGCACTGTGGTCCCAGAGGGCTTCAGTTCCCCCACCTACTGTTTGACCCTCTTAACAAATAACAAAATCTCCTCACCCAAGTGTTTGAAGAAGAGACTTAGCATACTATTTCTGGAATCAGTGTCTGGGAAAAGACGTGAAAATTATATGAAGGATACTTAGAAATACCAATTTCTTTGAAAGTTATATCGGCTCCACAGAACTGACTACAGTGTTTCTGACAGTTGACTAGATAAGGTGAATCCATGGGGAGATGATAGGTGCCCTGAAAAGGTATATTCCTGCAGCATTTTCTTTCTGACCGGAAACCCACTCATGTCACCAACAGCTGTCACCTTCAGTAAAATTCAGCACAAAACAATCAAAACCAACAACAGCCCTCTTGCTGATGCATCTATGTCCCAAAGCCTAACTTGGTGCGTTTGGCTGGGACAGGCTGTGTGAAAAAGGAGCAGATTTTGGACAACTGCCTGCTCTTATCTTTCTATTTAGTAAACGTTTCTATTTGTTAAAATATATTTTAAGAAAACTTGAAGGGTGTTCTCTGCCCCCTTTAATGAGCATCAAACTATCTCTCAGCTGAAGTAAAAACCTAGAGTGAATTGATCTTTGTTTAATTTCATTCACTTCAGAGGGGTTAAACCTGGCTGTAGGGACAGAAAGGAGTAGACAAGGACTGTTTCAGGGGGCAGGGAGCCTGTAGAGAGCAGCTTTTCTAGGTCCTTGTCTGTCTCCACTGGGATCACTGGGAAGAGGATACAAGTTACAGCAGCACAGCACAGGACGGGGGAAAAGTCAAAATATTGGTCCAAAAAAACAACAAAGGATTTTATGGAGAATTATTTTATATGTTGTTCTTGAGAAAAACAGAATGAAGCTGACCACCCCTCTAGCTCAACTAAAAGCCTAATTTCTGATAATAGTCTCAAAAAGAAAACTCAGATGGTTAGATGCAAAAAGATCTCTTTCATTGTGCTCGAACTGAATTGTTATAAAATGCCTTCATATAAAGCCAGATTTGCCCATCTCATAAACACCTGTTGTCCTTTAGCTGCATTCAGCCAGAGGTCGACAAGGTCAAGCCAAGACTCAGCACAGAAGAGGAAAACTCCCACGAGCTTTTTCTCCAAGCTGCTGTCTTCTTGCTGAAGATTTAACTGTCTCCCTAGAGCTTATTATCAGAGCAAGCACCCTGACTCTGGCTTAGAAAAAGACACTCTCGTCTTTTCCATACAGTTGGGAAATCTGGCAGCCCCATGTGTTGAGACTGCAGCTCCGATTCTCTTTTTGGGGCACCACTGGTGCCAAGTTGCTTCCTTCTGCAGAGCCCAAATGGCCCTGTTCAGTGTCTCTGAGATTAAATCCTACCTCTATGGTTATCCACAAACCCACTGATGGAGCTCCAGGGAAATAATTGTAGTGCGTGATTCTCTGCTCCTCATGATTTCAGATCCCAAATTTCTTTTTCTCTCAAGTGACACAGTGTGGTCAGCCAGTTTCACAGCATTAAACAAAGTCATTTGGTGGTGAAATCACTCAGCAACAGAGGAGAGCGAGCTTATTTATTGATTGAACTCCCCACAGATGTTACCTGACATTGCTGAAGTTTATAGGATCAGCTGTTTGTGCCAGCAAATTGCAATACATAGTCTTAGATGTGATAAGTAGGTGCGATGTTATATTTAAAAATGAAAATTTTATTTATTTCTTCATGAGAATGGCATGCAAAGCAGGCAAGCATTCATTCTGCTTTGCTCATTGAGAAGCACCGTTGGATTATGCTTTCCAAGGCAGTACAGATAGCAACACAGATTGCTACAGTAATACAGTAAGGTACTGCCTTACTTTCACCACAGAACCCCTTTGAATTCTCTGAGCGTATTTTTCTAGCTCAATATCCTGCTGCCAGGTGTGTCTGAGGTCACAGCTCAGCACCTCTGCTATTCAGCTAACTGCCGTGGTTTTTAGCTTGGCCTCCCCCAGAAGCGGCTTGTAATAAAAGCAAGATAAAAGGCAAAGAATAAGGGCACTTGCATGTCCTTCCTTGCTAAGATTTGATTCTCTTGGCTTAGGGTTGGGACTATATTAAAACAAAACTGATATTTTCTTTGGCTAGCAGTGGGATATCTGGACAGGAGCAGGGTTGGGAACAAGCTAGTGAAGGGAGGGGAGAACGTGCATCATGGTAGTGAGTCACTTGCGCTGTGCTCCAGATAAAATATCTGAAAAGTCATCAGGCTTTTGCCATCTGTTCAGTTTTTGGAATGCTTCCAGGAAAGGACAATGCCTATAAATATGGTGTCCATTTTAGCTAACAGATTCCACTCTCTCTCAAGCACAAATCACATACATTTCTCTTGTGGTCACAGATACAGGCATATGTGTCTGAGTTTACATGAACGCAGCTCTCGGGAGGCAGAAGGCCACCTAATATGCAACTAATCCACACAGCTACACATGGACTTCTAAGAAAGCAACTCTACATCTCTGTAATCAGTATGTTATTTATTAGAGTTGGCTAAACCCGCCTGGTTTAAATCTGGATTTAATCTTATCTTAAGATATTCAGTGTTGTGAATTTGGTTCGGCAAAGTGTCAGCATAAACACATATATACATATCTCCATGTCTGGAAGTACCCACTCCACAGCTGTGCTCCAAAGCTGTTACCCAGAAACGCACAACACCTGTATGTCAGTACAGCTCTCATTTTTCATTTTTAACAAGTAGCAACCAAGAGCATATCAGAGTGACCAGCTACTGCTTATAGATTGCATGAACTGCCAGCCTTATGAAGCCTTCTTAAACCAGCAACACTCAAGAGAAAAAATTAAGGACCATCACATTTCCAGATAATGTATCTTGAGATCTGATCTCATAATGCAAGGGTCAGACAAAATCAAAACACTGTTTACAGCAGTGCTTTTTCTTCTCAGCTCTGCAGTTATTAAAAGCATTTAGCCTGAATTAATTAAAAAAAAACAACCCTGCTCTTGCCTAGCTTAAGGAGTAACATGTGGCATGTAATTTGGATTTCTGAGTGATTTAGACAAGTAAGCTGCATTACTCATCCGTCTCATTTAAGATATGTAGATTCCATAATCTTCCATCTGGATTTTCAGCCAAACTTTGGGTTTCTTTTTGGTTTTTTGAAGAAGGCTGGAGAAGAAGGTTCATCTTAGAGTGAACAAAGAAGGGTGAAAATTGTCCAACTGGTAAAAAAATGAGAATGTGACAGAAAGTGTCTCCGGGCTACAGCAATGTATAGGAACTTTCAGTTTATTTTCAGTGACAGAATGATTCTTTTACTTTCTTTCCCACAGCAAACAATCCCTCTGTTTTTAGCACAGGATCCATTTAGAACCAGACGGGCACATTGGTATGAGACATTCACAAGCTTTGTCCACTCCCCTTGTTCCTTCTACAATATCACCATATGAACACATTGGTGATGACAGCATGAGAGATCAGAGTGGAAGACATCCATGGGCAAGCAAATCAAAACCTTCTACTCTTAGAAAAGGAAAAAAAAAAAAGAAAAAAAACCAAAGGAATGTTTAAGGGAACTTAAGAGAAGAACCATGCTACCTTTATCTGTGATCCTGCAGTGCCAACACCATTCATTTGAACACGGAGTACAGGTAGTGCCCAGTTGCTTGCACAACTGTTAGTTCAAGTAATTCGTGTCTGTCTATTCCCCTTCATTAACTAGTGTACTGGGGCTACCCACAGACACTTTCTATCCACAACTCAGTGGAGGCCAATCTGTCCAAATAACCAAGCCAACATCAGATCTGTCTATCAGTATGGGTAAGAAAAAAAACTTCATGTGATAAGCCTGCAGCAAATACAGTTTGATCAATCCTGAAATGAAATGATGACCTGAAGAAAAAAAAAAATCACGCTCTTCAGAAAGATATTTACAAACTGCAGGGGCAAATCCAGCAAAGGTAGTTTAACTATGTTCATATGAAATTTATCAGAGGGAAAGCACCAAAGTTCATCTAAGTTTGCTAATTTGGAAAACAACTGCAAAAAATCAAGCAAGCGCTGTTTTCCTCTCCCTGCCTCAAATGAAAGAACAGTAAATAGGAGTGGCAGCTTCTTCAGGCCCATTTTTCCCTTGGCAGATTTCTACAGCAGCAGAAGCCCAGCCAGGTTCACTGGAGCATCCTGATAGGAAGCCTGGGAATACCTATTACTTGAAAATGGATCTTGGTGTGGGGCTTTTTCTCTAGACAGGCTATTATGAATGGTGCCTGGAAGGACACCATTAATGGCTCCATGATGGGTACAGTCCAGTAGAGCTCCACAGTTGATTTATAATTCAAAGGATGAAGGGGATAAACTTGAGCATTTAAAAAAACAAAAAAAAAAACAAAACAAAACACAACCAACCAAAACCCAAACAAAAAAACCCCCAGTCTTATAGACAAGCGATATGAGGTACTTTTGGCACCATTTGTTCATTTGGCAGGCTAGCACACGGCAAGGTGAGATCAGTTTTCTGCAGCTGAACCATCAGTCTAATGTCTTGCCAAGTCCCTGGTACTGTTTTATACACATCAGGCCCCCAGAGACTGCTGAAGCCAGAATCTGGGAAGGCTGGGTGTGAGTGACCACACACCCACACCAAGAGCAAGGGGCAGTCTCTCGCTGAGGGTCGGGTGGCTTTACAGTGGGAGAGGACTGGCGCAGCTAGAAGTGATGCTAACACAAGTGGCCATGGGGCAGAAGGCCTCAGTTCTGCAGCACAGCGAGCCATCCATCTCAGCCAGAAGAATGCTGAAGACAGCATCAAACTACGCCTTTTTGTCTTGATTTGGGTTTTCTCATTTTTCTTATTGCCTTAAGGAGGATCTGAATGGCAATGTGTTCCCCATGGGTGGGGGCGGGGTCCCGCTCCATATGCAGGCTGCCTTTTGCAGCAGCAGCAGCAGCAGCAGCAGCTGGCAGCTCCATGGGGCCAAGACCACCCTGTAGAGCAGAGCAGTTGGCAACTGTTGTCTCTGTCTCCCACCTCATGCCATGGGGCTTGGCAGTATGGGTGGCATCACTTTTCACAGACATGGGTTTGCATTATGCATAAAGTGAGAGCTACTGCATTAGCTTACGCGGCAGATAGGCCTCTAAAGCTGCAGCAAGCAAGATGTTACCCCTGAGATTACCAGAACTGCTAAGACACATGTAAAGTTCACTTCCTAGGTCCTGGGGCTCACCATACCTGCCTGGAACAATCAGGCTGCAATTGAACCCAAGACATACAGTGCTTTAGGCCAGGCAATGAGGGGTCACTCCAAACTGAAGGAAACTGACTTTTTATATAAAGCATAAAAATCACATGTGAAAAAGTGGTATGACCAGATTAGAGCTATTACCATTTAACAAAGAAAGAGCAACCAGACAGAAACGATTTTTCTCATGGTGGACCAGAAGCAAGAAGAGGGGCTTTACTCACAGCACAATTTCTCTAGCCAAGTGGTTCAGAAATTGGCAGCCCCGCACATGCAGCAAACACCAACACATCAGAATGAGTTTGAAGCTGTTATTGCACAGATCCAGAACAAAAAAATATATATAAGAAGGTGTTACCAGTGTGAGCCCTAGTGAATTTGTGTTTGACTTGGCACCAAAAACATACTGTGAGATTCTTGACCCGACAGCATCAGCTGTGGTCTTTTATTGAGATGATTTATGCAGCCCTGAAAGTGAGGATATGGTAATTAACAGGAACAAGTTTGTCAACTGTGCTGCCTTGTTTAGACATTGTAGAAAATTATGTACACACCATGTGAAAAAACACGTATCCTGTTGGTGGCAAGAGGGCGTTCAGAAAATGTCACCATTAATGTTACTTTCATGAAATTTCCAGATTCAGGGCTGGTGTTTTCTTTGCTGGGAAGGTACAAGCTTTGAATAATCACAGAAGAATGAGATGCAGCAAGCAACAGTGTGAACTAGTTCCATGTAGAGGAATTTAGACAACATTTCACTCTCACCTTTATTTATTACAGTTTGTTCATGTGTTTTAGAGTAGCGTCAGCCCTTTTAAAGAGGACGTAATCTGTTTGAAAACATTAGGCTCCATGATGTCTTGCACATTCACAGGACTAAATTTGCTTTAGCATATTTAAATAGGATAGTTTGACTAGTGTTAAATCTTTAGCGCAAAAGGACTGTTGTGGGTAAGGTTTTAAAAAGTAGGAATCCAAACACAGACTTCTGAAAGACATCTATATCAGCATCTACATATATAAAACTGGTAAATCATAAATATGTCTTTCTGGGTTTACCAATAGGGTGCAATATTGAGTTGCTGAAAGTAATATAGCTTCATTAGGAGGGTATGTTCACCTGGCTGGAGACATCTTCAACAGCACCATGGTGCTTCCAGGGTACATACTAGCCTGGATAACTTTACAGAGCCCTGTGATACATCACGCAAATGCATCCAAACAAGTCCAGCTTGAAAATGTGACATCCAAGTTAGCGGCTAATGTTGGTTTTACCATGTGTGTTTGAGGACAGTCACATTACTTATTGTCACTATAGCAGAAATTTAGGAAGCACAAGTGTTTTGTCCTTCAAGGCTTGGCTCATATGACTACTTTTTGACAAGCTGTGGTACTGTTAATGCCAAGGAAAATGCTTAGATTACGAGTAAAAGCTAGTAGGAGCAGCATGGATAAAGCTTAACTGCATAAACAGCGCCCTCCTTATTTAGTTCCTGACCTGGGCTATTTTCAAACAGCTACTGCTGTTTATTGTCATTACTGGGTTCAAAAACTGACTTGCTTTGTTCTGTTTCCAAAAGACAGAGTAAATCAGTTCTGACATTTGAAGCAGTGTATTTACGGCACTGCAGAGCATGTGGCTCTGGAGCGTGGCTGCAACAGAAAACAGAGCGCTGCAAAAGCCCCTGGATGCATTTGTCACCCAGGGGAACTAGAAAGGGGTGCGGCTTCCTCACCATCTCCTTTTTCCTCCTTTTTTTGTAAAAACATTTTGAAATGGAGTATGAAAATATGTTGCTTTGCTTTCAGATCTAAACCCAAGGAATTTCACATGGTGGTGTTAGCAACTGAATATATCATCCGCATTGGATGGTTTTTGTCCCTGTCTCCTGTCTCCCCAGGAAGGGAGGAAGCACCAGTTGTCACCGCTTCATTAATTCTTCCTTTTCTTCCAGTGGTAAAGGGGCAAATTTTAAATGCCAACTGGCACAGTTTGCAAGGGTGTATAATTTATGAGGCGTGTGTGAGAAACTGGAAAGATAGCTACAATCACTATGAGCATAAGCAAAACATTCAGCTTGCAATCTCTGCCACACAGCGTGGCTGCCCATGTTTGGTTATCACTCTGCACATATTTTTCCTGAGCTGTAATTCTCATGGTTTGGTTGTTTGTTGTTTTTTTGTTGTTGTTGTTGTTGTTGTTGGTTTTTTGTTTTGTTTTTTAAAGACTATGTATTTTTTTAGGCTGGAAAGCTTCTCAAGGGAAAGAGGGACAGTCTGGAAAAAACAAGGTTGAAAAGGTATAAAAAATCATATATCTTGCCAAAACAGATCAACACCGCTGAATATTGTGGAGCGTGGAGGGCATGTGAAAGCAGAGACAGGATTCTCACCCAAGACAGCTCCTTAATGGAAGTGGAAATGGTCTGAAGAAAGACAGGCAAGGCAGCCTTTCACAAACAGAAGGGAAGAGGAAAGCAAAGCAGAAATGCACGAATCTTGGCTACGCATAGCTACTGCTGTTAGTTTTTAACTTTTCTAACCAAGATATCTGCCTTACTAGCAATATCATCAAAACAAAAGCCAGGTGTCTTCAGATTTGCATAGATCTACCTATGTTTAGTAATATCTGAACCATTGTGCAAAAGCATATCTGATGATATTCAAAGGGAAAAATGGAAATACAGAAATACTTCAGGGTTTGAATTAATTTCTTCTGCATATGTATTCTCCTTCCTTCTGCCTGTGTATTCTCCTTCCTCCTTTCCAGCAGGAATCTTTCACTCCAATATCACATCACCCTGAAAAAGTTTCACTTGACGAACAACCCCATAGCCACCTCTCCTCCCCTAAGTTAACTATATTCCCCTGAGTTCACTATTCCATCTCCCACAGAAAATCAGGAATTCCATCCCACTCTTAAAGTAAACCAGCCTTGAGCTCTGTACATCTTGGCCAGATGTGAACACAGATAACGTTAGTTTCTTAGTGCTATATGTTTCCAATCGCTTTCTTAAATAAGAAGCATCTGGCTTAAACAACATGAAGTGCTGGTGCCAGCATTGCTGGGAGGGGTTTGGCAGGGAATGTGGTCTCTGTTCTTGGAGGTGCCACGGGCTGCAGACAAGGCTTTATGTTGTCATTTAAAGAGTTCTGGCCTGGCACACAATGTGTTCATGCGATTCTCCATTACATGCCTCTGTGTATACAGAATTCTTTTCCAGGGCTGAAGAACTGAGCAAAAGACGAGGCAGACTTCAGCTTAGCATTTCCAGTGTGTGTGCATCTGTGCATGTGTGAGAGGTGAAAACTTAATCTGTGCAGCTGCATGTCCTCAGAGGTACCTTGACCTGCGATGATCCCCTCACCAAATTAATGCTGGCTGGTTGGGACGAAAAGCTGGCAAAGGGGCCACAAGGCCGCTGCTTAAGGTAGACCTCGCTCACAGTTAATGGAGCTGAAGCACTCTCACAGACAATGAAGATGATTTGACTTTGTCTCCACCACCTTTTGTGGAATAATTTAAAAATCCATTTAGCTTCGCTTAATACATTTTTTTATGTGTATCTGAATTTCACCTTTAAGTGAAAATAGTGTTCAGGAGTCTTTCCCATTAAAACTATATGCATATCTCTATAACATAAAATACACACTCAGAAGGGAGTCTGAAGATAGATGGTTAGACTCTATCTGTCCTGATGGAACTATTTCTAATAGAGGTGGCAGACTTAGGCTTCCAGATTGTAGTCCGCACATTATTCTGCTGAATACTTCAGGGGAAGCAGGCAGTGTGATAGCACATAGATTATTTATCGGGATGAATATAATTAAGTCTTGAAGTGAAAAGTACAAGAAAGAAAAAAAAAAAATTCCAGTAGAGCAATATGGACTAGCATTGTTATTTACTGAAAAGATATGAGAAAATACAAAAGAAAAATTTTGAAAGAACAAAATTGTTATCTTCTATCAGTGCAAGTAATAGTTTTAGCAGATCTGCTGTCAGAAAATGTTTCCCAAACTAGTTTTATTTAAAGAGTTTCTGAAAGGGCAAATTGTCTAGTAATCAAGTCATTTCATGACTTAATTTACCTTGATTAGCATGGTACTTTTCAGAAAGTGCTAATCAATTTTATCTTCTAGTAAACTGGAAACACCACATAAATTGCTGTCACAGTCTTAAACGGCTAATCAATTTTGAAAATCTAAATCAATGTGCATTTTTACACTATTATTTTTCAGTCATTGGCCGGAATGCCTTACTTGACCTTGAAGTGTGAGAGAAGAATTACCATGTAAAATAATTAAAGGAAAAGATACCACACTTTGGCATTGTGGTTTTTAGTTAAAGTACTGACTATGTAAGAACTGTGAAGGGCAAAAGTGTTTTTAGTAAGTAAGGTCATCATAGGGTGACCTTTTTTTTTCATCTGAAGAACAACATTCTTACATGTTAGGATCCCATGCTCTTTAAGTATACAGGGCATATTTACGCTGCAAAATGCAAACTGCTGGGCACGTTATAGCAACAGGTTTTCTGAAAAGCTGCAGCCAGAGAAATACTTATGGTATATGATCCTCATGTTTTGCAAGCATAAAAGTATCCCAAAGAATACCATTAAATAATTGATAGTGCAGCCACATGAGAGTTTTCTATTTTATTAAGCATCTCTTTCATTTCCCATGTTGCCACAAATGAACCTATCACAGGTCTTTGGGCAGTGTAACTGTGCCTGGAAATTGTGAATTTTCAGATGTTAAAGGCTTAGACATTTTTTAGCAACAAAATCTAATCATCAGCCATCTGGAGCTTCTTTCACTTATATGTATATTAAATAAATAGTGAGACTTGCTCTCTTTTGTAAAGAAGAAAAATCTCAATCCTAAATCCTTCGATATATCATATTGCACTATACCTACATATATTTTTTTTTCTCTGTATGTTTCTGAAAAAGACCCAAAAAACTTGCCAGCAGAAGGCAGGCCACTACACATACCCACCTGACAAAAAAACCCTGGCTGGACATGGACATCATTCTTTAGACTGGAAGGAAAATGGCACAAGGTGGGCCAAGTTCCGGGAAAAAAATGGCAAACAGCCTGTGTAATGTGGAACAGCAGCAGAGCAGTGCTGGCTTCCCCCAGAAGGCACTGGTGCAGCTACAGTACTATGTCATCTGGCTTATGAAGCAGCAAGTAACATAGGGCAGCCAGAGGCCAGGCAGTTGTGCCCTTATACTTCCCCAAAGGACACCCAGTAAGGAATAAGGTATGTTAAAACTACTTGTAGTGACACAGATTTTGAGGTAAGTTTCCTTGTTCTTCCTAGACAGTCCATGGAAAAGTTCACAGTATCCTTTCTTAGGATATATTGCCTTTTACAGGATAGGTCTTCTCCATTTGACTGCATGTAGAGCCTAGAAAGTCAACTCAAGTAGGAACTTGTAGTTATGTGATGTAGACTTCTCCCATGAGAGGTTCAGTGAGGTTTGAGCACCATTTGGGTCACTGAAAATATCTGTCTTGGCTTGTGTCCCTGTGTGCCAGTGCTGCACACCTGAGGTTGTGTACTGGAGATCATTCCCAAGATATTTCCGTTGCTCCAAGCTGTGGTCTACCAGTAGACAGTTTTCAACTCCAACCTCGGATCATTTTTGTGGTCCTCCTCTGGACCTGCTCCAACAGTTCCATGTCCTTCTTATGTTAAGGGCTCCAGAGCTGGGTGCAGCACTGCAGGTGGGGTCTCACCAGAGCAGAGCAGAGGGGCAGAATCACCTCCTTCCACCTGCTGGCCACGTTGCTTTTGATGCAGCCCAGGATATGGTTGGCTTTCTGGGCTGCAAGTGCACATTGCTGGCTCATGTCCAGTTTTTCATTTACCAGTACCGCCATGCCCTTCTCTGCAGGGCTGCTTTCCATCTCTTCATCCCCAGCCTGCCCCAATCCAGGTGCAGGACCTCGCACTTGGCCTTGTTGAACCTCATGAGGTTCTCACAGGCCCACCTCTCCAGCTTGTCTAGGTCTCTCTGGATGACATCCTGTCCTTCTGGTGTGACAACCGCACCCCTCAGCTTGGTGTCATCTGCAAACTTGCTGAGGGTGCACTCAGTCCCACTGTTTATGTAATTTATGAAAATATTAAATAGCACTGGTCCCAATACAGATCCCTGAGGGACACTACTCATCACCAATCTCCATCTGGACATTGAACTATTGACTACTACCCTCTGGATGCGACCATCCAGCCAGTTCCTTATCCTCTGAACAGTCTACCCATCAAATCTATCTCCCCAATTTAGAGAGAAAGATGTTGTGGGGGACCATGTCAAAGGCCTTACAGAAGATCAGATAGATGACATCCATTGCTTTTTCCTTGTCCACTGATGTAGTCACTCCCTCATAGAAGGCCACTAGGTTGGTCAGGCAGCACTTGCCCTTGGTGAAGCCACTCTGGCTGTCTCAAATCACCTCCCCATCCTCCATGTGCCTTAGCATAGCTTCTAGGAGGATCTGTTCCATGATCTTCCCAGGCACAGAGGTGAGTCTGACAGTTCAGTAGTTCCCCAGGTCCTCCTTTCTACCCTTTTTAAAGACGGGCACAATGTTTCCCTTTTTCCAGTCCCCAAGGACTTCACTTGACCGCCTTGACTTTTCAAATATTATATTTTCTCAAAATAGTTATCGTTAGGACTCATTTGTTTGTCAGCAGCTGGTATAAAACATGTAAAGAAACACTGGCAATATGAAATAGTGGAATGCTGTTAATAAATATTTGATGTCCACAAACTGAAAGTAAGCATGCTAGTAAGTTTGTCAGAAAAGGAGGAGGACCCACCCCCATAGTGTCAGAAAAATGGCAGGGCTCATCTATGCTTTGGGACCTGAAAGATCAGTATTGAAGGGAGCTACACAGTCCCGGTGAAACCAATGGCTCAAAATGCTAGTCAAAACCCTGGGTGATGTTCCATTTGTGGAGAAAAATTAGGTGCAATAAGGTTGTTCTTTGGTGTGAGCCCATGTATTTGGCACACACAGTCTTGTTTCCCTCAGTAAAGCAGAGGTAGAGCAACAGAGAAATGCAACCAAATTTCTGAGATTTTCTCATCTACCATTCAGCCCAAAGTACCTATCCTTCATGTTCGTCCCTTAGGCCATGCTCTCAGTGCCTGCTCAGGCTGCATCTCATACATCCTTCCAACTTCTCATTGTCTCCTACCACCAAAATGCAAAACCATAACCAGCAGAAATCAGCTCATCCACCAAGTGTCTTGCATGTCCCTTGATTTTGGATGCCTGCATATGGGGTGAAGGTCACCTTTCTTCATAAAGGAGAGTAACTGGGTTTTATGCCTACCTTAAGTGAAGGACATTGGCATCATTGTCCCCCTCCAATTCAGTGAGTGGGATTCCTCTTGCTTGTATCTCAGCTCAGAAAAACACTTTCAGGGTGCAAAACACCTGACTATTCAGATGTCTGTCTACTTTGGGATGAGACGACTTTTATGCTAAAATTTTTACAGTGGGAACCTTGCATGACCTGCTTAGATGTAAACAGCTATGCTCTAAGTATCTGAATCTGGTCAGATTAACTCCTTCAGTGGCAGCCTGAGGAGAGATGCTGAAGCACCACTAAAACACAAACATAACTGAGGATATAGTTATGCCATCAGCACTAAGGAAATATTGAACTTTGAAGATATACCATTGCTGTCATGCCAGGCAATTGGAGGCTTGAAGAGACGCTTATGCCCTGAAAGCTGAAACATGGGTTCTGTCAGGAAATGGATGTGTGGAGAAATACATGCCTGGGAGAAGCACTGCCTCCTGAAATGCTCAGCTCTGTTCATGGACAGAGATTATGAGTCTAAATGTATTCATTTCTCTCAACAACATGAGAAAGGTTATGAAAAATTGCATCCAAAGATACTCCTGGGATCAAATTAATCATCATTAGACTTTTGGTAATAGCAGAAAAAATATAAGCAGTGTGTGTATTTGAAAGATGAGGCAGAGGAAGAGAAAATGAGAGTAAGAAATTAAACTGAACCGAGTTGAGGGAGGTTGAAAAAGAAGAGGAATTACAGAAGAATGGATGAGAACAGAGGAGACAGGAATTTAAGGGAATGAGCAATAGAAAAGTGAAAGGGCACACATCAGTGTAAGAATTGTCATACTGGATATGAGCCACTGCCCTTGAAGCCCAGCATCTTGTTTCTGCTAGAAAACAGGATTAAATGCTTCAGAGGATGGTGCAAGAAAGCCATCTATTGAAAACCTGTGATGTAATCAGCCTACCAAGGAGGTTTCCTCCTAACTCTTGTCAAACAGAGATTACCTGAAGTTCTGAAGCATGAAGGAGGGGTGACAGCTGAGGTGAAAATCAAAACATAAGGTGGAGAGAATGGAAGGAGCCAGGAGAAGAACAAGTTGGGATAGAAGGTGAGCCTAGAGGATCAGGACTGATTTTCCTCCAGTGCTGTGCTGAATAAGGGATCCACCTCAAGGTCTTCATGTTGGGCTTCTGTATAACATACAGGAGAGCACATTATCTTTAACAAGATTGTTTTCTGCAGTTTTATGTGATGCTTGCCGAAGTTGCAGGATTTCTACATTACCCAGTTTTTAACTTCATGCCATTAATATTTTTTAAAACAAATGGACTATATTTGTTCAGTCCTTAATCCTTGCAAAACTTTCAAACAATGGTTCCTCTTCCTTTCTTATACCTTCTCTGCTTCTTATAAAAAATAATCTGAAATACATTGACTCGGCTACACAAGCTGCCTAGATTTGGATACTCAAGCTACTCATTGTCCTCTAAAGCTCTCATTTCAAATCTATATACTTGTATAATTACTATTAAAAACATACTCTGGTGTGTGCTGCCAGGGCAGGAAGCTTTCTTAACCAATGCGGGCTAGGTAGGTATAAAGAGCTACCAAGCAACTCCACTGCAAGTGCTCACCAGCTAAGGTGCAAAGAGCGGTGATTGTCCTGGGGCAGCTCCAGGAGGAGTCTTGGCTCAGGCAATGCCAGCTCTCCCTAATGCTTTCTGTCATGGAGGGGGAGCCTGTTCAGTGCAATACCTCTCCAGAGAACAAAGCAGATGCTGCACTTTGTGCTTACTTAGCCAGTGCTGCTCATGGTACCTGAAGTAAGAAAAATGGGGCTCAGAGAGAATGCAGGAACAGCATTATCCAAGTATGTTTACCTTAAGAATTCAAGACAATGCAAGATGCAGAAATCCCTTTCAGAAGCCCCTGTTACTCTTCCAGATGAGTTCCTCTCATGATGGTCCTAGCACCAGGATGTCAAGTAGAAGTGACAACCAGACCAGGCCTTGTGCACCTCTGCCTGTCAGATATTTCTTGAGGAGGAGGGGGACTGGGGAAGAGAAGCTGCTGTCTTACAGCATTCACCCTGTGAGGAGAGAAGGGAACATATTTGAATGTTTTAGTACAAATACATCAGCTCCTTGCAGGATATTGAAACCGATCAGCAGATTCTGTGATCAGCGTACTGATGTGTCAGTAGTGTCAGCCTGTTGTCAGGAATAAGTTTTTATTGTTTATGGTTCTTACTTCAGCTGGAGATTAAATATGAGACCTACCAAATTTGCAGCATTGTTATCTTACTGTGGACATAAGCTTTGGAATGTGCCTTGGACAAAAAGTATTATTACCTAGGAGAAAATGGTTCCTATACACCTCCTGTATGCCCCATATAGTTTCAGTTTCTACTCAATTGCTTATCCTTTAGCAGAAATTTTATTTTCAGGGGTGTAACTGGAATACCATTTTATCAGGGAATCCTATTCAAGAAAGCGTGCAATTTCCTCATCTTCAGAGAAATAAAACCCTTTAAAGACATAACAAGGTAAAAGAGAGTGGCTGGGAAAAATTCTCATGCTCCCATAGCAGACTGAGCCTTTGCATTGCTGATTTAAATGGCATCCTTCTTTTCATATTGCATTAGTGTTTCAACCTCTGCCCCTCCTTGAGTTTAGCTTCTGGGATTTTGCAATTTATAGTCCAGCGTTCTGCTTTTCTGTTTCTAGTCTTGTGTTGCTTACTTTGCCCAAGCCTGTAAAACTAGATGACCATCTTGCTCTGACAAATTTGCTTAGGGTCAGCAGAGTAAAAAGTCTGACAGAGGAATTATAAAGAAAAAAAAGGCACAGAGACATGGTCAGAGTTTCTCCTCTAGCACAGCGAAGTCAGCTCTAGGCTCAGTCTTTGTTTATGGCATAGCCACCACTGTTCGTGCTTTGGGGAGGGAAGTGAAGCAGGACTGGAGGAATTTGAATATGCTGCACAGAGAACACACTTGTTTGCTGTGGCACCTGATAGACCCTCTCATCACACAGACGTCTGAGTGTAACAGATTGCTTTTTCTCTGAGATTCAGATTGGAAATGCTTGGCAGATAAAATAAAAGAATGAATGTTTTCTAAAAATAGTTGATCTGTTTTTTCTGTGACAAACAAAGAGTAAATTAATAACTATGTTTCACATTTCTTGGTCTGACTGCTGTGCCATTTGATATCTTTATTCATAGGATGCAAAAAATAAAAGTGCAAGAGTAGCATTTTTCAGAGGATGAAAGAAAGAGAATGGTGTTTCTAGAAAATGAGGCTGTGCTCTGTACAAGGAAGTGGGAATGCTGGGGACAGGAAGAGGGAGTCTGTGTACCAGCTCTTATCCCCCTAAAATGAGGTATGAGCATTTATGTCTGTTTTAAGGCAAAAACTGGTGACATATTAGCCTTTCATGAACTGGGGAAGAAATTCCACTTTTGTGGAATAGGTGGTCAACCAGGACTCAAAAAAACCCCCACACTCAATCCTTGACAGGTTTCCTGTGTGATATTGAGCATGCCACTTGGGGAAAGACTCGTCCCAGCTGCCTTCAGCCATGTAAAAGTTAGTCATCTCCTTTAAACTACTTAAACGGAAGAGAGGTGGGCATGTCCAATAAGCAATTAATTCCACTGATCGGAGACACCTCCTAAAGTCAGGATGATCTGCCCAGGAGACAATCTGGCAGCTGCAGCCTAGCATCTGGCTGACCCCTGCTGTGGTCTGCCTGCACCAAGCGGGCAGCTGGCCAGCTCTCCATCCTCCCTGGGACAGGACTGTCTGCTCAGGCTGGCAGCTTCTCAGGACAGGCTCTGTCTCTCGCACCATGCTCATATAGCACCGACTATAACAGGGCCCTGGACCTCCTGTGAGACTGCTAAGCAATTCTGCAGTAATACGTGAGTAATAGCAGCTGAGAGTTGCTTCAGGCTTGGTAAACTTCAAGTTTTATAGCAGGAGGCATCTCAATTCAGAGAGCTACAGAGTGTGAACAGCCATCCTAACAGAGCATCTTCCATTCCTTTGTGTCTCAACTTCTGCAATTTAGAAATCCATTGACAATAAAAACAGGAAAACTGGCCCCACTGGGTAAAATATGCACTGCCCTTTGTCTTTTTTTACCTTTCATGGTTGGAAGCCCAGTGCGATGTATCTGACAAGGTAAAGTTTTCCAGACTTCTGTTATGTTGGTTTCTCTATTGATCCTGATGGCATCCACAAAAGCACACCAGGAGTACGGTGTGCCTGAGCACATCCGGAGGGCTTTCATGGCCTGCTCAATCACGCTGAAAAGTCCTGTGGGAGTAGTTTAATTAAACAGAAATTTATCTTTATATTTAACTGCCTCTCATGCTCCACCCCCCCTATACTGCTGAGCCCCATGGGTATTTAAGTCAGGAAAAGGATGGTTTGAGACAAGAGCTGTGTTCCCAGGAGCACAGCTGACCCACGGCACACCATCTGAGGGAGGGAGGCCGACAGAGACTGCCATGGAGCAGCTGTGCTCTGGTGCCTATAGGCACGTGCACATTCCTAGCCTGTTGCAAAAGCAGAGGAAAACCTGTTCACAGCAAAAAACAGGACAGTGGCTTCAGCAGGGGCATGCTACTGCACAGCTGAGGTGGAAGAGGAGTGCTGGCACAGCAGCAAGTGATGAAGCCTCAGGTGGCAAGCAGAGTGGACAGGCTGATTCTGCTCATGAGAACCGCCCTGAGGATGTTGGAGTGACATTCAGGGCACAGCCCCAGCCTCTGCCCAGTCTTCCTGCACGTCCTTGGCAAACATTCACCCAAGCCATCTCCCCATCTGCAAAAGAGGAGCATGGCATCATTTTCTTTCTTCCTTCCCTGCGTGTTTTTTCTGTCTGCCTCAGGGGCCTGTCCTCCTCCCCTTGGCACACCCAGCACCCGGTGCAGCGCCGCACTGATGGGGCCAGTGCTGAAATGGAAAGAGTCACAGTCCATTGCAGCCACACTGCTTTAACCTGACTGGTCCCCACTAACTGGGATCAGACTCACCAAAATCCTGTGCTTTATAGTTCCCATCTCCAGTATGGACCGATCTGGAGCAAGCCTCTTTCAGAGTTGACACAGATCACAAGCAAGGCAACTCTGGCAGGCTCAGCCTAATCTCTCATGGGGTCTTCTCTCGGGAAGGTCGTGACAGCATACAGTTTGGCTCTAGCTGGATTAATGGAACTCAGCGCTTAGCAAGTTCAAGGCAGAGGTTTTCAAATCAGGCTGCTGCAGCAGCATACTGAGAAGAAATTTGCTCTGCTTGTCTACGCCTCCATGTGCTTCATTCTTGTTAGTGGTGCTCACTTTACACAGGCGAAACCGGGGCACACAAATTGGGCTGAGAAGAAGTGTTTGCCCCTATCATAGAAGAAGATTTCTGATCCCAATCATTCTTGAGCTGGCCTTGAAATTTTCATTCCCTTCTCATGTAAGTTGACATTAACCCCATTTTTTTTTCTGCCTCCATTCTTGGAGAAATTAAATTTACAGAAATAAAAGAAGCACATTGAGAAAGGATGCACGTTTCATTTACTCTAATTATGCACAGTGAAAAGTTTCTATTTCAACAAACCTCATTGATATTCTGCTGTGAACTTGACTGGGGGAATAAAAAAAGAACACAAAAGGAGATTTTACCGGTCAATTGACTCTAACTAAAAAAAGCTTTTGTGGATTTAAGAATATTTCATTTTTCACTTTAATTTCTTTCCTATCTCTCTACGATTGCTGTGGTGACAAAACACCTCCCTGGACCACCCTGAGATTCTCTGATGGTTGTAGTACCCTAATATTCTGTTATGGAAGCTCGTGTTCCATTATGGATTAATTCCAAATAGCAGGATATAATGTATCAATATTGCACAGGGCTTTGTGTTGTTATGTGAAGAGGCCAGCTGTTAGGCCACTGGGAGAAATACTTATTTATCTCATAGATGTGCTTAAATCTCTCCATATTTCATGACCCCTGTCACTAATGCACTTAGACTCTATATGATCTTTACAAACAGTGTTCATAAAACTTACACATACAGGGATTTAATAGATCTGAGAGTAAGCTCAAGAATCATAATGTGAAACACTGAATAATTTATTAGAAAATACAGAAAACCTTAAAAAGAAAAAGACAATTTTTTTTTACTTACAAACCCTATGAATATTGTTCTCTCAGATGTGGAAATAGTTAAATTCTGGTGATATTTTTTTAATCACTTTCAATAATACATAAATTAAAAATAATAGAAGTATATTTTCATAAATGTTAGTATCCTTGCTTCCTTCTCAAGCAAAAAATGTCTGAACTAAGCCTACTGCAGTAATTGGCTGTGCCATGACAAATACACTGTTGTCATGAAAAATACCCCAGTGAATCACTTTCTGCATTCTTGGATATGAAAAGTGCTTGTTATGCTTGAGTTAAAGTTCTTAATATGTATCAGTGGCTTAAAGAGGATAAGCACTAATAACATTTTATTGTTTAATAGTCTAAACATCAGGAATACAAAATTAAAATTACACCAGAAAATATTGTAATCATTGTAAATTACAGTCAGAAAGAATAATGTAATGACCTGAACTTTGTCCCTCTCTATATATTGCCACCTAAAATTTTTAATCTGGAGTCCTGATTAAGAAATTCGACAGAACTTCCCTCAAAATATATGAGCAAGAGGGATCCGTGAATTGTGCAGGTACAGATATGAGACAAGTTTGGGAAACCTGTCCATAACATCAGTAGGTTTTAATCTTTATTCTTTTGATATGCTGTAAACCTCCTCTTTCTGTTCAGCCTAGGCTTGAGACAGCCTCAACAGGGTGCCCTGATCAGGCAGTGAGCACTCACCATCCTCACCTCTCCTGCAGCAAACTGAACTCCCTGGTGTGTCCTTCCATGCTGCATTTGAATGCTTTCATCTGTCTCCCCCATCAAGCCTGGGACATTTCTGTGGCAGGTGGCAGCCTATGTGGCCTATGCCTGTGTTCTCATGATGTTCATGTTTATACCAGGTGCATCAACTAAGAACCATTTTTGCTTCCTCCCCCCCCACCTTCCTTTTTCTTCTTTTTCTGCAAGAGGGTAACAACTGATCCCTTCAGACCCCAGTATTAGATAAGATGTGCTGCTACATGAACCAAGGCTTCCCCTGACAGCCAGCTTCAGACCTAGGCTGGTTTGTTTCTAATCCTTTTATGCAGGAATACATGTTCCCCCAAATCCCCACAGCACTAGCTCTTCCCCTGCCAGGACCCTGACTCCAAGGAGGCATCAAGACAGATTTTGCTGCGGATTTCACAGGCATATACTGCATCACTGAAAGCACAAGCCTTGCAAACCCAGTGAAGAAATGTTTCTGTGTTTTCCAAGGAGGTGCCACTATCTAGTCTTGCCCTGTCTCCAGAGTTGTTTCTCATCCACCCCTTCTTCTGATAGTATTAGCGAAGTGGAGCCAATAAACTTAAACAGATTTACTAACTTGAAGCTACAGCAAGGGTTTAAGGGTGAGTTTCATACTGTATTGTATTATTACCACTTTTGATTTTTTTCCCCATTGTTTCTTGTGCTGGAATATAATTGTACACGACTGTAAATTGCCATATTTACTAGTGTAGCCACAAAAATATGCCACACTAATATATGAATGAGTCCACTAAAAGTGTGGTGAAAGCAGAAATGGAGCAGCTGAATCTGGTATTTTAGACCTGGAAAATGCCTTTAATCCAATAAGATTAATATTCCTAATATTTCCATCTACCTTACTGACCTTCACAATAAATGCTTCACAAGAGAAAAAAAAGTTTTGTTTAAGCATACACTGTATAAAACCAAATAAAGTCATGCCTTTTCAGACATGGAAATTGGTTTTAGTAGGATTAAGGTGAAAACTGGATGCTACTAGACTAATATCCAAAGCCCACAAATCAAGAGGAGCTCTTCCACAGTATTCAGCTGAGGTTTAGGTCAGGTCATCAGAGAAAATGGGAAACACAATAGGGCTCTCATTGGATTCATGAATGAGAAAAAAATGGTAAGAAACAGATGTGGCAGAAGATGCAAACTAAATACTACAAGATCAACTGATGGAAAACATTATGTGAAATAGGGAAAGCCATTATGGCCAAGGGTAGAAAAGGGAACATTCTCTGCACATTTCTTTGTACCAAACAAATGAAGAACTACCCACATATTCTAGGTGTTGCATAGAAAAGCACAGCATTTGAAGCAAGAGGAGAAATTTAAATGGTAGATCTTGGCAACATTTGTCATTTAAAATTTTTTGAGGTCTAGAAATGCAGATTTGTTCATCCTGAAAGATTTAATGCATTCATTTCCTTTCCATTGAATTGCTCTTTTCATGGAAAGAAAACAAGAGGGGAAAAAAAAAAAAAGATGTTTTGTTTTGACATCTTCCAAATGAAATGATTCAAGTCTTCAATCAAGTTTTTCATATTTACTTTCCCTTCCTCTCACTTCTTTTTCTGGGGGGCGGGGCAGGGGGAAGTGTATATGTTTCAAAATTATTGCAGCTGGAAAGAGCTGTTTCAAGTCAAGTTGAATACACTAATAGCCTAAAAGATAAATGAGAAATTGCTTTTCAACTCAGCAAACTTTTTAAAATACAAGTTTGTTTTCAATTTGTTCTGATATTATTTTTATTTTTGTTTTTTTTGGAACTGCCAACAATGCTGTCAAGAGGGGTATGTATTATTAATACACTACAAAATGCTGTTGGAAGAGAGTTTGAAAGATTTTATGTGAACTCTCTGCAACTGGTAAGCAAGGATGAACAGAAACATTTACAATAACAAAGCCCAAAATTATTCTGACTCCACAGTCACTGTAAGCAGATAAGATGGTTATGATAAAAGAAAACGTCCAGCTTTGCTGGACCTCATGAATACCAGCACAAACCACTTGCTGCCCTGCAACCCAGTATTTTTACTTGGATTTATGTTCCTGCAAAAGGACCAAACCAACCCCTGGACTGCATGTATTTTTTTCTTTCTCAGCTGAAAAACATAATTTCATGATTGCAACCATGAAGAAAACGTTACATTGTTGTGTTGGGAGTGGAAAGCTTGACAGCTTTGCTACATGGGAGCAGTTATATGAACAATACCTTAAGTGCTGAATATAAGCAAAGAATAACTTTAGCAACACAGTGTGCACTGCGGGAGTAAGGACGTGTCAGCATTTTGGTGTCAAACCTGTGGACCAAATCCTGATGGCATCACTGAGGAGCTCAATGCTTTTGCCCTTGATAACATCCTCTCCTGGAATTTTTACTTCCTCAACTGATGAGAAATTAAGAAATTATTTCCAGATTTGGTATTTTATGGTTGCTCACTCTGAACTTCAACTTAAATATTTGTTTTGGAATCTCTTAAAAAGCAGAATCCATTTCGTTGTAGCCACATATCACTCCCACTAAAAAAGTATTATTTCTGATGCAAACAGGTTTCCTTGGCCTTATGAGATGGGCAGGTCCCGGAGAGAAGTGCCAGCAGGATTTTTTCTGCAATTTTAAAAACTGATTTATTTCCAGCACATACTAGTAGCTCTAAGATAAATTTCAGAGTTAAAGAAAACAAAACACAACACAACACAAAACAGAATAAATAAGCAAACACCCCCCCCAAATATTGCATAGACATGACAGAAGTGAAAGAGAAGGGAGGTGAGAGGAGTGGGAAGAGGACACAGTAACATAAAAGTGGCTGCATTGGGTCAGACTGAAGTTACATACATCTCAGTGCCCTGCCTCCGAGCATGGCTAGAGCTGAATACAGTAAGTTGTTTAGCCTGGAGAAGAGGAGGCTGAGGGGAGACCTTATCGCTCCCTACAACTACCTGAAAGGAGGTTGTAGTGAGGTGGGTGTTGGTCTCTTCTCCCAGGTTACTAGTGATAGGACAAGAAGATCAAGTTGCATCAGGGGTGGTTTAGATTGGATGTTGGGAAAAAATTCTTCACTACAAGAGTGGCCAGACACTGGGACAGGCTGCCCAGGGAGGTGGTGGAGTCACCATCCCTGGAAGTGTTCAAAAACATGTAGACGTGGCACTTCAGGGCATGGTTTAGGAGACGTGGTAGTGTTGGGTTGATGTTTGGACTTGATGATCCTATAGGTCTTTTCCAACCTTAATGATTCTGTGATTCTATGGCAAGCATGTGTGGTGCTTTGCACAAGCACTGTCTCAGCTCCCAGACACTTGAGGCTGTAGGACTTCCAGAGTGAGTCATGCTTTCTGTTTAACCAGTATCCCTTGATGGATTTCTGCTGGATTTCTGATGGTATTTTTCCCCATGAAACCATGCAAACCTTTGGAGTCTACAAAAAACTGTTTCAAGAAGTTTCTCAGATTAACCAGCCATGTTTGAAGAACAGCCTCCTTTTGCTTCGTTTGAACTGATTTCCCACTGACTTCATTTGATGTTCCTAATCCCAGAGTGTAAAGAATCTGAAGTAGTAGTTGACAGTCTATCCCTCTTTGCTTGTTTCATGCCATCGGTGACTGTAACTCAGATTTTTGTTTTCAAAGATGTAGGTGATTATTTCAAATTTAGTACATGTCAAATATACACTGATGATTTGCAAAGCTGGTAAGGACTTGTAGCAGCTATAGGCTCCTTTGGAGTATGGATACTCTGCATGTCTAAAAAATGTGGTTTGTGGTAAAATGCATGATCTGTAATGCCAAGAGTATTTTACAAAGCCATTGCAGGCATAAATTCTGAATGAATTCTTCAACACAGTGTGCAAAACATGGTTGGGTCAAATAGGTTCACTAATATTGTCTTGCAGCACCAATAGATCCCAGTGTTACCAATGATCCAATATAACAACAATGTTATTTTATATGACTGTAAGTACAATAGAAAAACTAAAAGGAGAGATATCTGAAAGACCAGGAAAATAGCACACCCTAAACAGTAAAAAAATAGAGGATTTGATTTATATCCACAAAAGCCAGAAAAATTCGGAGTTAAGCCTACATTTCCTTTCTTAAGTCATCCCATTTTGCTTCAGCATTTCAGAAGCCTTTCAAAATTGATAGTTTATCTTGCGATTACTACCTTATTCTTCAGTCAAGTAGGGTAACTGAGCACCATACAGAGGTTTACCTGTCTGTAGAGATCAAGTCAGGTCCTAAACAGCACTTCAACACAGTTTTCCAGGGGGTTTCTAATAGTCAAGCAACTAGCTTGTTTAGACAGATGACAATACAGCTGTGTTAATCAGCATTCCTTTGAGAATGGCAAGGTCACAGTGAAGAGTTATCTTTTGATTTGATGAAATTGTTGTCAATATTGACAGCTCATTCAAACTGGAGGTTTAATCCCTATCAAACCCTCATTTCCAGTGGCCCATTTCAACTGAATGTAGTCCTTGTAGCCTTAGATAGCACCACTAGATCACTACTAAGGCACTGAACATTGGTAAATTAATTCTACTGTGTGCAAATTCTTCAGTTTCCAACAGAAAACTTTACTGCATTCTCTATTGGGGTCTGACCTACTTTTGAAGTAATGAAGTACTCATAAAGTGGAGGGGAAAATATAATTACTGGATGGGGGGACCTACCAGAGAGTATAGCTCTGCTAACTGCATGCATGCCCAAGATGAGATGGGTTGAATCTTACTAGATGAAGATTTAAATATTTTACACAGCATTCTCTCTGTCTCTATTTTTTACTTTTTTTTTCAGAAAACAGAGACTGACAATTGTAGTTCAAACTTAAGCTTTTCAGCTGAAAGCTGTTGACTTCTCCTTAGAATCTCACTCAAGGTCCTGCCGGAGATTCTGGCTTGTGGAGAGATCTTGCCTGATGGCATTTTTACTGACCAGAATTGAAGGAGGACATTCCACCAGGACATAGTTATATAATAAGAGTTTTCATTGAGAAATGCTCTTGATAAACATGCTAACCCAAAAGGACTGTGATGTGTTTTCAGGCCATTAAAAGAATGCCTAAGAGAGTTTAATAGAATAAATCCTGTTTCCATATCTGATGGAAGACCATCCTTGAGATCCCACTGGGACTCTTGTGGGGAAGGAAGCGTGTGTTATTTTTTGTTGCTTGAGCCATGAGCAAATTATATCCTTCCAGTGCCCAGTAAAATAAAAGGAGAGCAGCTCTGTGGAAAGGGACCTGGGGGTCCTGGTGGACAGGAAGCTCAATATGAGGAAACAGGGTGCTGCTGTGGCCAAGAAGGCCAACAGGGTGCTGGGTTGCATCAAAAAGGGCATCACCAGCAGAGGTAAAGAAGTCATTACCCCACTCTACTCAGCGCTTGCCAGGCCACACCTGGAGTACTGGGTACAGTTCTGGTCCCCGCTATACAAAAAGGATGTGGACAGGCTGGAAGGGGTCCAGAGAAGGGCCAACAAGATGATCAGAGGACAGGGAAGCCTGCCATATGGGGATAGGCCAGGAGAGCTGGGTTTGTTCAGCCTTGAGAAGAGGAGGCTTAAAGGGGATCTCATCACCATGTGCCAATACTTAAGGGGCAGCTACAAAGAAGATGGAGACTCCCTTTTTACAAGGAGTCACATGGAGAGGACAAGGGGGAATGGACACAGGTTGCTCTTGGGGAGATTCCAATTGGACATGAGAGGGAAATTTTTCACAGTGAGGACAGTCACCATTGGAATAATCTCCCCAGGGAAGGGGTTGACTCGGCCACGTTGGACACCTTCAAGAGTCGTCTGGACAGGGTGCTGGGCCATCTTGTCTACACGGTGCTCTTCTTAGAAAGGTTGGACTAGATGATCCCTGAGGTCCCTTCCAACCTGTGATTCTGTGATTCTGTGATTTGGGAACATGGAGAAAAGGATGTAAAACAGAAAATACACCATTATAAAAATCTGAAAATAGGGGATGGAAAGTGTTCAGAGAAGCAAACAGCAAGTGTTTGGTCATAGAATGATGAGGAAGAGCTATGGAGTTATGTAAGATATGGACAGGAGAGGAGTGCAGATGAAGCCAGAAGTTGTGGATCAGGGAGAAAAAAGCAGTGGAGGACACAACTGGAAATGATCCAGAATAGCATTTGGGAAGGTAGAATAAATATGAATAGGCCTTATGTGAAGGAAACTTACTTGAGAGAAGCTGATAAAAAATAGAAGTCTTGTGAGACTGGAGACATTCTATTAGCAAGACCTGTAAAAGGCAGGTACATTGCACCTTTATATAAATATATAAATCTTTGATATTGAAACCTGTGTTAGAAATTATGCTTTTTCTTTTTTTTTTATTTCATGTGGAAAGTACAGAATATTATCAATTAAACCACTTATTTCCTTAACAGGCAGAACTAAGTACAACCACAAGACTATTCAGACCAACAAACCCAGTACAGAGCAGTCCAGTGTTCTATAGTAGCTTACTTGGGTAATCTCTTTTGTTCACCAAGGTGAGATTAGCTGCTCATGAAAATGTTTGTCTTCATCAAAATGCAGATGTATTCACCACTACAGTTAGTACAGAAATAGCCCATAAACATATATTCATGCAGCTATGCATAAACTTAATGCATTCCCTGGTAAATGTTCGCTTGAGCTGTCCTGATAGTTCAAATCTGTTTCTTTGGCCATCAACATAGCAAAGTCTTGGAACATTCAGATGTCTGCCAACTTGATGACAACAGACTATTTAGCCCTTCAGATACATATTTTATTTAGTGTGCTAGCAATCACTAACCAATTAAAGGAAAACAACAAATACCCCCTAATTAGCTTACCCATATTCTTTATGGTGAATCTATGAGGGAGAAGGCATACAGGGCATGCCTGAATAAATACTGCTCGGTCCTTATGTTAGGACACACTTAGATTTTTCTTGTCCATCTCTCCTATTTTAGCATCATTTTTATCCCCATAGTAACATCTGTGACGGTTTTAATCTTAGAAATCTTAGAAAAACATGGTAGACTAATCTTACCTCAAGTAGCATTCACTAAAATGAACTAATATTGTTTTCTTGTTTATCCACAGAAATAAGGATTACTCCTGAACTTGATTTAGAATTTGATAATTGGAATCATTAACTACAACTCTCCCTATCCCAAAGAGAATTGTGATGAAATCCATGGGTTTTTATCTGTTGCAGTAAATGTTCAATTACAGGCTAAGGCAGGGGGCAGGTTTTGTTTGTTTCTGTGGTGTGTTTTTAACAGCAGGATTACTTATGGCATGCTAAAGTACATGATACCATTGCTACGAAGCAGTATCTTAGGAGACTGAGAAATTAGACGACAAAGTTTGAAGAAGCGTTTCTCAACACCCCCCTTGGTAGGATGTTGTGAATGAAAACAGACTTGCCATTAATTCCTTGATACATGATGAGTGGCAGGAGTTGCTCAAGGTAGTTCATGTTTCTAAACACACATTTACACATAACAAAGTTGTGAAACCATTTGGTCATTTGGAATTTTAATGGTGGTTGAAGCACAAAGGTAGCCTTTTGGTGACCTCCAAAGATTAGACATCTCCAAGGAGGTTTGCACAAAGATCCAGGGAAAGCTGAGTCTTTGAAGCACTGTTCAAACATCTAAATCTTCAGGGTCTTACCATGGCTATCTGCATCATCCCCATTGAGATCACGTTCCCCTGTAGAACTTCAGGGACTTCTGTCTCAGCAACCTTTGTCTTTCTTTGCTTCTCGCCCTTCTCCTGGCAGCATAAGAATCTGCAGTTCTTTACATCTTGAGATGCTTCCTAGTTACAGCTGCCAAATTCAGAATTTTATGCTAGTGATAACTCTGCACTTAGAGAAGTGGGAGGCGGAGTACTGTTTTAGATGCTTTGTATCTACCTTGAAACCTTGTTGGGTTAATCTTGTTAGTTTCCATTTGGAAGACTGTCTTTTCCATTTCTTACGTATGTTTTTGGATGGGTAAATGAATGGACTCTACTTTTGGGTGAAGACCAATGTGGACTGCTTACATCCCCTGGGTGGCATAGATGGCTATCAGGGTGATCTTAATAAAAACCTGAGACACCACACAAGCTTTTTATTATTTCTTCCCCAAAGTATGGGAAAATTACAGTGCAGAATTTCTTGAATGGAATTCATTTTAACAATGTACTGTCCCCAAGGTGAAAGCAAGAAGTAAGAAAAGTATTACTCCCTGAGAGAGTTTTGCCTGGGAAAATGTACTCATTTGTCAAGTATGTTTCCAGAACCTGAGGACCAGCCTGAGGTCTGCAGGTAATAAGCCTGCACATTCATAACTGCAGAGGTGGAATTGAGAACTACACTTATGAACAGGGCCTTCTTTGTACTAACATGCAATTATCAAGCTGTCAGGTGGGATTTTGAACACATAAATGTAATACACACACCTTTATGTACAAATAGTTGTCAGGATGTGAAATTTTGTCTCCAGGTATTCCTTAACACTATAATAAACAATGATCCCTATGAAGACAGCTGGATGCACAATATGATTCTGTAAATCTTGGCAACAAGAAGTGGAAAGAAATGATCCTCATTGGCACTAAATTAAACAAATTAGCCCTCTTCTAGGTCTTAATCCTCCCAATACTGAAAATGATAAGCCTTGATCCCTATTGTGATACAGGTCAGATTGGTTTTGTGGTGGTCAGCTTAAAATCTATTCTCACATAATTTCATTTATTCTAAATAAATAAACAGAAGAAACAAATGGCTGTCTTAATTACAGATCTAAGCACAATGGGTCTGTTTGTTCTCTCACTTCAATGCACAGGATCAGGCTCTAGCATGCTCACTGCCAGGCAAGAACATGAGGACTGATGTAGTGAAAAGGAAGGATAGCTAAGGTCTAGAGGAATAGCATTATGCAATCTATGTAGACTCTGTGTAACAAGAGTAGAGAAGGAAAATCACTCAGATTTAGAGATTCAGAGGTTCATTAAGTTTCAGAACAGGCAATGGTGTTATATCAGCAATCCCTTCAGTGCGCTTACAGAGATAATACGACCTTTCTATTCTTGATTAATATTCTTCTGTTTACACACGAAAGAACAGCATTAATCCTTTCAGCTGTCCTCTTTCTGTGTTTAACGTGTTTTACATGAGCTACTTCCTTAGTAGGGTGTTTGGGGTCATCAAACTACCCAAAAAATTGTATTTAGCTGATTATCTTAGATAATCCAAAGATTTTTGCAGCATTTCTGCTTCCTAGAGCCTGCCCACCTGTCCCTCTTTGTCAGTCTGTCTCTTTGTATTTAACTGAATGGAAGTATATAATTGCATTTACCAATCAATTCAGATGACTGTGTATTAGTAACCCATCATTTTCATTCTTTGTCGTTCCTCCTAGCTACTTGTTGTACAGAAACTTTTACCAATGATGATTCTATATTTGTTTCTGGGTTTGTTGGTATGAATCATAGTGAAATCAACTTACACCTCGCTACTTCAGGGTCATTCTCATTATTGTGCTTGGATGTTGATGAACTGACCAGTTTCAATCCTCTTACCATGAGCCATGCCAAGTTTGCATTTGAGGGCCTGCCCTCAATCCATTCATCACCCAACTATCTACATGTGTGTTTATCTGTGCCAAGATTTCTTCTCCTGCCAGACCACCATGTGACTTGGAAGCTGTTTGTTCAAAGCCATGGGTAGGTTGTGGTTGTGTAGAAACACAAAGACTGAATGGGGTCAGGCTCAACTGGAGAGTCAATATCCTAGAAAGAAAAGCTGGAAAGCCTGGCTGAAGCTGAACAGCCGTAGATGAGCAGATGCCTGGGCCTCAGCAGTAGGTGGTGAGAAGAGAAGAGACGAGAAGAGACGAGAAGAGACGAGAAGAGACGAGAAGAGACGAGAAGAGGAGAGGAGAGGAGAGGAGAGGAGAGGAGAGGAGAGGAGAGGAGAGGAGAGGAGAGGAGAGGAGAGGAGAGGAGAGGAGAGGAGAGGAGAGGAGAGGAGAGGAGAGGAGAGGAGAGGAGAGGAGAGGAGAAGAGAAAAGAGAAGAGAAGAGAAGAGAAGAGAAGAGAAGAGAAGAGAAGAGAAGAGAAGAGAAGAGAAGAGAAGAGAAGAGAAGAGAAGAGAAGAGAAGAGAAGAGAAGAGAAGAGAAGAGAAGAGAAGAGAAGAGAAGAGAAGAGAAGAGAAGAGAAGAGAAGAGAAGAGAAGAGAAGAGAAGAGAAGAAGAGAGCCTCCAACCGGAGAGGGGAAAAGAAGAAACCAATGCATAAAGCAGGAGCAAGAGTGAAGAAGAAACTATGACTAACCGGGAGGTTACAAGGATAGGACTTTGTAAATATGTTAGAGAAGTAAAAGAGTACTTTGATCATGCAATCTGATCTAAGAAGTGAGGAAAATGAGCAGTTAGGATGCTGTTACGGTCAAAACAGTCTTGACTTGGGCGATTTTACCTTTTTTTTCATATAATTTAATTTGTTGACAACACAAACTTCTGATCATTCATTCAGGTATTGGGAAAAAAAAAGACAACATAAACAATTAAACACTTTATTAAACACCTCTCCTTCCCCCTCCCTATGCTCAAATTCCCTTATTTTCGCTGCACATTACCCTCTGTCCATCCCTCTGTGAGGCACAGGAGGTTTGGGGTTGTGTGCATGATGGTTTCTGTCCATTGCTCCATGCATATGGGGTTTTTTTTCTGCTGATATCTGCTTCTTGCTGATTTTCCTCATCTGCTTTTTGTTTCGGGGTATCCCTGCCCCACGGCTGCAGTTGCTTTGCCAGTGTTCTTGCTCCACCATGGTCAGTCCTGAGCCTCCTCCCACACAGCCATCCCTCCAGACCCTGCTACCCAAACCTGCCCGCTGTGCCCAGATCAGGTGCAAGGGTTGCTCTGAGCCAGTCCTTGGGTACACCCCAGAACGGTGCAGCCTGCGGTCCCGGCTTTCTCCCAGCAAGCTCAGCCAGGGGCATTGCACTGTGCCAACCCTGCTCCGAGCTGTTCTGCTGCCTCCCTATCTCTGCACCACACTCCTCTGCGCCACACAAGGATGCCCAGGCTTGTAAAAGCCTGTCAGAATAACCCTGTTAATCCTCAGAGGAAGGATTTAATTAAGTTATTCTACTCTGGCATACACGCTGCATGTTGGACTGCATATTCGATGACCTCATCTATGACTTATGAGTGTCAGTGTTTTAGTGAAGCATATTAACATTTCATTGAGAAAACCATGTTAAACAAAGCAGCAGGAACAAATACAGAGAATGAATTGGCTGAACAGTAAAAAAGTTTATCAATGTGTTAAACAAAGCAGCAGGCATAAATACGGAGAATCAATTGGCTGAACAGTAAAAAAGTTTATCAATGTAATTATAAATAGGACCTTGCATAGATGCCAGCTCTGTGGAATTGTATAGATTAGGAGCAACCGCATTTGGAAATGAGCTTGTAGCAAGGTATAGAGGTGATATCTATTACTGAATATCATGAAATGCTGCCAAGATAAACTGACACACCATTGTTCTTAAAAAAAGAAAGAAAAGAAATAAAAGAAAAAAGAAAATGCTTGGCTATGCTGCTCAGATATTTGCAGGTCCAGAGAATGAACAGACATAATAATCTCCTCTGTAAATTGTAAATCCTTTATAATCCTGCAGGCGCATATTCAGATTTTTTTTAAAGCAGCTAAATGTGTCGACAGGATTTATTTACAGCTACCCCTGACACAGTTCTGTATAAAAATAGAAGGGCTAAAGGCCAGGCCACCGAGTCATTAACTGGAGCATTTAGTTTATAAACTTTGTGATGACTTCTCCCTAAATCTTAATGAAAACACTTGCAAAATATAATTAGACCTAATCCATAGCCTGATAAAATCCATGGCAGAAAGATTTTATCTTTTTTACACAAGAAAGAAAATAATTTTAAAATGGTTTTGAGTCCTGAATAAGAGCATCCTCAGAAATCTAACTGTTCTTTCAATGGGCAAGCTATGGTCCATTTGGTACCTGGGCTGTCTTCAGAGGCAACAGCTGGACTTCTCCACCCTTCAGCACTGAGGCAGATCAGGGCCTCTGGTGTTTGCTTGGGCCCTGCCATGTCCTGATCATTTTATTGCCTCATATGCAATAAGCCTACAGTAATAACAAGCAGAGTTCAGTAGGTTTTGAATAACCCTAACTTGAATGGGCTTCATAAGCGTATTTTGGAGGGTAAACCAAACAGCCTCCCAATAACGCCATTCCTAAATCTTTTATTTGTGTGAGCTTTTGTGTGGATGTCAGCCCTAGACCTACAAAACAGGAATAAATTACTCATTTGCAGGAAAGAAAAGTGCTGCTTGCATTTTATCAGCTCAGGTGAAAGTAGCACAGCCTACAGACATATGCTAAATTCCATTACCTGTAAAGAGAGCATTGATTTAATATATTTTTTTCTGTTTTGAACACTGTGACACCAGAAATGATGGGTTTCCATTTTATTTGTATTAATTGTATACACACTTTGGAAGCTGATAGGGTAAGATTGATTGTAATTGAGCAATAAATTTAGCATTGAGAAATGCCATCCATTTAGCTGGACAGTTCTGTGATGAAATACATTTCTAAAGCACAGATTGCAGGCAGAGTGTCTGAGATAACAAATGATAAATGCCTCATACCTATAGCTACAGAGACGCAATCCTCAATAAAAAGTGGGTTACTTCTCAAACTACTGTAAGTTATTTTCCCTTGATTTTGCACCACAATAAATTTGTTTTGTTAAAATATTGTTTATCACATTACTTCTTTTATTTAATAAAAACACACAGGAGATACATTCTGAAATCTAAAATACTCTGTATCCTATCATTTCATGATGTGTCACTAACTCTCTGCTCCACAAGAAAATACTTCTACATAAATCTGATTAAATAAATCAAACTCTTGACATCTGTATATATGTGAAAAGGCAAGCTCATGAATACTCAGATACATATCCATAGCTATTGTAGGCTGTTGTAATGCCACCAAAGTCAAAAGAGCTTTTACAGCAGACAAGGATCTGCTTTGAAGTGTTTATAAAGCTACCTGGAAGCAAATCTCAACACAAGTTATAACACGTTTTGGAGCTGACTGTGAAAAGCATGGTTTTCTCTCATGTCTTTTTGTTCTTTTTCCCTCTACTGAATTTCATAAGCAAAATATCCTGCCATTTTGATTCCAAGATCTCTTTGAAGAGCTGTAAGTTGTTGATTTCATTATCAAAAAGATAAAAGTTTTCCTGCAGAAATATCAATTTTAAGTCTCGTCCATACAACCAAATTCTTATTCCTGAGTTGTTATCTTTTTCTTTGAGTACCTTCATGGCCCTCATCAATCTGGTGCCCAAGAACCTTTTACAGTCAAAGTATGTCAGTTGTGTTTCCCCTTGGAAAGGAGATGATTTGGCTTTGGGGTGGAGAAAATGTAATTGGTCCTATGAGAATGGATGGCAGAAAAGCTAATAGTTATGTTTAGGTGTGAAAGGAGTGTAATTGTTGTTCTGGCTTTAACTGTGATTGATCCATGAAGGGTTTTGCCTCCTACAGACATAAGTATCTTCTTCTCCGTCAGTGGTACACTTCTGTTCATGCAATGAAGCTCGTAGAGGTGGTGATAGCAATGAAACATGGAAGTTTACCAGGGAGAAAGCTCTTATTCAGTGTTAAGCTTTCTCACGTAGAATTGTGCGTATAACAGAAATATTTTAATGCATCTACAGAAGCATATTGTAGGTATATAAAATTCTGTCTTCCTACTTTGTTTGGAGACTAAAGACTTTTACTTACTGTGTAGGTCAGTGCAGAGAAATAGCAGTGCTGGAAAAGAGGATGGGAAATGTTCATCTGGATCCTCCATCCAGTCCCCACCAGGCATTACAGCCTCATACAGGAGACATATACAGGGCTGCTATTTCTATGGATTCCTGATATTCTGGCTGTCAGAAAAACAGATACTCTATTTTTTTTTTTTTTATATGAACAACGCTTGCAAGAGAATATAAACAATAATTTATCTGCAGCAAAACAGTTCATAGTATGTTTGAAAGAAACAGAATACAGTGTTTTGAACAGGAGTCAGGTATATGGTTCAATCAGTATTTCATGTCTTAATGTCTAAATTCTTATTTTGAGTCCATAACAACAATTTACTTTCTTTTCTCAATACTTTATTTTAAGTCCATAAAAATGGTTAACTGAAGCAGCAAAATAACTTTATCCTTGTGCAAAGCAAAAAATAAAGGTAATCTGGTTTGGGTGTCAAAAGGCTAGAATATGACCAAGGAGTTTCACTGCTGAAGTGATAATACTTTACTGATGATGAGTGATATTTGTTCCAGAAAAACTGTTCAGAAACTGACCACTGATTTTTTTTTCTTTAGGGAAAGTAACTTTTGGAGGTATTAAAACCTTTGTCATTAATATAGCAACTTTGTCAAAAGATAGTTATATTTACATTTGGAAAGAAACAAAAAAAACCCCAAAGCTCCCAGAACGAAGGAGGGGGGCAGGGGAGATTCAGATGGAAACAAAATAAAAAAATTATTTTTATTCTTTCAAAATTGTTAATAGAAAGATATTAAGCCCAAACCCACCGAAGCTCACTCTCTGGAGTTAAGAACCCATAAATTCTGTGTGCCTTGTCTTCAGCTGAAATACAAATAATGATGGAGAATTTGTGTTATTCTGTATTCATCCCGAGCTACATGGCTTAGGGAACTGGATTTGCGCAGATGCAAGGAGGTGCTCACCAGCACATGTATTCTGCTCACATAAGATGCATACAGACCCAGTATTTTGGTTTACTCCTGACACCTAGAATAATAGCTCACATCATCTGCCAGAGATGAATGACTGTAAATGAGTGTTTAAGAGACTCAACTTCATCATTGATTCCACAGGCTTTTTTTTTTGCCACTCAGTCTCCTCCACCAAACTCAAATTCCTCTCCAATTCTTGCCCCTTTTCATTTCATTTTGCAACAGAAATACATCATCCAGTGTATGCTTCTGAATTTATAAAATACACACTAGGTAGTCAAGTTTTCAGCAGTAGCATAGCTCTGGGGAGCTCTGAAGCACTTTACAATTTCTGCGGTAGTATAACATGCTGTGGAGTTGCAAGTGTTACCTGTCTTTCTATTTGTTTCCTTTGTAATCATAATATTACCCGAAATCAGCAATACACAAATGCAGGCAATTATCAGCACTATTAGACAGAGAACTCTAGGAGATGGATAGGGAGACGTGACCCCCTGGTAACGAGAGGAACATTCTGCTTGTCATTTGGCATTTGTCCATAACTGTTATGCCCTCGACTTCAGCAGTGCTTCCTTCCCAAAACTTTCCCCCTTCACCCCAGCAGCAGCTCCTTCTGTTCTTTTCACCAACTGAGTGGGAAGCAGGTTTCAGGATATGTGTGTATGCTGTCCCAGGTGATGGACTGGTGTGTGTTCCTTCTCTCAGGACAGAATTAGCATCAGGAGTCCAAGGAGCAGACAGCTCCTGTCCTCCTGGGCTTGCTTTGCCTCTGTTCCTCCTGTAGCACTGACAGGCAGGAGTGAACATGACACACAACCCCAGTGCAGGTGGGATAGCTTTTACCTTGGCCGGTGGCCAGTCACTTTTGGCAAAGATTTCCTCCTTCTTGCCCTTATGGAAGAGTTTGGCTTCCTTGACTCATTTATTTTTTCAATTTCAGCCTCTGAATTGGTGGTGGTGGTGTAAAGTACAGTTCTACTATATTCTAATCATAGGCTGACTGCTCCTTTCCTACTTCTTACATGGTTTTCCTGCCTGAGGAATCAACACAGGAACCAGAGGGCTTGTAGGCTCCTTGTAAATCAAAATTCTGTGCCCTTTTACTTATTGCAATCTCAGTCATTGCTTCACAAGCCACACAAGTAAGTCTCAAAGATAATTTATGGTGCTAAGGCAGGGAGACCTCTATTTTAAGGCAGTTCATCTGAAGAATCCCCTATGAACAGATATGGTTTATGAAAAAAGGGCCAGCTATGTATGGAAAAGGGAACTGAGACGATCATAGCTGTATAAACTCTTTCCCTGAGACCTCATGGCACTATTCTATCTGGCCATGCTTCTCTTGAGCACTTTATTCTTTCTTTACTCTATTTTTGTTTCATGGTTCATGAGTTCATGCTTTTTTTCTTAGGCCTCAGAGCATCCTATTACATCTCGCTGTTTTGGTGTGCTGCAAAAAGGACTTAATATGAATGAGAATCAGGCAGCCTTTCTCTCTGTCTCTCTCTTGCAGACCCATGTATGGATGCCTTTGCTAGCAGAAACCTCTTTCGAATCACAAAGCTAGCAGCTAGCATGGTAATGGGTCCCTTCCAAAAGAACAAAGTTCGTTACTGCTAATATTAATCAGTGATTCATTAGGTGCTTTTCAAAATTAAGAAAGTACTGCATGAAAATATGGGGGCAATGGAGGGTTGGATCTAGAAAAATAAATACAAATAGTCTTAGAAATTGTTTATTACCGACTGTTTTAGTAATCTGACCTGTTGCTGCTTAACAAGTAGAATGAAACTGGTAGAAGTTCACTGGTATTTTCAGAGAGCAGCATGGCAAGGTTTTAAGAATATACAACCTTCTGAAAAACATGCAAAGCATGAAATGTTGGATCCTTTCCTGATGTGAAAACTTCACTGACTGCACCAAAGCTAGGTTTTTACCTTAAATGTTGGAATACTACTTTGAATTTGTGTGGTGCTGGATCATCCCTTATAAATCTCTATAAATTCTGGGTCCAGAGTTCTTAAAGATACCATTTGTAATGAATATTGTGTGCACTCATTTGCACTCGAGGTACAAACCTTGAAAAAAAGAAGTCTTTGGTATTATCATATTCGTGTTGTAGTCTTAAATGAGTGCCAGGTTTTACGTTGGTGTGTACAGCACGTTTAACAGAACTTTTACAGGTTGCATTTCTGCAGATAGAATTTCATGTTGTTGGCCTTGAGTTTGCTTTGACTTATGGGAGGATTTCTCCTGACTGCTGCATGTTGAAGATTTGAAACTTGGCATCTGAAGCCTGTAATTTTCCATATGAATATTAGTTCTGTAGTAACAGTTCTCAGTCTGTGCTGCTTACAGAGGACAGTTTTGGTTTATTTTATTCCTTAAGCTTTTTTTCCCCTCCAGCAGGAAGAAAGGAATGGATTGGATAACTAATTTGCAGCAAGCTTTTCTTTCCCTTTTTATACAGGACGGTAAAGTGTGATCTGTGTTTCCTGGGTATTCTTTGGTCTTACACAGGTTTTCAATCTACAGATTCTAGAAGAGGCTAGTAATGGGAGGATGGTTTAATAGCATATTCCATATGGTGTCTGAACAAATGAAGAAAATACATACATGTCTTTATTTCAGCTTTTATCCCAAACAGCACAAGGGATGGCAAATCTCTGCAGCAATGGGTAACTCTCAAAACCTTTCATAGCAGGATTGTCTTGGCACAAGAAAGGTCATGGTTATGGGTTTTGATAAAGTGTTCCTGAAAGGCTCTCTTTTCTTCCAGAAGTCTGGATTTTCCTTTCATCTTGTATCACTGTTCAAATACACCAAAGATCATCACTGTTCTGAAGAAAATCCTGAATAGGAGGTGTGTCCAAGCAGAATAGCTATCATTCGTTCAAGTTCATGACACAGCAAGTTCTGCAAACCACAGAAGCTGATAAACTCATTGTGCGCAGCTAGCCAGGGACTGAAATTGCTGTTTCTTTGGAAATGCTGACATTTCAAGTAGGAAAATGTAATTTGTAATAAGAACAAGATAGCAAAAATGTGATTAAAATACTCTGAAAGCATATGCGTGGAATCAAAACATTTCATTTGGTAGAGTTCAGAAGTTTTTATTTAACTTAAGTACTTCAAGACTTTTTGTTTTAGTTCCGTATTTGATAAAAACTTTAAATGTAATCAAAAGCATAAACAGATGAATGATATTAAAAGGGAAATCTAAATACATAATATACAATACATACAAAATAAATATTCTGTATAAACAAACACATCAACACATATTTATGTACACTGTGCCAGACATTGTGTTTTCTAAAATGCTGTCTTTAAACAGCTACCAATGCCATCGGCTTTTTCATTAAGTTTTAATATTATCATAGCATCATAGAACCATTGAATCATAGAACCATTGAATCATAGAATGGTTTGGGTCAGAAGGGACCTTAAAGACCACCTAGTTCCAACACCCCTGCCAAGAGCCTTAGTCTTTGGGTTTATAGCATAGCAACCTTACTGAAGATCCTCCTGTTAAGCCGACGATGGTAGGGGAGAAGGCACCAGCTGTATCCCACCTGACAGAATCCCTTATAACAACACTGCCATGGCATTATCTAAACCTCCGCAATTTTCCAAAGCAGTAGCCTTTTTTTTTTATTATTTTTTAAACCAGAGCAGAATTGATCCAAACATGAAGACTGCAAGATTGCCAAATATATGTAGAGATGCTATCAGTGCAGATTTTCTGAAAAATCATATAGAAACTCAAGAAATATGAATGTTCTTTCAGGGTTGGTTTATACAGTATAGTGCATAAAGAATTCAGTAACAGATCAGATTCACCTTTACTATAATTTGTGTGGAGATCAGTCCATGATTAATGATCATTAAGCGCAAAGCCTCTGTTAATGCAAGATTATGGCTGAAAGAGCATGCATTGAAACATCACTTTTAATTTCTATATTACCTTTTCTTTCACTTGCATTCAAAGTTGGATTTCCCTCTCACTTGCACCAGCATGTGTCCAGGGTTGGTCCAGTGATGAGGCAGTCCAAAGCGAATATACAGCACTAACAGATATCTTTGTCACACTTTTTTTACTGTGTATTCAATGGCTGACATCAAAACCAAGCATTTGGCTCTATGTAGAAACTGGTGTGGAATTTCAGCCCTGCCCAGCTAGCAAGCAGGGCAGGTAAGGGTGTGGGATTGTGGTACAGCATGCAAATATTGCTGGTACAGGGTTGTATGTTGAAAGATATTTTCTTATATAGCACAGAAGGTAAATGTGGACCAAGTAGCTAGTGTAAGTAAAGGAATAGAATGAAAAACAAAAGGAGAAAGCAAAAAGATGGAGAGAACAGCAATAAGGAACAGTAATAAAGAGGCCTATGATCAGATTCCAGTAGTACTTTGTATCCTTTTAAATAAATGTTATTGTACAATGCTAAGACTCATATTCTTTTCTTCTCCTTTCCTCATTTAAGGCATATAAGCCCCACAGTTGGGAGCATAGTCACTTTGGATTCTATGTACAGGCTAAGGTACTTTAGCCACTAAGAAGATGATCTTTCCTCTCTCTCCTGACTATAGAGAATATTTAGGATATATGAGTGCCTAAAGTTACAGATGGGAGGAATCTGCCCGATGTGTTTAAATATGGAGTCCTCTGTCTCACTCTGAGAGCCTGGAGAACACATCCTGTTCAGTATTTTGCTTTTTCATTTGAAGCAGAGGGCGTTCACCACCTTAGGGAAGGAGCTATTTTGAAAACAAACCAGTGGGTCAGATATATCCTGTATTCATCTACATCAGTGCCGTTTAGAGCTCTTCCTTGCCTTAAGGATTCTCCTGCTTGTGTTTAGGAAGGTGTAATTATACTTCTGTACTGACATATTTCTTTGGTGTCTATTGTCCTTTCAAAAATAGTTTTCCGATACAGGTAAATACAGTGGTTTGATTTTTGTATCAACCACTCGTTCATTGTGACCCTGCTGAAACAGAAAGCTGCTCCAGCGGAGTCAGAGAATTGAAGGTGACCTGCTTGTAGGTTTGGAGAGGATCCAGGCTGGTGGTGCATACATAAAACCACACAAATACCTGCACAGAATTAACACATCAGACACACAGGATTTCTAGCTCAAAGCAGGAGTAAAGACATTTTGAAATTAGGAGAAATGGGGAATGTAGCTGAGAGAGAAAGAGACCTTCCCAGCAGGCTACTAGTGACATCAGAGGTATGTTGAGGACTCTATAGAAGCAACATACCTGCCACAGGTTCAGGTTTTAATCAACAGGTTAGGCCGGAGGATTGGTGGGGCAAAAGAAAGTATTAGTTTGCCAGACTGTTGCAACCATTAAGCTTGATCTTGAACATAGAATTGGCCAAAGAGTTTATCTGGACCCTTTTCTAGTTTAGCCTGAACCTACCTTTTAGGGGAAAAAAAATAAAAGGGAAAAAATTGTCTTGACTTTTCAATTTTTGTCAACAATTTTTTGGTTGTCCTAAAGATTAATAGCCATCACAATTTGAAATGTGCACCCTGCTTGAGTTCTGAGTTCGCTGAACTTCAGCTTCCAGTCATTGGCTCCTGTTATTCCACCTTCTGCTAGATCGTAATCAAGCCTCCTTTAAGCTTCTTTTTGAGAAATGAAATAGATTTTGCTTCTGTTGTATTTCACACTATGGGACAATTTCCAATCATTTAACCAATCTGGCTGTCTTCTCAAACGACTACTGGTTTTGCCTTTGAACCAGTAATCACCCACAATATACTACAGCCATTTCCCCACTGGAGTCTAACAGTGGTAATAAAACCTCTCTGCTTCCACTTCACATTCCATAGTTTACACAGTCTTCAAGTCTAAATTACCTTTGTTTACTGCATTATTCTGAGGTCTCACATTCACCGTATTGCTCTTTTCCAGACCCCTGTCCCCAGAAAAGAAGCCTGTATCCAGTCTTTAAAAGACATTTCTTGTAATGTTTTGTCTTAGATGTACCTGTTTCACTTCTGCTGTGATTGGGAAACAGGAGAGATATTGTTACATTTTCCCATCATACCCAGAGACATCTGTTCAGTTTCAGTAAGCAGATGTTCTTATAAGCCATGACAAATTAATTTTATGGGCTTTCTAGGTTTTTTGGGGAGAAAAAGAAGGCCACAGAGCAGCATTCTTTGAAATAGCAGTCAAGCCTCCCACAACAGTTAAGGGTGGAGCACTTTAATTGCACAAGGATTTCAACTTTGGAGTTATATATGTTAGAGTAGCATACTCCATAGAAAAGTTTGGGGAAAGTGACTGAAAATTCCTCATCTCCCTCCTCATCTCACTCCTCTATCCCCCTGCTTCCGTTCAGAGTCACCAGATCAAGAGCTCTGATCTGTTCCAGTAATACTGAGACTAGTTAAGGTGTGTTCCCTAGTCTATCATTAACATAGGACTATCCAACTCCCTCAAAAAAAAATGCAAAGATTAACTAACATTTTTTAAAAAACTCTGTGGACCATCTCATGATGTATGGCCACAGTCGTTCATATTTACGAACAGAAAGCAGGTTCACTTTGAATATTACTCCCTTTCTCCCCCATTTTCTACATTTTCTTCTTTGAAAGCAAAGAAATCAGGATTTGTGTCATATAATGATTTGTTATTAAATGCCATTATCTGGCAGATCCGCTCCTTTACAGCTAACTGGTGGGTTATCAGCTGCCGGTTGAGCAACATGGTCATAGGCCACAATCACTGCTTTAACTTTGCAGGGGCTTTGTAAACCCTCTCTCTCTCTGGAAGCAGGTTTTAGGTGTGCCGTATTCCTTTTCAGAGCATGGAAGACAGAACAAAAATTGAGGGGGTATATTTAAGTCACTGCTGAAAAACACTGACCAGAACATTTACAATGTGCTATTTTCACATCTTCCTGAGTTCTTTTTTTCTACTACCCCAGGAAGGCACGTGTTCCTTACTGAAGCAAACACAGGGCAATGTCTCAGTAAGAGAGCACCAAAATAGCTCCATTAACAGCAGTTAACTACCATGATTTAGCCCATCTGGAGTTTTCATCCGTAATGATATGTTTGAGTATTTCAGCACAAACCATTTCACTGAGAGTTGGTGTATATTTGCGTCTGGACATGTGTGCATCTATTAGAGTGTGTGGATGTGTACAGGTGCGTGTGTGTGTGCGCGCGCACTCACTAGCATCCAAAAAATGAGTAAAATATGTTACAATCATATGTAGATAACTGAACTGGCTAAGTCGATTTCCTTCAAACTTATGTCCTCAAATTACCTCTGAGCAAAAAACACAAGTATTAAAACTGTCAGCACAAAGGTAATTTAGATGAGAGAAAGTTATAAGCTACTGCAAATTAGAGCGTGGAATGAGAGTACCTCTCCTGTGAGAGAAGTCCAATTTCACCTGGCTTTGGCATTGAATTTTTCAGGGAGAAATTACCTTCAGAACTGACTTCAAATATTAAAAAAAAAATTTAAAAAAATAAAAACAGAAAGAAAGAAGGAAAGAAGTGTAGAGAATAAATACAAATGCTGATTAAAAAATCAGAAAGAACTTTAATAATTCAGATTTTAATCATTTTAAAAGTAGAATCTGTCAAGGAAACAGCTGCGAAGAATGTTAACTAGAAACCACATTTACAAGGATGGCCTTTAATCATGGATCACATTGAATCAATTAGTGTTATAGTTAACTAGATATTTGTAAATCCAGATGCAATTTTGGTTCATGGGTGAATGGAGTGCACTCCATGAATAAGCTGCCTTCATTTTTATTTTATATATTTGAAATACAGCAGAATGATCACATGTATCATGAGATTTGTTTTTCCTTAATGTACCAGCTTCTGAATACATTCATTTTTTTAAACTGTACTGAATATAAATGCTATATTTAATTATAATCCATGAATCTTAAGCAGTACTTATATTTCTTCATACAAAATTGCTGTGAAGGAATATTCATTGGTTTGATTATTTTCTGCTTCTCTTATTTGTGTTTTGTCACTCTTGCTGTTGCCAAAACACAGTTTTCTTATTTTTCTTTTGACAATGAATGTAGCAGACAAGGAGGGAAATTTGTTGTTGTTTTAGCAGTACTTTTAAATACTGAAATAGCCTAGCGGGCTAAACTGCCCAGTATCGACGATTGTAAAACTGTGGGTAAAGCCCATTGTATGTGTGTACTTCTGAAGTTTGTGTGGTGTTTGAACCAAAGTTTTTTGAAATCAGTGCAGACTTTTCCACAGAATTCCATGGAATTTTGGTTCATGGACACAATGCTAGTAAAGGTCTAACCCCAGACCTTCCAGCATCCATGGAGCATGTGATTTATAACTGAAGATCAGCCACAATTTAGGACTTCCTGCCCTGTCATCTGACCTTCCACAGCTAATGATGGAAAAAGACATGGCAATACAGCGCACTGTGAATACTGGGCACCCAGTTCTTCTC